>NC_083319.1:56472413-56813677 GCF_963455315.2 Globicephala melas | reverse complement strand
CAAAAAAATATATACACTATGTATCTTTAGAAATCTACTTTTGGTGTTTCAAAGACACATTTCACATTCAATTCTTAACACAGTAGCAACAAAAATCCCCTGATAATCATACCAGTATTCCTCTTCAGGGATCTTATCCAAAGGAGGATTCAGGCAGTAAATATGATAGGCCATGTTACATTCATCACATAGAACTTGCATGTTGGGTTCCTGTTTTCCACCACATATATGACAGGAGCAAGAACGGCATTTCTTATTTGGGTCTCCACCACAAAAGTCACATTCAGGGTCATTTTTCCCTATTAAGAACAAAATTATAGCAAGCCTAGTCTTAAAATCATTTTTATCTCTATGAACCTTATAAAGAAAAACCCATGAGAATAACACGCAGCTTTTTTAACAAAGAGAAAAGAACCATAAGAAATAATCCAGTATAGTACTTTTAAGTTCCCCAAATGTGCATCGAGATGCCTAGGGGCAATGCAGTGAACTCACGGGGCACCGTAAGATATATTAAAATTTCAAGCAAAATACAATACTTGAACAAAGTTGTTTGGATTTAACTACGTAATAAACGAAACTATTATGTAACACCTATTCTGCAGATCCAAACCTTTCCTTGTGGACTGAACTAGGAGGGGTACGGCTATTAGAAGTTAGCAAACCCATTTTGGTTTTGCTATGCCCCCAATATACTCTTCATTAGTAACAGTATCTAACAGTTTATTTATTTATTTTTATCTTACTTGTCAATTGGTTCAGAACTCTGGCAACTAACAGGTTCCGCTTATTGCCCCCCACCTCCCCCAACCCACCAGCCTCCCCCATCTAAACCCAAACACCTTCTGCCAAAATATTCACTTGAAATTATAAAATATACATATATACACAGAAATCTTATAGTAATGCTCACTAATACCAAAAGTAAAATTTAAATGTCAAAAGAGTAACAGCTGGGCAGATTTTGTGTAAAATGAGGTAAGTTTATAAGAACTATAATACAGAGGTAGCCAAATATGTTAAATTCAAAAAGGAAATTGCAGAATAAATTTTTTACACAAAATTAACTGTATAGATACACAAAGATGAATTAGATAGATACAGAAAGATGTCTAGAATGACATATATTGTTAGAGTGATTACCTCTTGGGAGTTCTATAATTTATATAGTTCTATACTCTGAATTTCTTACAAATGCACACAATAAATTCGCGAGGAATTTACCGTATCAGAGCTGATTGTTCATTAAGAGAAACAGGGAAGAAGTACCTGACAAATAAGAGACGGGGAAAGAAAATTGCCACTGATTTCAGTACTAACTTTCTGACTGATCACACTGCCTATTCTTGCTAATGAATGGAAGGTTACAATTTTGTTTCACTTCCACTAAGGTAGCTGTGACAACATATAAGTAATGGAAATTTCACAGACCTAAAATACCAAAGGTATGTTTAGATTTTTGGTTTGGAGAATGATCTGGTCAATGGCAATCTGGCTGTGAAATGGTTTCTTTACACAGAAGTTCAAAGCTGTAGCTATAACATGATTAGCATTAGACAGAGGAGAGAACAACATATATATGCAGATACACTGAGAGAGAAAACACAAGAAAAACCTGGTCAATCTTCTTTTTCTATTGTGTTTTACTGAGAGCAAGTAAGTCACATTAAATAAGTTTACTTATCAAGTTTACCTTTATTCCTAGAATATAACCATACAGTCATAAACCATAGAAACAGTCATAAACCACAGAAACAGTCATACACAGTACGCCTTAAGGTTCTTAATTCACGTAGATGTATTAGCATCACAGCCTCAAAAAATGAGTATGGCTTAGACCAGTAACATGGAAATCTTATTTATTGATCTGTTAAAGGTCTTGTCTTGTTCTAATCTTGCACAACTGTGGTAAGAAGAGGTTAGGCAGAACTATTTAATCTTGAATATTTCTTTTCCCAGAATATACTAGACATTGACACACAGCATAAAGTCAATGAATTGTTCTCCAGAAAAAAAATCAGAATTGACAGAGTATGAGACACTGTAACCTATTTGCAAAGATAGTGACTGAACCATGAATGAAAAGACTTAGAATCTAGTCTGCCTCTGTTACCAACTAGCTACATGATATTAAGTAAAATATATGCAAGGAAGAGATAAGGCTACACTCTAACATCCTAACGATGACATAAACCTCATTCACTACCTCCCAGAAATTCAGGGCTCAACCAGCATTATTATTCTTAGGCTCTACTAGTATAAAAATAAGTCTCACTATTCAAAATTAATCTTAAATGGCCACAACATTACCAAAGTGGGTTTTTAATCTGGACAGACTCTATAATAAAGGAAACAGCAAGAAAATGGCAATAAAATGCCAAGATGAGAAAATATTTTTTGAAGACAAATCTTATCATTTGAGAAAAATCCATTAAACCAAAATAGATCTTACATCAAAATGGTTGTCTTGAAAATAAATTTGTATGGTCTACAATTTTATACTTTCTCAAAAGTTATTCCCTGGCCAGTTAAAATGGCAATCATGAACAATAAATGCAGTCTCAGCCCGTAAGAAAAATCCATACTTAAAAACTTTCCATCTGCCAATGAAAGAGGATGGGCTCCAGGTTTCTCGATCTTGAAGATTTCATTTATGAATCTTATCTGACAGTCATTTAATTTTCCTTCAGAACCCCTGTTTAAAAAAGGAAGAAAGGTTAACCTCTGCCAGCAAAATCTAAATCACACACAAATAGTAATTAAAAGTCAGTTTGGAAACTCGCTGAACACTTCCTATTTACAAATGGGGATTACAGCTATTCTAATCACTGAGTTATTGCTTCCAGCAGTAGGAAAAGTCCAATGATTAATATTTGAAGTTAAGTGTCACTTTTAATATCAGGAAAAAAAATTCAAGACTCAGATCATCTGGTGAGAAGATAGCTATCTTGTAAATTTAATTTAACTTAAAGACTAGGTAAAATGATACTCCCAATTAAAATGAAAGATTTAAACATATTTCCAATAAATATGGCAAGTTTCTGGGTAAATAGATGACCTCTTATTACAAAGAAAAGTCTTTCAAATACTAAGCCATATTTTTCATAGCCACGTTTATAGCTGTTTGCATATACTTCTTCAAAGTTTCTTGCTGTGACTGTGGATTTGTATAATTCTTTTAATTTATCAACTTTTGCTTTGTATTTTTGAAGATATATTATTGGGTACATACAGATTAAGGATCCTTAAATCTTATGAAATGTCTTTGTATCTCTAGTAATGCATTTTGTATCAAAAGTGTACCTTTGGTTTTTCTGATTACCATTTGCTTGGTGACTTTTTCAATCATTTCACCTTTTAAAACTTTTAATGTCAAATGCAGAAAATTTATAGATAAATGTATGGTTTAGCCAATTATAAGGTACACATCCTTGTAATCAGCCATGACAAGAGATAGGACTGTCAACTACCTCAGTAGTTCATGTCCTCCCTCCCAGTCACAACCTCTTCACTCCCTCCCATGAGTTATATTTACCTTAATTTTCTTCAATCTTCTCACCTGTCTGCCTAAGTATATGATATAGTTTTGTGTTTCAAAAACTAAATTCCCAATATTTTTCCTTATAATTTGTTGAAGAAGCCCCACCATTTGTCCTATAGAGTTTCCCATGGTCTCGATTTTGATACCTGCATTCCCAAAGTGTACTTTAGTTTTTTCTGTCATTTATATTTCCAGTAAATCAGTAGTTGGATCTGGAGTAAAGGCTGAAAACCCTTGGTTTGATGCCTGTTTTTAACAATAAAGTTTTACTGGAACACAACTATGCCTATTCGTTTATGTATTCTCCATGGCTGGTTTCACGCTATAACAGCAGAGTTGAATTGCGACAGACCATCTGGCGGCCAAAGGTTAAACTATTTACTATCTGTCCCTTTATAGAACAAAACTGCTGACCCTTGCTCTAAATGTTTACTCAAATCCAGGTTCATTTTTTGGGTAAAACTGTCTATAGGTCTATTTTCATCAGTAAGCACCTAATTATTTAGTTGTCTTTTCCTACAGCAGCCATAGATGCTCAATGCCTAGATTAATTCACTGGGAATTGGAAAATGTTGGTATTCTTTCATTCCTTTTTTACTTATTTGCTGGAATAATTCCATAAAGAGAAACCTGAGCTCATCAATTACTTGGTGACTCAGTGGTATAGCTCATATAACAAATATAGATGAAATGCTTTCTTTAGCAGTTTAAAAAACATAGTTCTCAAACATTCTATGTAGTTGATTGATGAGTTTCTATGTAACTAGGAGTTCACGTATTTGAGGTGTTTCAATCCACGCTAGATATTTTCCTTATTGATGTTCAAATCGCCTCATCTTTGGCCAATGGGATATTCCAGCTGATTCTCAAATCTTTCTGACAAGAATTTAGCAATCTTTGTGGGCTTCCTTGTTATGTGCAAGACAAGATTTTTGTTCTCAGTTCATCTTGTACATTTTCTGCCCCCACCCAGTGTCTTTATTTTTTTAATAGATCTTTATTGGAGTGTAATTGCTTTACAATACTGTGTTAGTATTACAATACTGTATTAGTTTCAAAGTGAATCAGCCATATGCATACATATATCCCCATATCCCCTCCCTCCCACCCTCCCCATCCCACCTCTCTAGGTCATCGCAAAGCACCGAGCTGATTTCCCTGTGCTATGCTGCTGCTTTCCACTAGCTATCTATTTTACATTCGGTAGAGTATGTAGATGCTACTCTCAATTGGCCCCAGCTTCCGACCCCCGACCGCCCCCCCAGCCTGTAGTCTTATCTCCAAGGAAGCCTAGTTTCTTTTAGGTGGAAATGGTTATTTTAAGACCACAATTTAGGCACTAGAAAAGCTTTCTAAAACTGGATTGATCACTATTTCTAGACCAAGCTACAAAATTTAGACATACACATTAATACACGTACAAGATACCTCATGAGTTCATGCAAACACTTTCTGTTCAAATTCAGGACTAAAGGATAAGTCTGCTTTTGACAAGGCAATTATTTCTCTTTCTCCTTTCCCCCACAATCAGAAAATCCTAGTTCTCAAAGACACCAAGGATGCCTAAATTAGAATGCTACAAGTACTTCTTTGCTTTACCCCACATTACATATGACATTTTCACCAGTTGTCATTATGACTACAGAAAATACTTTTAAAATTTCTTTGTGTATTTCTGCCATGTCTTACAGTTATATCTACAGTGTCAGACCATAAAACCATTACATACTACACTTTCTCCTTTATGTACCTCCCTCTAGTCCCAGTTCTAGATGCAGAGATATTTTTAATGTTTATCACTACTCTATGTCAAATTGCCTACAGTCATCTTGATGGTCTGAAACTAGTTCTCTACAAGATTTCCCAAGAAGGGTTCATGAGAACAATTCCTCCCCTAGTTCTTACAAGTTAATGACAGCTTGTCTCCAGCCTTTATACTGAAGGCCAGTTTGGCTAGACTTAAAATTCTTGGCTTACCTTTTCTTGACTCATGGATGTCTTTCTGGGATGTTTTCCTTGTAAGGGTGTTATCCTGGTTCCTTATTTTTTCTTTTTCTTCTAATTTTGTATGGATTTCACATCAATGTTTTTCTTTTGCTTGTTTTTATAAAATTTTCTTGACCCTTTAGAGGGTATAACTTCAATTAGGTTTGCTAGATCACAGCCACAGAGCTCCACATAACTCAGTTTTGTTGTTGTTGCTTTTTGGAGAAGCATTCAAAACTACGGCAGCTAAAATCTAATCTGATAGAAAGCAGATCAGTAGTTTGAGGCCAAGGTTGAGGGTTGTAGTAGTAATTGTGACTCTGATGGAGCCCACAGGGACTTTTGGTGGGGGGTAATGAAAAGGTTCTATATCGTGATTACAGTGGTGGCTTTATATGGTACATATTGCTTTAAGTAAATTTTGCCTCAAAAATTAATTTAAAAAATGACGCTATAGAAACTTCCTTTTGGTATCTCCTGGCTCTATTCCCCTGCCCTATTTTTAACTGGACCCTTTTTTCCTTTGTCTTTACTGTTCCTGTCCTACTCAATTTGGACTGCATTCCTAGTAGTTTATTCTCAATATGGGACTTTGTCCTGGAATGGAACTTTAGCTGACTAATTTTGAGAGTTCATAGGGCTCTAATCTCTTCAGACCTTACTGCAAACTGCGTATACTCATCCAAACTGGGGTGCATACCCATTTCTGGCTTCAGCTGCTGTATTAGTTAACTATTATTACATAACAAGTCACCACAAAACTAGCAGTTTAAAACAAAAATTACCTCAGTTTCTGTGGATCAGCAATTTGGAAGCAGCTTAGCTGGGTAGTTCTGGCTCATGATCTTTCTTGAGGTTTCAGTCAAGCTGTTGACCAGACCTACAGTCTCATCTAAAGGCTCAACTCGGGGAAGACCAACGGGCTGTCTGAATTCTCACAACATAACAGCTGGCTTCCACCAGAGGAAGTGATCTGAGAGAGCCCAAAATGGAAGCTTCCATAACCCAATCTCAGAAGTGGTATACCATCACTTCTGCCATATTCTACTGGTCACAAAGAGCAACCCTAATAAAATGTAGGAGGGAACTATGTTGTTGAGTACCAGGAAGAAGGAATTATTGGGGGTCATCTTAAAAGATGGCCACCATAGCTGCTACTCTCAGGTGAGATAGGTTGCTGAGGTAACTTACTATTTTGGAGTTCTTGGGTCAATCATATATCCTGTTACCCTCTTCTTCCTCTTGTAATAGTTACCAATACCGCACAGGTCTTGTAGCTTTCAGTTGTTTATCTCAGCAGCTATCTTGGTGTTTGTGGGAGATACCACATCACCCTAAATGTCTGTAGATACTGCCCTTAATTTTTGGATTAGATCTTTTCGTTCTATTTGTTTTTATAAGGATATCTAGGAAGATTAAAATCTATGCTGTTGCCCTCTTCCTAGAATCCCATCCATCCTTATATTTTCAACTTCTGTGATTTCATTATTTAAGGAGATTTTCTTATAAGCAGCCTAAGAGTTTTGTTTTTATTTTAATCTAGTCTGTTGATCTTTGTCTTTATAATATTTAGTTCATATATAGTTAATATAATTGATGATATATTTGTTGCTACCATTTTACCATGTTTTCTATTTTATCTACCTTTTTGTCTTACTCTTCTTGATTGCCTTCTTTTGTATTATTCTATTTCCACTCTTAATTTGCTAATATTTTATTAATTTTTAGTGGTTCTTAGAGAATGCACCATGCAAACCTGAAAAATCAATCTGCTTTACGTTTTACTTTCAGTACTTTCCTGATCACGTCAGAATCTCAAAGCTTCATTTACTAATCCCATCTTTCACATGGTTATCATGATTTTATTCTACACATATTTTAATCTTATTTTTTCAGTAGTCTATTTGTACTCAAATAGTTACCCTTCCTCTGTTCATAATTATTTCCTATATTTCCTTATTTCTATCTGAGATCATCTTCCTTCTGCTTAAAGAACTCCCTTTAGTATTTCCTTTAGTGCAAGTCTGTTGGTTGGTATTCTCTCAGGTGTGGTCTGACGTCTTTATTTTGGTTTCATTTTTGTAGTATATTTTCATTAAAAATGTATTTCTAAGTTGAGAACTTTTAAAGTTAGTGTTTTCAGATGCCATTCCACTGTCTTCTAGCTTACACTACTCCTGGTTAAAACTCAGCCGTCTTCCCTTTGATTCTACCTTTAGTTTTCAGCAGCCTTATTGCAATATGCCACTGTTTTCTTTTTAATTATCCTGCTTAGGAACTACAAAACTTCAATCTTCGACTGACGTCTTTTATCAGTTTTGGAAAATTCTAGCTATTACATTTTCAAATAGTTTTCACCCTACTCTCTTTTGGGGAACTACAAAAAGATGTAAACACACCTCTTCACAAAGTCCCACATATATAACAGTCTTTTCTGTATTATTTTCCATTATATTTTCAATGTTTTAGTTGGATATTTTTCATTGACTTGCCTTTGAGTTTATCCTATCTTCTGCTGTGTCTTATCTGCTGATAAACCAACCTAAGGAACTCTCAGTTGTAGAAACTGTATTTTTCACTTCTTATTCTCCATATGATTATTTTATAGATTCTAATTCTCAGTTGAAATTCTCTATCTTTTCAACTATTTTCTTAAGCATATTAATTATAATTACTTTAAAGTTCCTGCCTGATAATTTGATCAAGATCACTTATGACTCCATTTCTGTTATTGGTTTATCTTCTTCTGGTTTTTTATTATGTGGCCCTGTCTTTTGGTAGCACAGTATTTTTGATTCCATGGTAGATAGTATATTTAAAACATTAGAGGTGGGCTTCCCTGATGGCACACTGGTTAAGAATCCACCTGCCAATGCAGGGGACATGGGTTCGAGCCCTGGTCTGGGAAGATCCCACATGCAACGGAGCAACTAAGCCCGTGTGCCACAACTACTGAGGCTGCGCTCTAGAGCCCGTGAGCCACAACTACTGAGCCCGTGTGCCACAATTACTGAGGCTGCGCTCTAGAGCCCATGCTCCACAACAAGAGAAGCCACCACAATGAGAAGCCCGCGCACCACAACGAAGAGTAGCTCCCGCTCTCCGCAACTAGAGAAAGCCCGGGCACAGCAACGAAGACCCAATGCAGCCAAAAATAAAAGAATAAAATAAATAAATTTAAAAAAAGAAAGAAAAGCGTTAAAAAAAACACATTAGAGGCTTCAGACATTATCTTACCATTAAGAAGGTCCAATCTTCCTTCTGCTGGAGAGATACTACAGTGGTTTAACATTTTAATTAGCAACTCTGCTGAGGCAAGGCTGGTTTTTCAGCTTTGGTAAGGTTTAGTCTATCTGTCTGCCTTAACCATCTACAGTTTTCAACTAAGAGCCTGTTGTATATTCTGTGGGTCCACTCCACCAGGGATCCCCAAATTCATGTTTGCCTTCTAAGACTGCTAAAAACTCCACTTTGTTTTTTACTTATGTTTTTAGTCTCCTGCCTAGGAAAACCCAGTATTTGGCAAAAGTCCTAAGAGAGCACAGGTTATATGCTTGAGGCATCCCACATATCTGCCAACAGCTCTGATTTCTTGTCCCTACACTGCCGCCAGTTGTTCAGTGAGGTTTGCCCTGTATCCATAATTAGCATAGTCCCCAGGGTAAAAAGCAACTACAAAAGCTAACTGTCAGGCTTCCCTGGTGGCGCAGTAGTTAAGAATCCGCCTGCCAATGCAGGAGACAGGGGTTTGAGCCCTGGTCCGGCAAGATCCCACATGCTGTGGAGCAACTAAGCCCGTGCGTCACAACCACTGAGCCTGTGCTCTAGAGTCCGCATGCCACAACTACTGAAGCCCACACGCCACATCTACTGCAGGCCGAGCACCAAAAGCCTGCGGCTCTGCAACGAGAGAGGCTACCGCAATGAGAAGTCTGCGCACTGCAACGCAGAGTGGCCCCTGCTCGCTGCAGCTAGAGAAGGCCCGCGCTCAGCAATGAAGACCCAATGCAGCCATAAATAAATAGATAGATAAATAAATAAATAAAATAAATTAAAAAAAAAAAAAGCTAACTGCTTCCTAAGGTTCTTCCCTTTCCAGAGTCATACCCCTGGTAGTTCTCCTTACTTCTCTGCTGCCTTTCAGATGACAACTGTACTTGATCTGGCTATTCTAGTTGTTCTAGGTAAGAATGCTGATCTGCAGCCAGCTATTCCACCCCACCTGGAAAGAGAAACCTTCTATGGGCTTCAATAAAGTCACAAAATCAGACAGCTTAAAACTAAAATCACTTTTCCAGTCATTTATCATTTTAAGTTGAAGACTTACTACATCCATTTCCTCTTGACTAAACTAATGAAGGCATAGATCACAACCAAAACAGGTAGTCAATTCATTCCTTCAGGAAACACCCTATTTCACTGAAATCTAATAAACAATTGTAAAAATACACTATTTTATATACTACCAAAAAAGAAACTGGCCTGCAATGGGTCAGTATAAGAAGAACCCTCAAATAAAGTTGGGACACCAAATGAAAGCTAACAACTATAAGATATATTATTTTATGAAACCTCAAGCAAGAAAAAAGCCTGAGATGAGCAGTCTAAGAAGGACCCTCAAAGCTAGGACAACAAATGGCTTCTCTCATGTTAAAGAAAAATGGCAAATAAACCACCCTGCAGATACAGAAAATAAAGATGACTGTGTTTCAATATTACCCCTGGGTATAAGGAGAAAAAGTATCCCCTGAGAGTTGAACCACAGGCATACCTTGTGGTCTGCAGATATGAATTCATACTACCTGTGTGGTTTAAAAAAGCTCAAGCAGGAAATTTAACTTCAAGTTAGATGGCACTCCAAGGTGACTAGCAGAAGTAAACTCAAATATCTGAAAGAACCCAACTTTAGTCAGTCCAATAGCAATTTTAAGATACATCATAATTTCAGATGTTAAAATATGGAAAACCGTTAATTTCAGATTCTATGAAGTATTGTATTTACTGAACATTTATTTTAACTAGTGCTTAGAACAGGGCCTGACACACAGGAGCGAACAACAACAACAAAAAAATCAAAGCATTAACATTCCAGTGGTATGCTTGGCAGAATAATAGGCCCCAAAGACATCTATGTCCTAAGCCCAGGAACCTGTGAATATGTTACCTTATATGGCAAAAGGGACTTTGTTAATGACCTTTAAATAGGATTATCTAGATAGGCCCAATGTAATCACAAGGGCCTTGAAAAGTAGAAAAGGGAAGAAGAAAGAGCCTGATGAAGATGTGACTACAAATGAACAGTCAAAGATACAATTTTGTTGGCTTTAAACATGGAGAAGTGGGCCGCGGGCCACAGGCCAAGGAATTGGGAGGCCCCTAAAATCTGAAAAAGGCAAGGAAGTCAATTTTCCTTCAGTCTCCAAAAAGGAACACATCCCTGCCGACACTGCTTTTAGCCCAGTGAAACTCATAAGATTTCTGACCTACAGAAGTGTAAAATAGTAAGTTCTATTATTTAAGCCACTAAGCCTGTAGTAATTTGTTATAGCAATAACAAGAAACTAATACAAGTAGGGCAAGAGAAAATAATAAATGTCAGGTGATAATCAGTATCATAAAGAAAAATAAGTTAGACTACGGGAGAATTCAATCATATACACACACACCTATGCCTGGTATCTGTCTGTCTGTATTGTTTTACATAGCGTGATCAAGAAAGTTGTCTTTCGAAGTGATATTTGAATAAAGAAATAAAACAAAAGACAAAGTAAGCCAAATGAATATCTGTGTGGAGCAGACCAGTCAGAGGAAACAGCATGTACAAAAGCTCTGAAACAGGAGCGTGTTTACATGATTAAGCAACACAAGGAGGCCAATATGGTTGGAATACAGTGAGCTTTGATTTATAACTTGATATGGACATCAAGTTCATAGTCTGTAAGAATGGTACATTCAATAATCAGATCACTAGAGATGGCATGATAAACAACTATGGATACAATTTAGTAAATAAAACCCTAAAAAATGACACAAAATACACTAAGTACATCCATAGTTTTAGTAAGGTTAAAATTTTTTTTTTGCTATTGGATTCAAATTCTACTTAGGAATATCTAATCTAGTATAATTTCATACAGTATTAAATATACAAGAGTAAGTGACCAAAGTTTTGAAAAACTGATTTAAACCCTAGACTTCTGTTTTGAATTTTCTTCAAAGCTAAAATAGAAACAGAAAATGGCAAGCTAAAAATAGAATTTTGTTAACTAGAATTAGTTTAAGCATATTCACTTTTTGGTACTCACAAATTAAAAATTAGATACAAGCATGAACTTTAACTCCAAGTTCCCTTATCAAATCTCCAAGGCAGATTACAAATCATGTCCTCTGTTTCTTCCTTTGTACCTTCAATACAATAGAGAGGATCAAAGCCAAACGTTAGTTTTTTTGTAAATGTCTAGTATACGCCATGATCAAGTGGGATTTATCCCAAGGATGCAAGGATTTTTCAGTATCTGCAAATCAATCAATGTGATACACCACATCAACAAATTGAATAAAAACCATATGATCATCTCAACAGATGCAGAAAAAGCTTTTGACAAAATCCAACACACATTTATGATAAAAACTCTCCAGAAAGTGGGCATAGAGGGAATATACCTCAACACAATAAAGCCCATTTATGACAAACCTACAGCTAACATAGTACTCGGTGAAAAGCTGAAAGCATTTCCTCTAAGATCAGGAATGAGACAAGGATGTCCACTTTCCACTTTTATTCAACATAGTTCTGGAAGTCCTAGCCACGACAATCAGAAAATAAAAGAAAATAAAAGGAATCCAAATTGGAAAAGAAGTAAAACTGTCACTGTCTGCAGATGACATGATACCATACACAGAAAATCCTAAAGGTGCTACCAGAAAATGACTAGAGCTAATCAATGAATTTGGTAAAGTTGCAGGCTACAAAATTAATATACAGACATCTGTTGCATTTCTATACACTAACAACAAAAGATCAGAAAGAGAAATTCAAGAAACTATCCCATTTACCATCGCATCAAAAAGAATAAAATACCTAGGAATAAACCTATCTAAGGAGGCAAAAGACTTGTACTCCGAAAACTGTATGATGCTGATGAAAGAAATAGAAGATGACAAACAGATGGAGAGATATATCATGTTCTTGGATTGGAAGAATCAATATTGTCAAAATGACTATACTACCCAAGGCAATCTACAGAGTCAATGCAATCTCTATCAAATTACCAATGGCATTTCCACAGAACTAGAACAAAAAAAATTTTAAATTTGTATGGAGATACAAAAAACCCCGAATAGCCAAAGCAATCTTGAGAAAGAAAAATGGAGCTGGAGGAATCAGGCTCCCTGACTTCAGACTATACTGCAAAGCTATAGTCAACAAAACAGTAATGGTATTGGCACAAAAACAGAAATATAGAACAATGGAACAGGATAGAAAGCCCAGAAACAAACCCATGCACCTACGGTCAATTAATCTATGACAAAGGGGGCAAGAACATACAATGGAGAAAAGACAGTCTCTTCAGTAAATGGTGATGGGAAAACTGGTCAGCTGCATGTAAAAACATGAAATTAGAACATTCTTTAACACCATACACAAAAATAAATGCAAAATGGATTAAAGACCTAAGTGTAAGACCAGATACTATAAAACTCGAGGAAAACATAGGCAGAACACTCTTTGTCATAAATTGCAGCAAGATCTTTTTTAATCTGTCTCCTAGAGTAATGGAAATAAAAGCAAAAATAAACAAATGGGACCTAACTAAACTCAAAAGCTTTTGCATAGCCAAGAAACCATAAACAAAATGAAAAGACAACTCCCAGAATGGGAGAAAATATTTGCAAATAATTTGACGGCCAAGGGATTACTCTACAAAATTTACAAACAGCTCATGCAGCTCAATATCAAAAAACAAACAACCCAATCAAAAAATGGGCAGAGGAACTGAACAGACATTTCTCCAAAGACATACAGATGGCCAAGAGGCACATGAAAAGATGCTCAATATTGCTACTTATTAGAGAAATGCAAATCAAAACTATAATGAGGTATCACCTCATACCAGTCAGAATGGCCAACATCAAAAACTTTACAAACAATAAATGCTGGAGAGGGTGTGGAGCACCCTACACTGCTGGTGGGAATGTAAATTGGTACAGCCACTATGGAGAACAGTATGGAGGTTCCTTAAAAAACTACAAATAGAGCTACCATACGATCCAGCAATCCCACTCCTGGACACATATCTGGAGAAAACCATGGTCCAAAAGGATACATGCACCCCAATGTTCATTACAGTGCTGTTTACAATAGCCAAAACATGGAAGCAATCTAAATGTCCATTGACAGAGGAGTGGATAAAGAAGATGTGGTACATATATACAATGGAATATTACTCAGCCATTAAAAAGAATGAAATAATGCCATTTGCAGTAACATGGATGGACCTGGAGATTATCATACTAAGTGAAGTATAACACAAATATCAAATGATATCACTTATATGTGGAATCTAAAACAAAATGATACAAATGAACTTATTTACAAAACAGAAATAGACTCACAGACTTAGAGAATGAACTTCCCAGGGGGGAAGGGTGGAGGGAGGGATAGATTGGGAGTTTGGGATTGACATGTACATGCTGCTATATTTAAAACAGATAACCAGCAAGGACCTACTATATAGCACAGGGCACTCTGCTCAATAATCTGCAATAACCTAAATGGGAAAAGAATTTGAAAGAGAATAGATACTTGTATATGTATAACTGAATCACTTTGCTGTACACCTGAAACTAACACAACGTTGTTAATCAAAAAGAATTTGTTAACTAGAATTAGACAGTTTAAGCATATTCACTTTTTGCTACTCACAAACTAAAAATTAGGAACAAGCATGAACTTTAACTCCCAGTTCCCTTATCAAATCTCGGAGGCAGATTAAAAATCATGTCCTCTATTTGCTTCTTCCATTGCACTTTCAATACAATAGAGAGTATCAAAGATGAAGGTTAGTTCTTTGTAAATGTATAGTAAAATTGATAAACCTTTGGTGAGATTAAATCACAAACTAAACTCAGGAATGAAAAAGGGAACAACATTAACAAAGACTATACAGGTTAAAGATGAGGCTATCCAAACTTATGACAATAAACTAAAATTAAAATAGGTTCCTAGAAAATTAAATCCTATTTCAAGAATAGAAAATCTGAATAGTTCTATAATCATTACAGAAATCAAAAAACCTTCTCACAAAGAAAACTCAGCCCCAAAGGACTTTACTGAGAAGTTTTAACATTCAAGCAAAGGACACAAAACTCTACCATAAAATAGAAAAATATTACAGCACACGATAATTTTATAAAACCAACGTAATTTGGAAAGGATAGCTAAGATAGGAAAGTTAATACACAAATTTCACTCATTAACCTAAATGCAAAAATCCTATACAAAATATTGTCAAACCAAATCCAGGAAAGCATACCTACAAAATACCCGTCAAACATTATAATTATTGGTAAAACTTTCAAAGAGATATCAGGAGAAAAAAAAGATGCCTGCTCTCACCACCTCCTTTCAGCGATGTACTAACAGGCAACTGGTGAATGAAGACAAAAGTTAGCAATCAAAGGAAAACTACAACACAAAAATGTCATAATTCACAGATTACAATTATAAAAATCCTGAAACAATCTACATGTGAATTAAAATTATTAACTCTAGTAAGGCTAATGGATCCAAAATCAAAGGTTACTTATATACCAGTAACAAAGAGAAAAATGAAATTTAAAAAGGATTTATAATAACAAGTGGTATCTGAGGTTAAATAAGGATAACAGACACATAAGATCAGACCTCTGGAGAGAATTATATCAGGCTGAACCATATAATGGCCAACATTCAAATATTTTGAATCTATAAAAACATTTCATATGGTTCCACCTAATAAAAACATGACAAAATCATAATAAAGACCTAAGTAAATGGAGAGAAATCACACCCATGGATTACATTTAATGGAGTACCTATCAAATTCCCAATGGTTTTTATGTAGAAATTACCAAAATGACTGGAAAACGCGAATGAAATTACACAGAGCTAAGAACAGAGAAGAACTATTGAAGCACAAGGTAGAAGACCTGCTCTGTCATATTATGAAAGCATGGAACTTATATAAGGACACTCAAAACAGACCAATGATACAGAATAGAGACCAGATGGATGCATCAAATATAAAGATATGTGGGGCTTCCCTGGAGGCACAGTGGTTGAGAGTCCACCTGCCGATGCAGGGGACAAGGGTTTGTGCCCCGGTCTGGGAAGTTCCCACATGCCGCGGAGCGGCTGGGCCCGTGAGCCATGACTGCTGGGCCTGCGCGTCCGGAGCCTGTGCTCCGCCATGGGAGAGGCCACAATAGTGAGAGGTCCGCATACCACACACACACACACACACAAAAAGATATGTGATGAGGTGATATTGAAGATCAATGAGGGGAAAATGGGTTTTTCAATAAATGATACCAGGAAAAATGATTATTCATATGTATTAAGTCTAACCCTTACCTCACACTGTACAAAAAGACCTACTTCAAGTGGATTAAAGATCTAAAACAGGTAAATATTAAGCTTTTATAAGGTAATAATGGAGAATATCTTTATGTTTTCTGAGTAAAGTTTCTCCCCTCCACCCCACTCTATGTTTTATTGAGATATAATTGACATACCATTGTATAAGTTCAAGGTATACAACATAATGATTTGATATGTGTATATATTGACAATGATTACCACAAAAAGTTTAGTTAACATCCATCACCTCACATTTACAGTATTTTTTTCCCTTGTGATGAAAACTTTAAAGATCTACTCTCTAAGCAGCTTTCAAATATACAGTACAGTATTGTTAACTATAGTTGCCATGCTGTATATTACATCCCTTGAACTTATATATCATATAACTGGAAGTTTGTACCTTTTGACCACCCTCACCTATCCCCAACCCTGACCAACCCCCAGTAGGTTTCTTAAAGCAAGACACAAAAAGTATAAGCATTAGGGAAAATTTTTGAGAAATTCAACCCCTTAAAATTACGACTACTACTCAAACATAGGGAAAAAAGATAAGCCACAGAATTGGAGTAGACATTTTCTCCACATGTAACTGAAATGGTCAAGTCTCTACTCTACTTTAGGAGTTCTCTAGAACTCCTAAAAATCAATGAGACAGACTACCTAATTAGCTACAACAACACACACCAATATTTGAAACAGGATCCTTACAAGATATATCCAAATTGCCAATAAACATAACGGTTCTCAATCTCATTAATAGTCAGGGAAATGTAAATCAAAGCCACAATGGAATACTATTATATACCCACCTGACTAGCAAAAACTCAAGCCTGACAAAAGTAAGTGTGGTTAAGAATGCAGAGCAATGGGAACTCTCATACTACTGTGGAAGTGCAATCTGGTACAACCACTTAAATATTTGGTCCTATCTATTAAAGTTAAAGATGCACAACTTCTACAAGCCAGCAATTCTACTTCTAGACAAGACACATCCTACAGAAACTAACGCACATAAGCACCAGGAGAGAGGTATAATGTCATGGCAGCACTGCTTGTAACAGCCCCAAACTATCAACAGCAGAATATATTTATACTTTCCCTCTGGTTATTTATCCATTCTTTCCAGTGAAGGGAAAAGATTTCTAACAATGAAAAAAAATTCCCATCCACAAGCCACAGTGACTCCTTTTTGACTCTTGTATCCCTAACATGTCTAGTAAAAACCTAAATGACAGCAAACATAATCCTTTATAGGACAGTGTGTTTTACTTTGGGATAGCCATCATATATAATCGTTTTCTCATAAGCCAATATTTGCCTATCGATTATTTCCACTCAATCTTAGTTCTAGTCCCTAAAGCCAGAATGCTCCATTCTAACTGTATCTCATAATTACTCAGGAAAACATGTTTTAAATAGCAAGCTTTTTTAGCTCAATGTTATGAGTACTGTTATCTCTTCCCATTGTGTAAACATGCTTCTTTCCACTTCCTACACTCAAGAACATTATAAGAGTCCCTAGATAACTAATTTATGTAGATGCTTTCTCCTTTCCTTCATGATATGTATCCATATCAGAATTTCAAGTTGCTTAGAACTCTGTTAATTGTTACGTCCTTAGCCTGGCAATAGAATCACACTTGTGTTTGTACAAATTTCTGAAACTGTTTTCTAAAAGATAAGCTCACAATATTCTTTTTCTTTATCTTAGGAGTCAGCCAACTTTTCCCATGAAGGGTCAGAGAGTAAGTAGTTCAAGATTCTGTAAGCCTCATGTGCAACCACTCAACAATGCTGTTGAGCACACACACACAAAACCAGCCATGGCCAATACATAAATGGGGATCACTGTGTTCCAACAAAACTTTATTTTCATAAAACAGGTAGCCAGTGGGACATAGTTTACCAACCCCTGCTTTATATTATTAATCATAAGCAGATGCTTGATCTTAGATTTGTCACCTCCATGTTATAACAGATATGATAATATATGTCCATTATATATATAATACATAATATATATAATCAGTTAACCAGAACTTGACAAGAATGTTAGTTTGGCTGCTTCCCTTAAGTAAAAGAAAACTGTCAGGGTCTTTCTAGTATCCCCAATGCTCAACACAACAAATGGACTTCTAATAATTCATTCTAAAGAAAAGAAATGCACAAAAACATATACACAAAGTTGCTTACTTAAACATTGTAATAAGAACTGGAAATACTTTTAACAGGCTTTTTAAAAAAGTAAATTAGTGACTATTTATCCAATACACTTCATTCAGAAGAAATGAACACAAAACGATGTTTACTATTTCCCCAAGTGTAAAAAGGTAGCTTTGAAACAATGCATAGTACTTTATCACCTGAAGGAAACATCTAAAAGTATTTCTTAAAGAATTAACAATGGAAATATCTGAGTAATGTGAAATCTTGGGTGACATTTTACATTTTGAATTGTCTTCATTAAGCTTGTTTTAAGTTCTTAAATTACTATAAAAGAAAATTTTTGCTACCTTGCAAGTCCAGCAGACAGCTGCCTAGGTAGACATTCACTGGTGTTGTATCAACATAGATCCTCATAGCAACCATAGCTATTGAAATGCTTTTGTATATTATTGGTTTAACCTAGGAGAATCCTGTGGGGTAGGCAAGAATTTCTCTAATAAGATATTCAATTATTTCCAAGGTGCTTTCAAATAATACCTCCAGCCTTAAAGTAGCAATGGAGATTTAAGGGCCATTCTTAATAAAAAATTCTCAAGAATTTATTAAGTTTTCTTCTATGGAAATTTCCATCTTTCATAGATTCCATCTTTTTTTTTTCTTTTTACTAAAGAACGTGTGCTTAATACCTAAAAATTACACTCAATTCAGTAATTAAATAGCATCAGTGAAGAGAATCTTACCCCAAGAAAACAGTCACACGAAGTTCCTTTTTGGTCCTTGAGATCGTCTTCAGTGTGGTAATTTCTGCATCAAACCAAAATCCTCTATTACTAGGACTTTCTACATTGTAATTAACCATGACCACATCACCGACATTTAGTTCATTCCATTTCAAAGTGGTTCTAGCTCGTGGTCGAAGATCCTTGACATTTATTTCTACAGTACCACTTTCCGGATATCTGAGAATAGAGAAAAAAGAATCACAGAACACTGCTTATGATTATCACCAAGGAAGACTAAAATTATATGCAACATGTATAAAAACCTAATCATATTATTCTTAATGGCACTTAAAGTAAGTGATATTTATTCCTGATTTTAACTGCCAGAATAAACGAGTCTTGCTAAAATCTTAGTAAGTCATTCTTTGCTAGCTTAGGGATGGTGGTGGTGATAGGGAATAAAGAGTAGGGTAAGTAAAAAACCCAAGTTCTTCTTTTCCACATTTTCTTAACCCATGTTTAAAAATTACTTTAATAAGACTAGATGCTGACCTCCTCCTGAACTTGGAACCAGTTCATCAAGTTCTGCAATTTGCTTTACGCATAATAAGAACATAAACCTAGTACATTTTCAATGGCCTCCATTTTTCCAGAAAGAGAAAGATAAGATTTCAGTTCTTACATGTAGCTAGCTGCCTAGTAATGGCAAAATGAAAAAACAAGAGCAAAAAATCCTGGAATTTTGTATGTATCAGAAAGTAGAACCATGTGAAAAATCTAGCAGAATCTTGATCTTACTTGAATTTCTAAATGTAAACTTAACAAACCTAAACCTGACCCAAACTTAAAGCTTTACAAGGTTCCTCACTTTTTGGCCTAACATCTGGTATCCATAGGCCCAAAACAGCAATGTAACAGTCCACAATGGTTTCTATAAAATTAAGATCTGTTGCCTTTATGTATTGCTTGCTAGAAGAAATGAGTAATATCTGGTTCCTGCTCTTGGAAAACTCAATCTACTGGGAAAGGCCAAACTACTATAGCAGTGGTTCTCAAACCGGTGGTTCCATCTGTGAACATGCTATAAATGCAGACTCTTAGGCTCCACTTCTGATCTGACTCAGAAACGCCGGGAGTGAGGCCCAGTGATCTATTTTCACAAATCTTCTCAGAAATTCTCAAGCATACTCAAGTTTGATAAGCTACTGTGCTGCAGAAACACAAGAATAGTTAAATATCGTACGGTTCTGTGACAGCATTAACAATGTAGAAAACTAAGGGAAGAAACCATTAACCTTTAACCAACTGAGTGGCCTACTCAAAATTAAAGTGGGCCTGAAGTTGGAAGCAGCTCTAGCAGCTAGCCTTGGCTCTTCCAAATCAAACAAGTACTATACAGGCCTAGGACCCTCACAGTATATCTAACTCATTTATAATAAATGGATATTAACCCTGGGTAGAATTTTAATCAAGTTTCTTCAACTTTTAGTTAATTGGGGAAAGAAAATTCTCAGGATTAGCAAGCGGCCTCAGAAACGATCTGGTCCATTTACCCTCTCAGTACTATAATTCCCCTTTACCACAAGCCTCCCAAATAACCATGCAACCTCTGCTCGGATGGTAAGTGATGAGAGGCCAGCTTTAACCCTAAGAAAAACCATTCTGTCTTCACATAGCTCTGACATAGGAAAGAAAATATACTTGATACTGGATCAAAGATAAACACAGAATGAGTTCCATAGCTTAAGTGCCATGAAGAAATCTATATACTCTCTCCACGAAAGACCTAATCCTTGACAGTCTAAGTCTGTCACCCTGCCCTCCTCTATCTTCTAAGTATAAAACATTTCAAGTGAATTTCCTTCAACTTACATAAGGTTTTGAATCCTTTATCATACTGGTCTCTTCACTCAAAATATGTTCTATTTTCAACCTGCCTGGGTTTAAATTCCATTTTAGCTTCCTACTACCGTGTATCCTTGGGAAAGTTACTAAACTTCGCTGTTTTACATGTGTTTAGTTTACATATGACTACCTCTCATGTGTAAAACGTACCTAATGGTAACTACCTCATATGGCTGTTCTGAGAACTAAAATGGAGAAGACTTGTAACTAGGTATTTTAGGGCTTTTCTAAATCTAAAGTTGTGAATTTGTTTCCTGACTAAATATTCTTAAGTCCATAAAGGATAGAAAACTATTTTTTTAGATGAGATCCTTTTCTCAGCTGTATTGTGATTTTTACATCATGACATTATCATATATCCCTGTATGATTAACACAGTAAAAAAGCGTATTTCACTGGTAAAAAGCTCTCCATTTACCTATGATTGCCAAAATTAGATACCATGAATGGAAATATTTGTAACAAACTTTTAAAATCATGTTTATTGGAGATGAGTTAAAATAAATCATTGCCTACATCAGAGCAAAGGAATTTAAGCTGTTTGCCCTGAAACTAAGTATGATTTCAGAATTAAAGAATTAGAACATATGAATACATCATCTTTATGTATACAGTAAGTGTGTAAAAGTCATGAAAGTGAAGTATACTTTTTCTAATGCTACCCAGAGATGATGTCAGTTGCTGTATAAAAAGATATAGAAGGGACCCAAAAACTACTTTTACCAAAGTCAAGAACACGCCCAGACTCAAATATCACTATTATTCTTTTCTTGGGCATCTTCATCTACACATATCTTAACATCACATAGAGTGATGACTCAGAAGCTCTGTTCTAACCCAAAATTCTCTCTTCAGATTCACATATCCAACTACATCTCTAACACGTATGCCTCAGGAGCACCTCAAATTTAAGAAATTCCCCCATCCCATAATCTGCTGATGCTCAATATTCTCTAAATTTTCATACTCCCAGAAACTGGAGTTATCCCCAATTCCTCCATCCAGTTACTAAGTCCTCCTTATGCTATATACTGTTAACACTTATTTAATGGAACTGTACCCTTAGTGAAGGCCTGCATTTCTCTGAGACTACTGTCAAGGCTAACACAACTCCCTGTCTTTAGGATTACACCTTAGACTTCATTATACTTTTGCCAAAGATTCTAAAACACAGGTCTGCTTAAAACATTTTGTGACACCTGATAACAATTTGTTCATAGGCTGTGGGAAAACAGGCATTCTTACATTGCTGATAGGAATACAAAGTGGTACTGTCTCCTTGTAGAGGGGAATTTGGCAATACACAGCAAAATTGCCTATATATTTACCTTTTGATCCAGGAATTCCACTTCTAGGAATGTATCCCAAACGTTAAGTGACATAAAACCCCAGGAAAAGACACATACACAAGGCTATTTATAGCTGCACTATCTGTAACAGCAAGACTAGAAATAATCAAATGTCCATAATAGGAAACTACTTACTATATGATACAATTATATAATGGAATATTATTCTCCTGTAAAAAGGAATATGACATCTGCTATGGAGAGACATTAACTAAAAAAAAGACCAAGATGCAAACAGCATTTATGTGTGCTTTCTACCTAATGAGTGTGTGTGGAAATATGTACTTGTACATGTACATATATGTGTGTAGTATGTATTTGTGAGTATACAAATAATCACACATACATAATTTTGAGACAGAAGGATAAACAAAAACTCATTTAGTTACTACAAAAAGAGGTAAGAAATAGGATAGAAGGAACCAAGATGGACACTTTTTCTTAATGTACTTGTTTTGAAGTTTTACCTATAGGATCGTTTAATGTTTCACTTGATTATAAAAACAGAATTTACAAAATGTGAGAAATCCCTAAAAACCAAAAGCAAAATTAAAAAAGTGGCTTAACTACTGAGAAATACCATTACAAATGACTTGAAAATACACTAACTATACATTATTAGTGGGGTTATATCCATTTACTAAGGACAAAGTAAAAAACATACCAACTTTTCACTAATCATATTGTTTGCAATATTGGTACTGTTAGTCTGAAACCATCATATGAGTAGAATAAAACAAGTCAGTGGTGACATTAATAGAAACCGTGATTTTCAAGGTACGAGAAAAAATAAGAGATTAAGGATATTAAATGATAATCCCTCAACTCTTAAATTAATTGGAAATATCAATACAAACATTTCCTAGCTGTTTCCAATGTTATGACCTAGAAACATGATCAAAACAAGTATCAATGAACAGCTGACTATACGCTCTTACAAAAAGAACTAGGGCTCCTTAAAGAAATGGCTGAATCCAGGCCTGGGCAGGAAATAGAAGAGCTTGGGACTTCCTATTGTACCTGAATGCAAAGAAACCCTCATTATGTCAGGTTCAACCTGAAGGAGCCTCCACAGGCCAGAGACGAGACAATCTGGGCACCAAAAAGAACTGAGTTAGAGTAAAACAAGTATTAAAATCCATTAGTTCATAATGAGACTTAGTAAAAATCTCACTGACCAACCTCTGGAGGATGCTAGGGAATTTATTCATTCTGAACACTGAAAAAGTTCAAGAATCAATAGTTTATCCTACCTTTTGTATATAACCAACTGCTTGTTGAGGAATGCTCCTTATGAAAAAATTATAGCTAATAAATGAAGGAGAGAATGAGGTATCACTATTTTTACTACATTTCATAAAATAGTGGCTGTAGGTAAAGATTAATGGTTACTAAAACTAGCAAAAGCTGGCAGCAAATTTCACAATGGATGTATCAGGCAGACAACACCCAAATCTTACAACAAAAAAAGAAAGAAGCAGGTATTATGTGCCTCCCAATGCCATGTAATAGGTAAATAAATACCATCTCTAAACTAGTTTTAACAAATAATGAAATTTAAAACAATCAAGCCTCTAAGTACAGTCGTCCCTCCATACTCATGGGTTCTGCATCCAGAGTCAACCAACCACTGACTGAAAATATTCAGAAAAAAATTCCAGAAAGTTCCAAAAGGCAGTTCAATTTGCCAAGCTCAAGCAACTATTTATATAGCATTTACATTGTATTAGGTATTATAAGTAATCTGACATGATTTAAAGTATACAAGAGGATATGCATAGGTTATATGCAAATATGCCATTTTATATAAGGGACTTGAGCGTCCATGGATTTTGGTATGCGTGGAGGTCCTGGAACCAATCCCCCATGGATACCAAGGGAAGACTGTATAAACTTTCAGGAAACTAACAGTAACAGAGGAACATGTTAAATACCACTACAGAAATGTAATCAGTAAAGTTCAGACTGTGGGAAAACTGAATAAACTGTCACTTGTACAAATAAATAGCAAGGAAGAAAGAATAGGGGAAACCTGTAGGTTGAGACTTAACCTATCAACTGCATGCAATGGGTGGATCTTAATCTTGATCCTTATCTGTAAATCCCAAGTATATTTTTAAAAAATAAGTCAGTCTGAACATTGACTGGTTATTTGACTTTAAGGAATTATTGTAAATTTCGTGTGGATTTTTTTTTTAATGCTTTAGGGTCCCCATCCCAGGATCAGTGACTCATTCTCACAGGAGAGCACATAGTTCTTCCCATGGCTATGATTTACTACAATGAAAGGATACAAAGCAAATTCAGCAAAGGAAAAAGGCACATGGAATCAAGTCTAGAGGAAACCAGGTGCAAGCTCAAGGAGTCCGCTCCCAGGAGTCACACAAAATGTGCTTAATATGTCCAGAATACGACAACATGTGTGTAATGTTACTACCAGGGGTATACAGTGAAGAATGCTCAAGATTTTTATTAGGGATTCATCACATCAGCACTCAATGTCTAGCACATACCAAAATTCCAGACTCCCAGAAGCAGGTGTTCGGCATAAATAATATATTTTTTTGCAGAGTTTGTGCAGAGTGAACCATTTTTATCAAGGAATGATGAGAATCCTCCTGAAAGTTAAGTTCCCCAACACCAGCCAAAGGTCAACCACACACAGACCTTTTAAAGAGTAGTAAATCAGGCTTCCCTGGTGGCGCAGTGGTTGAGAGTCCACCTGCCGATGCAGGGGACACGGGTTCGTGTCCCGGTCCAGGAAGATCCCACATGCCGCGGACCGGCTCAGCCCGTGAGCCATGGCCGTTGAGCCTGCGCGTCCGGAGCCTGTGCTCCGCAACGGGAGAGGCCACAACAGTGAGAGGCCCACATACCGCAAAAAACAAACAAACAAACAAAAAACAAGAGTAGTAAATCTCTGGCCTGATGTTAGCTGTCTTCTGCACACTTTAAAAAGAATCCTTTTAGAGTATTCAACTGAGAAAAAAGATGTCAAGATCAGGATGAACCTACGAAAAATAGAAAGAGTAGGACTAGGAAGCAATAGCCCTTAGACCACGATGCTGTCTTTCACTTTGAAAGGAGAGGAAACGAGGGTTGAGAAAGAGAAACATGAGAGTGTGATACAAACAAAATCTTTGCCAATCCAATCGTGAGCTCTGGAGCAATGTTGGGCATAATTGCCAGGCCCTAGAACTGCTGCCACACTTAGTCACCAGCTGGAGGATGCCAAGAAAGAGTGTGGCTTTGGCTCAAACACTGTCACAGATATCAAAAGTGCTGTGGCTAAAAGTTATCAGTTAACTGCATTCATTCCTTGCAGGTCAGCAAGTTCTGTCTTGAAGATCTGAGCACTGTGCCCACCACAACTGCTAAGGCTATTTCTGGTTGAAAAAACTTAAGATTTGGGACTTGCTTCAAAATAATCCAGTGGTGGTGCTTGGGGATGCTGGTACGGATTAAACAAGATTGGCCAGGAGTTCATAATGATTGAAGCTAGGTGATGAGTTCTTTCTCTCAACCTCTGCATAAGTTTAAAGATTTCTACAATAAAAAATAAAATGCTCTGCGCTTCAAGTTAAAATCCAAACAAAAGGCTCTTCCCACTTTTTGAAGTTTTCCCACAAGAGTACAAAACTCTAAGTTAACATTCAAGGCTTACAGTGAGGACACGCAGCCTCCTGCCCCAGTCCACCACACTGATTTCTATTCCCCCAATGCAACTGTTTAACTTTTAGCTATTTCTTTTATTTTCCAGCATATTTTAAAGTAACATGCTTACACATTGCTTTTTACTTCAAACTGTTATTCTACCCATCCCTGATGTACAGCTCATTTGCCTCTATCTCTTCTTCCTTATAATTACTAACACAAGGCACTGCTCTAAGTGTTAACGTATTTACCTCTTAGGATAGAGGGAGGCACTATTCTATCCCCATTTTACAGATATGGCACAGAAGTTAACTTACTTGGACAGGAGTAAGAAGCAGAGACATGACTCAAACTCTGATCACCTGGCTCTAGGACTTATAATCTTGCAGGGATTGACAAAATTTCTTGCTCTTAAGCATGTTATACAAACCAAGTTGTTCGTAAAAATCAGTATTTTTTACAATTTTTTTTTACATGTTGACTAAATAAGTGTTCATAGCTAACTAATGAAGTATGCTTTAATTATAAATCCTTTCCTTCACAACTTTGTTTTCTGTTGAGTACTTAACCCTTCTTTTTGGTTGCTACTTGCTTAATTTTCCATGTACATATTAATTATCCCCATTCTGCCACAGGTGTTAAAACTCTTCTACGTTCAGACATTTCAGGTACTCTACTCGTGTTCTGGGTTGCAAAACATCTTCTAGAGACCTCTGTCCTATTCTAATCTGGAAAACTTGCTCTTCAGGCTTAGACCTGTTCCACAGCTGTCATGCTGGGATCTCCTTTCATTACTTCCTGTGTTGAATCCTATTTCCTGAATACCGTTTTCCTCTTTCTTGATTTAAGCCTTGAGTGGGGTAGAAGTGATTAAAATGCTCTTTCATATAAATAAACCAATCCTCTTCTCCTCAGTTTTATTCCATATGCCTACGTCCAAAGTGCCTGGTAAATCCAAGGTCTGAACCTTCCAAAGGTTCTTCGATGTCAATTTACTTGCTTGTTGTTGGCTTATCCTTAGGTTTCAGCTTTTTCTGGCCTAAGTTACGCATCATTTACCCATTAGCTTCTTACCTTCCAAAATTTTGTTGCTTTCTCTTCTGTGTCTTACTTCTATCATATTTTTTGTCCTCGGGGGTTTACGCATTTATTCTTTTACTGTCTTCTAGGAGGGTGTAAGAAGGAGTGAAGACAAACATGCAACTTAATCTGCCATGTTTAACTTGAAATCTTTATTCACCTTTAGTTTCATTTCTTACTACTCACCACGTATCTCCTACACTCCAGCCATACTAATCTACCCTTAGGTAACCCTGTATTTTGTACCTCCTTATCCTTGGTATCCTGTGGCTCTCCTTCAGGAATACAGAAGTATCTTCTCTACCTTATAATCTCAGAACTTTACTCTAAAAGCTAGTTGTACATTTTTCTATCACAGAACTTAACACTACAAAATAGCAAGTTTTCATTGAGAAGCAGATACCACGTTCAAACTTTAGTGTGTTTGGGATATACCAGGCCTACAGATGTTTGGAAACATGCAACTCATTAAATAGAAAAATCTTTTGTATAACTAAAGCTCTTAATAAAATGTAATAAACTGTGACCACTGTGTTTTACGGTAGTTAAGTGGGAACAAAGAATTCTATACAGAGATAATAAGAAAAAGGCATTTTAAAGATTATGTTTTTGGATTTCTTAAAACGAAGAAACTTGTAGTTAGCTCCAGTTACTTATACAAGTACACAAGAGAAAGTCTTTTTAAGTATAGGCAGCCTCCAACACAGCATTCCCTGCCTCCCATGAAGTCTAATGTACGGCTGAAGATAACCACTGCAAATTCTACAAATTGGTCCAAGTGCTGACTTCTTCCAGCATTTGCACTGGTGAAAACTGCAGGAGACTGAAACATTTTGGGAAGTGTTAGAAGCTTGAAAAACTTCTAAAACAGGGCTCAAGATATCCCCAAAGACCGGAAGCAGAGAAGAAGGAACATACTGAAGCTGACTACACTGTGCCAAGAGCCAACATACAGCTATGGAAGGATAAGACTAGGGTCCTTTTTTCCTCTTATTCTACATGACCTTCTGTTCTTAGAACCTGAAGTCAAGGTATTACCCCAAATACAGGTATAAGTTTATTCTAGTTAGCTACTCTGCATCTTTGAGAATTTAGAAACACTTTGGTGTTATAAAGTCTACATTCTCAGATAAGCCTTAAATATCCTTAAGCTTGTTTTTCCCAGTAACATTTTCATTGCTCCAAATACTCTTTAGATGTCTTTTAGAGATATCCTTCAGAGTACATGCTTTTGATTATCCTGAACTATGTGACATTTTAGCAAAAACCAATTGTGTTTTCAATTAACAAATCATTGAGTAAAACCTGGGGAATTAAATTTCAGGGAAATTGATTAAGCACAATTTTTAAAACAGGTTTGTTATAAAATAGTAAAAGTACATTTCCTTAGGTGACTTGTAAGCTAACTAAGCATTTTAGAAGACTCAAACAGTATTAAGCAAAGCACTATCACTGAAACCGTCCTTCAAAACATGGCTTCCTGGTGTTAAAATGCTTAAATAAGGACAACATTCACCTGGAGGCATGTTCTAGTTTAGCAAATCTTTAATGTCATACTACATGCAAAAAGAAAGCATTTCTTAATCTAACAGATGACATTACTCAGTTTCACACCTTAAATGTAAAGCTTACTCACAGACAAAAATAACTTACTTAAAACTGCTTACAGTAGGACTTTACATATTACATGGAAATATATCTCACTTGTACAACATGTTAACAATGGTGTATAACTGTTTTAATAGAGGAAACAATGTAATCAGGTTAAAAGATACCTATGCCAAAGATAAATTATTTAAGAGTACTTACCAAAATAACCTGGCTTTATTAATAAATGAAAAGCAGAAAATTTGACTATTATTACTGGATACTTTTCAAGGTTATTAGGGGAAAAAAAGAACATGGTCAAGTAGGTATTTACAGATGAGGAAATTAAAGCTGAATGAGTTCAAAGAAAACAAAGCAAAAAACTCAACCAAAGACCTAGAATTCAAAGCAAATTCTGATTCTAATGACTAAAACTATACAGCCTATAAGAGAACCAATGCTCTGTATACTTAATAGGCTCCTGGCTGCTTTCTGAAAAGCGGATTCCTGGGCTCTACCCCAGGCCCACCCAATGCAGGGAGTGGGGGTGGGATCTGGTATCCCCCAGTAATCTGCATTATAAATACCGTACCTGGGTGAATCAGCAGTGTTGCTGACCATCGTTTTGAGAAACACTGATGTAAAGGAATGATGTATAAATTTGAAAAGGTGACATCAACTGATAATCTGTAGTCATTTTAACTGATACCTGTAGTCATTTTTCTAAGCACCAAGTGATCTTTTAACACAAGAGAAGAGCAACAATAAAGTCAAAGATCTAACTTCTTCTGCCCTCCTTTTGATTATCATCCATTTAGAACACTGCAAGTCATAGAAAGAGGAAATATTCTAAGTCTTTGGCAAACATGTCAGTAACAACCAAAAAACAATGGGGGAGACTGGTCACTGCACCAGGGTTCTGAAACTAAACCTCTCATTTATAGCTCCCTACTCAAGATCAACATGACACTCTGATCTGATTTTTTTAAATCTTATTCCTTTTCTCCCATGAAAACCCAGACATCATTAAAACATTTTTGGGATTCCTTTAGAAATAGATCACATCAATACATTCAAGAAAATCAGTTTTGTTACTTTATAGAACAGCAACTTTTTTTTTTTTTTTTTATTCTTATTTATTTATTTTTGGCTCAGTAGTTGTGGCATGTGGGCTTAGTCGCTCCACAGCATGTGGGATCTTCCCGGACCAGGGCTCAAACCCATGTCCCCAGCGTTCGCAGGCGGAGTCTTAACCACTGCGCCATCAGGGAAGCCCTAGAACAGCAACTTTTATCTAAAAATACCACTTGATTTTTTTCAGAATTGGCTCACTGACTTCTATTTGCAGTAGCCATAATTAAGAATACTCAAAAGCATGCACCACAAGCTTAGAATAGCTCAAAAAATCTTAAGAGAATGCTGGCAGCAATGACAACATTATCCTAAGACGTTCGCCAGAAGAGCTTTTAATTGTAGCCTAGCGTAAGTTACCCTCCAAGTTCTAAGTGATGCTATGACATTTCCATTTGATCTCAATCTCGTGGTAGAACCTTGACACGCTGTTAAAAGCAGCAGTTTAACCTATTTGGTTTAAAAATCCTTTGAATACTAGCGAGCTATGCATTTTCCTTACAGAAAAAGGCACACAGGTGTTTACTGATTTAAGGTTTCTGTTCTGTGACAGATAACTGGAGAGAATGATAGAAATTTTTTAAATATGCAAACATAACTGCTTTATAATATTTTATATATACTTATTTATACATTAAGGTATTTTATAAGCATGCTTCTCTCAAAATGAGAGGTAGTATGGTAGAGTGGTTCTAAGTATGTGCTCTTCTGAATCTCAGTCTACCACTTATCACCTATTCAATACTAGGTATATTAACTTCTCTAAGTCTCAGTTATTCCCTCTTTACACTTAGAAAAGTATCCACTTCATTGATTGTTTAATGAGGATTACATGAGATAATCCAGGAAAAGTACTTGTATAGTGCCTGGCACATAGTGTTGTTTTAACAAGAGAATTATTGAACCATGCTTTAAAAAGGGTACTTCAGAATAATTTACTAAAAAGTCAAAACAAAAAGAGTTTGTTTCTGAGGTAAACTGACATTTCTATTTGAAATGTGAACAATATGGAGCATGAGAGATTATATAAGTAGTTTTCATGTCACTATGAAAACTCTCTCTCATGTTTAAAGATTTCAACTTTGCCTAGCCATAGACAATTCACTACGATATGATACAGAAATAAAATAACTTTCATAAGCATTTTCCCTCTTTAAATATATACTTCCTTGTTCAAACTACTATGTGTTTTCTAGCTTACATTTCTCTTTATAGAAATCAGCTCCAATTTATAAATCAAGGTCTCTAAATTAGAACACTAAATTTAATAAAGCAATTTAAAAAAGCAAGTCACTAACAAGACTAGTATTCCCAAATTCACCTTTTTAACTGACCTGTAAATGTACCTGTTGAATCCTTAGAAGAAGGTATATGGGGAGATTCTGAGATCTAGATTAACCCTAAGTCCAATTCAGAAGGCTTGTCTTAGAACGACTGACTTGATGCATTTAAGAGTCTAATTCAAAGGAAAGCCAGAACTAGATCTCAGAATATTCAACTACTACAGAGTATTTTCCCCCACTCAAGAATTTACCAATACTTAACGGTTGATGGAGCAGACAGAAGAAATAAAGAATACTTTTTAAACAGTGGTTCTGGAGCTAATTCTGCAAATACTACTCCCATGTTAACCTTTCCTTTTATATGGTCTGGGTTGGAGTTTGAGTTCTTAAGAGCAAGTACAAGTTTGGGGAATTCAGAGAAATTATCAAGTCAAAAGAAACATTATGTGAATGATAATATACTAAAATTGCCACAAAACTTAAAACAGAATATTTCAATTGGTTAAAAAGGAAAAAAAAGAATGTACCAATACATCATAAAAGATAAATTCTCCACAAACACATGATGGATACTGCTTTCTATGTTAGCCAAGGTACAGATAAAGACTGCATAGTGGAAAATGGTCCCTCATTTAAATGATACAGATCATTTAGCTGGAATGAAATATAATTTCTTTTAGAAAAAGACTTAACTAATCCTTTATGTATATGGAAACGAAATGGAAAAATCAACAAGCCATAAGCCACCTATACAGGTAATAAAATAAAGATGAATACTCAGATTCCTCAGGTATTGTATATCATCTCCAGCCTTTAATGTATTTACTATGTTTAAATTGTCATATCAACCCCTTTCCCCCATATTGGTTCTTAGTAGCAACTGATAAGGCTGTACAAAAGGCAATCAGTGAGTGGTTCTTAAACTTGAGTATACATATTAACCACCCAGAGGACTTATTAAAACACAGACTGCAAGGCCACCTTCAGACAGCGATTCATTACATCTGTAGTAAGTACAAGAACTTGGATTTCTAACAAGTAATGTTGATGTTCCTGGACAGGACTATACTTTGAGAACCGCTAGTCTAAGGCAGTGGTTCTCAACCATGGCTACACATTAGAATCACAGAGGAATTTTTGAGACAGCAATCCCCTGAGGTCCCAAAGATCAATCATACAAGAAGTTATGGAGGTGGGTCCTAGGCACTGATATTTTTAAAGCTTCCTAGACAACTAATGTGTAGCTAGGGTTGAGAACCGCTAGTCTAATTAAGAGGAATCTAAACCAAATCCACTAAGAACAGATGTTTCTTAATACAGAAGCAGGGTAAGGAATTAAGCCTTTATCTGTTGATAAAGCAGCCAAATGATGAGTAAAGATTAAATTCAGTAGTGTGGCCTCCGTTGCTTACATACCCAGGGTTTAACTCAAAGTTGTATGAGTGCTGTCTGCTTTAAAACCCAGGCCAAGTCTAAAGCAAGTCTTTAGGTCATACAAAATGGTTGACCTTTGAAGTTATGTAGGCTATTACCAATTACATGTACCATGTTTAAGGCAGAATGGCAATAATGCATATTGGTTAACCCTTAAGCTCTGGAGTCAGACAATTTAACAGATGTTACCTCTGGCAAGTTATGTAAGTAAGCCTTGGTCTCTTCATACGGAAGTTAATGTAACTAACATTATAGTTATTGTAAAGATTACATGAGCATTCATGTAAGAAGTTAGCTCAGAGTCTGGCACATGAGAGTTAATGTAATTAAATTGCTGTAAGCTATGCTATAGACATATTAACCTACCAGAAACACTAAGGCAATGATTCCCAGTCTACTTCCCTATAAGTCAAGATCATGGCTCATCACCACAATTAGCTTCAGGATCTCTACTCTCACAAGACTGTAGTCACAGATTTGTGAATTTAGATGTTCAGGACCCTTAAAATTTTTAAACCTTACGTAACTACAGAAAGTAACTAATGGGAATAAAGACATCTTTTAGAAAGCTATGGAAATATACAGTACAAGCTTACTATGAAATAAGGGAAAATTTGATGTTCTTTTTCTTTAATTGACCATTTAACCACTCCAAGGGTTTATAATTGCCTATATTACCTTGACATTTGCTCATTTCTGAATCCCCTTCCCTTTTGTTTTCTGCCCAAAATACCACTAAAAAACAAAAGTTTCAAGCAGGCATAGTCATTCTCCAATAAACACACTTTAGTGGTGTGATCATTTTGTGATGTATAGAAATATTGAATCACTATGCTGTACACCTGTAGCTAACATAATGTTGTAGGTTAATTATACCTCTTATACTATAGGATGGTTCTAATCAAAGTTTTGGTGAGGGTGTGGAGAAATTGGAACCCTCATACACAACTCATGGGAATGTAAAATGGTGCAGCCACTTTGGAAACAAGTCTGGTAGTTCTTCCCAAGGTTAAACATAACTGCCATACAACCCAGCAATCTTGCTGCCACATACATGCCAAAAAACTAAAACAAATGCCTACACAAAAAAAAAAGTACATGAAGGTTCCTAGCAGCAAAAAGTAGAAAACACCAGTGTCCATAAACTGATAAATAAACAGTGGTAATATGGAGCATTATTTGACAATAAAGGAATATGGTACTGATATAAGCTCCAACATGGATGAACCTTGAAACATTATGCTAAGTGAAAAAAGCCAGTCACAAAAGACCACATGTTATAGGATTCCACTTATATGCAATGTCCAGAATAGGTAAATCCAGAGTCAGAAGATTCCCGATTGCCTATGGCTGAGAGGGGTTGGGGGAAGGGCTGGTGGGGGTAGGGAAACAGGGAGTGACTGCTAATGGGTAAGGGGTTTGTGGAAGACCAAAATGTTCTAAATTAGATTGTGGTGACTGTTGCACAGTTCTGTTAATATACTAAAAAAAAACACTGAATTTTACACTTTAAATGGGCGAATTGAATGCTATGTGAATTATACCTTAATAAACTGCTTTTAAGAAGTTAAAACTTTACAGAAGATTTAAGAATCCGTTGGAATCTAAATCTCTAAAGTCTAGATTTAATATTTGTACTGCTAGCTCTTTCTCCCAAAGTACTTATTGGATTGGTTTAATTCTAAAAATACACAGCCCTTGCTAAGGCAAGGGTGATGACAGATGAATAGTACAGAATAGCCATCATGAAAAAACAAAACAGAACAAACCCACATATATGTTCTTTGTAGCAGGCACTTCGATGTTAACTCCACAATTTTGCTTTATATTATTTGAGTAGGAAGCTCTCAATTCAGTCTATATTCATCAAGGAATCTATAGAAAAGGGACCCCTGAAAACAGTAAAACTCTTAAACCTTAAAACATTTCAAACAGATCTCTTAACATAACCTGCTTTTTATGCACTCAGAATATTTATATCCATAATTTTGAGAGGAAAAATGGAATAAGGTTAGCAAACAAATGATTTCACTAAGATTCTAGAACAATGTCAACTACTAGATTTGGCTTTTGGGAGTGTTGTTTTGTGGAACACATCTACCTAATAAGTAACATTATAAATTTTAATACGTATCACTTCTCACAGATTAAAAATTGTTTTAACTCTGCTCTGACTGGAGTGGGGATTGAAGATGCAGAGTAGTATACCTACTTAATCTTGTTCTGAGACAGCAATGCTTTTAATGAAATTCATTTCAAAGACTGAGAATTCATTTAGCCTGGTTAATATATTAGGACCTGTAGGTCACTACAAAAGTAACCTTTGAACAGTGCCATTTTAAACTGACAAACACTGCAAATCCCAGAAGAATTCCTTGAACAGGTTCCTTGGTCCCATGTACAATACCTCTCTGCACTGGCTAAATGACAGGCTGTTCAAAACGCACTCGCACTGCTGCACTCAGAGTTTGGAGACAATTAAGCAGATTACTTTCAACTTTATGAGAAAAATGAAGTTAATTCATTGAGAGAAATGACAGATTTAGAATCATAAATGGAATGGGATGGCAGCCTGTATGTACTTAAAGTCTATTAAGTACAAAAAAATTGTCTGACAAATACTGTTTTGGAAGTAAAAATTAGAGTGATTGGATTAATGACCTCTAACTTTATTTCCCTTTGCAATGTAACATTTCTAGTAATTCCCCCTGTCTAAGGTTGAAGATAGCCAACGCTTGTTTTTGTCTCCTTCTCAGTGCAGACCATTCTCTATCTTTAGAGATTTGACTGGTAGGAAGTTTATGTTATCCTGAAACCTACCTTCTATGTTGTACAGAACTTTCACCCAGAGCTTTTAAAATATGAAAGCTATCTTGATCCCAGTCTTTTCAATGTAAATACTTAGTTCTTTTAGCTATTCTTCATGTTGATTTTACATTTTGACCTCTACTCGAAAGATGCACCATGTCCTGTTGGTATTATTCTTAAAGTACGAAGATGGAAAACAATATTCCAAGTAGAGAATAACCAGGCCAGTAAAACGGTAGCACCACCAGTCTTGTTCTAGATATCTTACTTCTAATAAAACATCCTACAGTGTAACTATTTGATAGCTACATTCTATTAACTAAGTTGGAGCTTACTACTCAATAAGAATCTATTACTACTGCTAAGCCATATACTCCACAATCTGTCTTCAATGCATCCTCCGTCCAAGAATGTGAGAACTTGTTTAATAAGTTATTGAAATTAACATGAACTTGACTATAGTTTTTAACTTTTCTGATAACCGTGACGAAAGAAACTTTAACAGGATTCTTTATCACATCCATATGGGATCATGATTTTTTCTAGATGCTTATAACAAGCCTTTTGTTATCTGGGACTCTTATCCAGAAACTCAACTATTTTATTTATTTCATACTTTACTCTGTATAGTCCTTTTCTCTTTTTGAAGATATGAATGACATTTACTAAGCTTCTGATATCTTACGTCTCAAAGAAAGTTCAGCTACCATATCTTTAAGTTGCCAACACTGAAACAATTCCATCATGTAAAATTATTTTGGACAGATAATTTTAGTCTTCTCATGCATGTTGGGTTTAGACCAACATTCATTCTAATCAAGACAAACTTCTTCATTAAAAAATAACCAAATAAACGCTAAGATACTGTGATTTATGTTCTAACATTGTACCAAACTCAGGTCTATCCCTTGGAAAGTCTTATTCCAAAACCAACTAAGAGCCCCTAAAACTGTAAAAAATTTAATAAGCCTTAGTTTTACTTAGTGTTTAAAGCTTCTTACCCTATTTCTACACTGTGCCATTCTATACAATTTTTCTTGGGGGGGGGCCAAATAATAACTCCTTTATTGGCCAGAATCAGGTCCCAGGTAGCAGGTTTCTGAGTTATTTCTTCTTTTCTCCAAGAAATAGAATAAAAACTTGAAGCAAATCAAGAACTCCACTTGTTGACAGCCGATATACAGATAGCTTAAATCCTCCACTCTTGCCTCTTTGCCATGGTATTCATAAACCCAGACACTGGTTACTATTAACACATCAACTCCAATCCCTTTCTATCCCAGGCTCGATTTACCAATATTGCCAGTCCTGGCCAATCCAAGATATTAATACCCATGCTAGTTGTTGCTTCTATTATCATCTACTATGGTAAAAAACAGTATGACTGCACATTTGAAATAAGCCACGTTGGCAAGTTAACTAAAACCATAAGAAGTATCAGAAAAGATGAAAGGGATCTACTTTTGACCCCTTTCCAGGTATCCTGGAAATCTGAGTTGACACCAGTCTTTTATACCATTTTTGCCAAGAAAAATCAAAACCATTTTAGGATCTTGAACTCACACCTGATAAAGATTTGGTTTCATACTTTCTATACATATTAAAATATCACTTGAATGAAGACAAAGATCATTTAGTGTTGAATAAACATTAAATCTTTCCCCATAGTAACTTTTGTACTAGGATTTTGAAAATAGGTAAGGAAAATAATTCAGTGTTAAAGTCTAAGCCCTCAAAGCAAGTTCTTAATACTGTTTTCACATGAACATTTAAAAACATTGTTGTATAAAATGGATGACTAATAAGAACCTGCTGTATAAAAAAAATAAATAAAATAAAATTCAAAAAAAATTTTTTTGTTGGGAGAGGGGGATTGGGAAGTGATTGCCGGGCATATAGTTTTTTGGGGGGAAAATAAAAATGTTCTAAGAGTAGTGTGTGATAATGCACAATCCTATGAATATATTAAAAACAGTGAATTGTACCCTTTAAATGTATAAATTTTATGTGAATTATCCCAATAATAGCTTTTAGAAAATATTTCAACCTCATTCTAAAGGCTATTACAGGGATTTCCCTGGCTGTCTGATGGTTGAGACTCTGCACTTCCACTGCAGGGGGCGTGGGTTCGATCCCTGGTTGGGGAACTAGGATCCCACATGCCCCACGGCGTGGCCAAGATAAATAAATAAATGAATGAATGCTATTACATTACACAGTTATATACTTTCTAGAATATTATTAAAATACATAGCAAAAACCCTAATAGAGGACCAGACAAAGAGAAACCCTTACATATTAAATTAAGCCAGGTATTAGGATACCCAAAACAGCAAACCACTTAGGAGCCAGATGCTAAATGTTGAGGAGCTCTTATTATATTACAACCACTAAACAAACAAAAACAAATGGTACTAGACCGAACATGACCCCTAGATGATTTCTTCTGAAAGACTATTATTTGAAAACAATCTTGAGATAGAAGATTTTTTTGCTTCTACAAACAAAAACATGAATGAAGTCCTCAATAGCATGAGCACTTACTCATCATACTCGATATGATAAATTACGTCTTCAGCAGCAGCAACAGAATCTGAGTTAGACGTAGAGGGTACATTGTCCAATTTATTTGTGTTCTCTTTGGAATTATGATTTATATTTCCATTAGTCCTTTTATAAGAACTGCCATTCTTCAGTGGAGTTTTGCCACGTGAGTGTCCATCAGAAGCTCTAGTAACACTATGTATACGTGCTTCAAACCAAGCACCAAGGGCGACATCTCTGGCATCCACCAATTCATTTACCTAAAAAAAAGTTTAAAATTAGTTAATGAAGCGTAATTTCATCTACTGCTTCAAAAACATTAATATAACTCAAGTTATTTTGAGGGTTATCATAGTTAATATTTGCAGATATTCATGTTTAAAGTAATTTGAAAGATTAGAACGAAACTATTCTTTTTGGATTATACTGTCAAATCTGTTATTTACTAATACGAAAATTAACTTTCCTCCCAATATCCTTCAATGAAATAGGTATTTTCTTTAACTATTCCTTACCCATATCTATATTAGACTTTTAAAATATAATTCTTGTGTACCCAAGAGTTATTCTGGCATGTCATTAAGAATGTCACTAACAGGGCTTCCCTGGTGGCACAGTAGTTGAGAGTCCGCCTGCCAATGCAGGGGACACGGGTTCGTGCCCCGGTCTGGGAGGATCCCACATGCTGCAGAGCAGCTGGGCCCGTGAGCCATGGCCGCTGAGCCTGCGTGTCCAGAGCCTGTGCTCCGCAACGGGAGAGGCCACAACAGTGAGAGGCCCGCGTACCGCAAAAAAAAAAAAAAAAAAAGTCACTAACAAAAAGCCAGAACTCTGAAGTATTATGACTGTGATATTAATTTGTTCCATTAATTTCTTCAGAATCCTACAGATAATTTACAGTCAGTCCAACCAGAAAACACAGTATTAAACAGAAAATAAAACTCGAAAACGAGGGACTTACGCACATGTACAAAGGAAAGAATCTAGTGAACCTACCTATACAAAATGGAGATAAGTTCCACCAACAGCAAGTCACTAGCAAATGCATTATTTAGTACCTCAAAGAACAAAGAAAATATAAAGAGAACAGAGCTATAAACATGCAAAATGTATGTAGTCAACTCTAGTGGATGATCCAGAACTAAACCATACAATCTAACAAAAGGAAAACGGTATTAGAAGACAGGTATACCAGAGAAATTTAGAGTTACCTAAGAAATTGGGTTAAAAAAAAAAAAATCCTGTCCTAAAAATGCTGAGGGAATTCGTCTAAAGGTCAAAGCCCTTTCAGGAGCAACAACCAAGAGACATCCCTTCAACTTTTTAAAAACTCTTTAAAAAGAAAAAAAACAGACATTACTAATACAAGATCACTACCTAATCAAGCTAGCTCTTCCTGAGGGTCTAAGACCACTTAAGGTATCCAACAGAACTCTGACGGATGGTATCACATGGGGTAGGGGTGGGGGTTAGTATGTACTGAAGTTAATACCCATATACCAGGTATTATGCAAGGCTCCTTTAGTTAGGCTTGTCTAACTAACCTTAATAATTAATAAATCATATTTTACAGGATAAGAATTTAAGGCTCTGACAAGTTAACTTGCTCCAAATGAAAGTTAATAAAATGTAAAACTAGGATTTGAAGACACCTTGACCTTAAAGCTTATGTTTTTGCTACTATTCATTAGTATACATTTTGTAAGGCTATAGCTACCATAGTGATTCCTCTGATGGATCTCAGCAAAGCTGACTGAAAACCTTCTGGAAAAAACTGACCGTTCTCGATGCCATTAAGGACATTTGTGATTCATGGGAAGAGGTCAAAATATCAACATTAATAGGATTTAGAATACATTGATTCCAACCCTCATGGATGACTTTGAGGGGTTCAGGACTTCAATGTGATGGAAATAGCAAGAGAGCTAGAATTAGAAGTGGATCCTGAAGATGTGGGTGAATTGCTGTAATCTCATGGTAAAACTTGAATGGATAAGGAGTTGCTTCTTATGAATGAGCAAAGAAAGTAGTTTCTTGAGATGGAAGCTACTCCTGCTGAAGATGCTGTAAAGATTGTTGAAACAGCAAAGGATTTAGAATACTATATAAACTTAGTTGATAAAGCAGTGGTGGGGTTTGAGGACTCAACTCCGATTTTGAAACAAGTTCTACTGTTAGTAAAATGCTATCCAACAGCCTTGTATGCTACAGAAAACTTGTTTGTAAAAGGAAGAGTCAATCTATGACAAAGTTTCACTGTTGTCTTATTTAAGAAACTGCCACAGCCACCACCATCCTGGATCAGCCAGCAGTCATCAACACGGATGCAAGACCTCCCACCAGCAAAAAGATCACGACTTGCTGAAGGCTTAGATGGTTATTTTTTAATAAAGCATTTTAAAATTAAGGTATGTACACTTTTAAAAGAAATTATGCTGTTGTACACTTAATAGGCTATAGTATAGTGTAAATGTAATTTTTGTATGCACTGGAAAACAAAAAACTTGTTTGACTTCTTTACTGATATTCTTTTTTGTGGTCGTCTGGAGCCAAACCCGTATTATCTCCAAGATATGCCTGTAGCCACATTTAGAGAAGAGTCTTTCATGTCCAAGTATTTGATAAAAACCCAAACAAACAAAAAAAACCCAAGTATGAGAGGCAAGGAAAAATCATTAAAAAATAAAACAGTACCAAGAGCAAATACTTGAGAAATTACCATAGCTAGCTGTAGCACTTTGTATGTTCTGTGGAAAACACACAAGCTCTGCAGATAAACCTCAGTTTAAGCCCTTGCTTATCACCTACTAGATGTAACCTTGAACAAGTTACTTAACCTGTCCCAGCCTCAGCTTCTTTTATAAAGTAACATACTTTGCAGTATATCGAGAGTAGGTGACAAATCTGTATGATGTGCCAACCTAGCAAACATATAGTAGGAACAAATGAAATAACTCTCCTTCCACTAAGTATCAACATATGTCCTATGTTAAAACTTATTAAAACTCATAGTATGGTCGGTCTTATTACCATACCATGCTTATTTAGTAAATACATTAGCCATTTAACATTATATACGTTACCTCCTTTAAAAATTACAATGCAACGTCATTCTTATTTTCCAATTAGGTTCAGAAGTGAAATACACTTGCCCTCAGAAGATACACAGCTAGAAATGGGAGCTAAGTTGATAAAGGTTTCTCTAACTCTGAACATGATTCTCTCATTATACCGTGTTTCTTCAGAGTTACAAATCAAAACACAATACGGTTCCATTTATATAAAGTTCAGAAAGAGGAAAATTAGCGATGCATACATAGGTTAAATGTTATTAAGAGGTTAAGTATAATAAAAGGTTAAAGCTAATAAAAAGTAAAGTATTGACTACCATAGAAGTTTGGGTAGTAGTTACAACTAGGGAGGAGGGAGTTTAATCAAGAGGGGCACATGAGAAGCTCCTGGCGTACTGCTGTTCTATTTCTTAATTTGAGTGGTATTTATGGACACTGACTTCATAATATCTTGTTAAGTTCTACTCTTATTTGTTGTCTATTACATTTCATGATCAACAAGGTTAAATAAAGCAGCACTGCACTATAGACAAGACAGGAAATATAGGAAATCCATGATTTTTACTTAGTAATTACTGATAATTTTCCTCTTTATTTGCTACAATAAGCATAGACATGTAAAAAGTTTTAACAGTGCCACACACTTAGCTAAATCCTAAAAGCTTACTATCATCATGCTAAACAGTTATTATTTAAGCCAGAATGAGTCATTTCAACAGTAAGATCTGATGTGAGTCATACAAAGCTTCCACATCTAAAAACCAGAATTAAAACCAATTTAGGCATCAGAGGTCCACCTGGTTTCACAAAATAAATTACTTCCTAGAGCCAGTGTGATTCAATGTGTTGTACAATGGGAATGGATGGACCCAGCCTCTGCAATCTTCCACAGACTTTCTAAACGTGATAGTGATATCTGGTTTCTTACAACGTATGAAAAGCTATCTGAAATTGACCAAATATCACTCAAAGTTATCAAATAGGGCAAAACAAGACTGATACTGGATAACAACTTCAGATTAAAATTTCATCTTAAAGTTTAAATGTTTACCTATGTCTGTTTTGAGTACACTACTTTGAAAATCCACTTTTTGTGCCTGCTTATCATGAGGTCCAAAAATATTCTTAGGCAAAAGGAAGGGAAAGCCTCCAAATCTGTTTGCTCATCCATAGAGAAAAATCTTTATAAAGCAAAAAATTACATAGGCAAGAATTCATGAAGAGGAAAAAAAAACCTCCCAATTTTTAAATGATTCAGACACAATTTAATGAAATTTTGATATACTCACTATTCAGAGACTCGCTCTAAGGAAAACAGACAAAATTCAAAGCAAACTCAAAATAAGTCAAAAGTAGAAGCCTCTGAGCATTTTCAGGCTAGCCCAAAAGAATATCTAATATAATTATGAAGGCAGAGGGCAATATCATCTGTTTACCCCTCATTTCTAGTACCCAGTACAAATATACACTAAATATCTAAATATTCAATGAATGGATTATCCAGAAATAAACCCTTCTATATGAAAAAGTCACTAGTCAAAATTTCAAATATCTATGACAATTACCGAGCTTCACCCAAAAAAGCAAGTTTGTGTTAGTCTCTTCAACTAAAGAGGAAGGTTAAGTGCAGCTTTGACTAAACATATTACTTTACAAATAACAGTAGCCTTTTGAGAGTTCACATGCCAGGTTCCAAGTGTATTTCTAAATGAGGAAAGGGAGACAATGTACTTACTTGCCAAATTTGTCCAACTCAGAACGTGGCTGAATTGAAATTTGAAACCAAGGTTGACAACAAAGCTCAAGTCCTTAACATCTATGCTATATATTAATACGAAATATAAGAGATGTTTAAAAAACAAAACCAAGTACTAGAGATAGTTGACAGCCAAAGTGCTAACACTGCAAATAAAAAGCAAAGATCTGCTAAGAGAAGTAGTTTCTCATGATGCTTGTCTGAATTAGTTTGGGGGAGGGGACACAACTGGGTATTGAGAAGTGTGCTAAACAGAGAATTTAAATTGACCTTAACTACTTAACCTTGCTTAATCTCAGATCTGCAGATTCATAAGCTGGTCCTCTCCTATGAAAACAAATTCATACCTACATGGCCCAAAACAAATCAAGTCAAAAGTAGCAGCTTCTAAACTGTTGCCCTTAAAAGTTAAAATGTAATAATGTAAGCTTAATATGGACACAGATGGTTACATAAATATTTATAGATACATGGATATACAGGAGTTATTATACATACTGCATGTATTTCCTTGCTCTGTCAGCTGAGGGCCCTAAAATCAAGGACACCCCAGTAGCAAGGAGCACCTAGAGCCCAGATCTTAGTTTCCAATACCGTTCTCCAATTAAAGGAACCAAGGCTCCTTGGAGAAATGGTTGACTGCAGGACTGGGGCAGGAAACTTACAAGATGAGCCCGAAAGAAAAGCGCTAGCGCTAGTGCCAGAAAGAAAGCGCTTCAACGAAAATCAAAGGAACCCAAAATAATGGGGGTATATGGAAGGGACACAGGAGAAAAAATATCCATACTGATGTCAATAAATGACTGAGGAAATGAAGAGACAAGTCTCCCGCATAAAAGAATTCCCAATAATTTTTGTAGATAATCTGACTACATGCAGTTTGGGCTGCATATAATGACTTCATCTCAAAAAAAAAAAGTATGTAAAGGGGGGTGGGGGAAAGTAAACTGACAGTGAAGAAATGTGACACACACTACACCTTGGCCGGGTGATTATGGTTCACATCAACAGTAGTAAGTTACTACTGATGTAAAACCTAAATTATAATCACCAAATAGAATGTTGACAGTACAGTGCCCTAGATATGTGATGAAAATAGCACTTCACCTCTGTGCTCTTCCTCCCAAAATATGTAAATCCAGTCTAATGATGAGGAAAACAAATGAATCCTAACATGGCATTTTACAAAATACCTGACCAGTACTCCTCAAAACTGTCAAGATCATCAAATACAAAGTCTGAGAAACTGCCACAGCCAAGAGGAGCTTAAGGAGACGTGACAACTATCTTAGTATAATACTAATGTAAATGTAATATGGTGTCCTAGATGGGATTCTGGAACATAAAAGACATTAGGTACAAGCTAATGAGATATGGTTCATTAATTATAACAAACGTGCCACACACTAATGTTAGATGTTAACAACAGGGCAAACCAGGTGTGGGATATATGGAAAAACTGTAGTATCTTCCCAATTATGCTGTAAATCTGAAACTGTTCTAAACTAACAAGTTTATTTTTAAAATAATGTGAAAAAATATCAAGTAGAAAGTTTTGGTAACTGAAAGAGTGATGAAATCAATGAGTGACATAGACAACAATTTGGCAAGTGGGCTTTCAATATTAACAATTCAATCTGAACTGTGAGCACTACATAAGGCACTAATTTATGTAAGTTTTGTGCATATCATGTAAGTTTATTCGCAGACTTTTGTTTTGTTACTATACTTTTTTCTTGTACTAAATGATCACAGTAAGGAAAGCTACTGGTATTTCAACAGCCACTCTGCTGATGGCTCATAATGCTCTAAGGTATCTTCTCAGCTTTCCAGGTATTCCTAAGTAAAGACTGCCTTCTCCAGTATTTACAACACTTTGTTTTCTGCTTACCTGTATCATCTAGCACTTCTAGAAAGATGTTAAACAATAGCATTAACGGGCTTCTTTGTCTGGCTCCTGTCTTTAATGGGAATGTTTGTGGCTTTTCCCCACCATTAAGCATGATGCTGGGTGTGGTTTAAAATATTCATCTATTCCATCTGTTCCTGTTACCAAGGATTTTTTTAAAAAATCAGAAATGAATTCAAATTTTTATTTAGATGAAGAAAACAGATTAGATCATTTGTTTTCTTTGGTTTATTAATATGAAATATTAAAATATTTCTTAAAAATGAACTATCCCACTTCCTGACAAACCACAATTAGTCAAGGTATGGTCTTCTAATATAGTTATAATTTTATTTGTAAAACATAACTTAGGTTTTACATCAATATGTAGTGATACTAGTGTGCTTTTTATCATGTTTCAAGTATCAATATTACACTAAATTTATAGAACAAATGAAAGCTTTTTTTTTACATTTGTGGGTCAATTTAGATATCGTCATGGGTTTAAAGCAATTCCTCAGTGTAGCCAGGCCAGGTACTTTGATACAACTCTTTGCCAGTTTTGATTCTTTCCATTTTTATGGATCTGTTTGCATTTTTCCATAGATCTCTATTTGCATTTTCTTAATTCATTTTGTCTACCAATCTTTAATTTTTTGCCTTGAAAAGGCTCTGAAAATTAAGTTTGGGTCCCAGTTTATCCCAACCAGTAAGAATTAAGAAAAAATATAAGGATAGAAAAAGATGGAGCAAAACTGTCAATTATTCCCACAAAATTTACTAGAATTTGAAGAGGTTGCTAGATAACAAAGGTCAATAAATAAATCAATTGCATTTCTACATACCAAACAAACTGCAATTTTAAAAGGCAACCATCAAAAACAAAGCTAATAGAAATAAGTCAAAGGTATGTAAACAGAAAAGTAATTGAGAAACATGTCAAAGATCTAAATTAATGGAGACATCTATCATTCATGAATGAAGGACTCAACATTGTAAAGATGTCAATTCTCCAAGCTGATCTACAGATACAATATGCACTGAAGTTCCACCAGCACTTTTATTTCTAGGTAAAAATTCCTAAAGAAATTCTTGAACATGTATACCAGGATACACAGAGTTGGTTCAAAACAGCACAGTTTAAAACAGCTAAAACTGGAAACAGCCCAAATACCTATTAATCATGGATTAGATAAATGTATTGTGGCATGTTAATAAAACGGAATAACATAATAGTGAAAAATAAAATATCTATATGCAAAAAAGTAAAAGTTCAAATACAGGCAAAACAAAACATTGTTTAGAGATACATACATAAGTAGTTAACACTAAAGAAAAATAAAATGACCAGAGTAGTGAGAAAAAGTAGTTTACCTCTTAGGGAAAGAGAGGGAGATGTGTTCTGGTAGGGGCACACAGGAGGCTTTAAAAAGGAACTGCTTAACCTTGGTGGAATTACACAGGTGTTTGCTTTATTATTCTCTGTACTGTACATACACATTTTATACATTTGCCTATATATCTTTCACTAGTATTTCAAGATTACTTTTAAAAGTTAAAATATTAACAGCCCAATCTTTACTCTCAAACAGCAATCAATGTTTTCTTGTTCACAACACCCTGAAGAGAACATATCTATATTCTCACAATTAACCAGAAGTCTGAGGAAGACAACATACCTTGTATAGTCCAATGCCAGGATCAATAAGAAAATCACGAGTTGATGTAGACGGCTGACCGGAAGGTCCCACCCTTGGGGTTTTCTTTACTTTAGGTGGACTATTAGAACAGGGTTTGGCCTGTACATCAGTCTGTTTAGATGTGCTAGGAAGGTCAGGGTCTGGACGAACTAGCAGCTGAATTATATCATTCAGTCCAACATCATAATCAAATAAAGTATATCCATTTTCTAACTAGAAAAAAAGGATAGAAAAAGATTAAAATGCTTCTCTCAAAACTCAATCTTTCTACATCCTTAGTTACTCAAATGTCCTAGCTAAATTATTAAAATAAAATACAGAGCACTGAAATTTAGTGATTGTGAAGCCATTCCTATGGCCTCTGATGACAACATCTTTTCAGGACCTCAATAAATTCTTAAGAATCATTCTATATCAACTATAGGGAAAACTGATAGCCACTGAAACCAAAAATGTTATCACTGCTGCTGTGACCTCATCACCTAGGCAGAAAAACTCTAAACTTCAAGTTTTGTGTATTTTAATGAATCTACAAGAAAGGTGAATTTTGAAAGTGAACTGTTTTATGACCTTGTGTTCATAAGGACATTTAACCATTTTATCTTTCTGAAGCAGTAATTTTTAAAAATCAAGCAAAAAAAATTCAAGCAGGAATAATTACAATTCTTGCTTATGCTACTCCAACTTGCTCAAAGTTCTCTGTAAAGGCGATCAAGTTGTATTATGAAAAGTATTCCAGGATGACTAGTGAATAAATTATCTTGCAACTTACCCGTATTTTGGCAGGGTCTCTATAAAGGACTGAATGGCATCCACCAGCCCCACCCCCAACCCCTCCCAAATACGGTGAAGTCCTAATCCCAAGTAACTCAGAATGAGACCTTATTTATTTGGAAATAGGATCTTTACAGATGTAATCAAGTTAAAACTAGATGAAAAGGGTGGGCCCTAATCCATTGTGATTGGTGTCCTTATAAAAAGTTTAAATTTGGACAGACACAAGGGGAGAAAATAGCCACGTGACTGGAGTGACACATTTACAAGCCAAGAACACCAAGGACTGCTAGCAAACATCAAGAAGCTAAAGGAAGCAAGGAAGGATTCTTCCTTAGAGCCAGAGATGGCATGGCCCTGCTGACAACCTGAGTTCTGGCTTCCAGCTTCCAGAACTGCTGGACAATAAATTTGTTGTCTTAACCCACCTAGGGTTTGGTACTTTGTTACGGAAGGCCTAGGAAACTAAGTCTCCATTTTGTTTCTTTATAAAAGTCAGTTGGCCATTTCTCTAAACTCCTTGAAGTTCAGAACTACCATTTCCCCGGAAACATTACCAATTTAATCCCTAGTCATTCTTCCCTCTTTGCATGTAATACCTGTCACCATTCACAGCTCTAACACAATAAAGCCGTATGTGGGAAGTCAACCAAAGAGAAAAGAATGAGCATCTGTCCTTGAATGACAAACTTACTAATGTACTACGTAAGGTAACTTTAATTCAAGTGGTCCAAGAATACACTTGGCACAATCCTGCACTCTACAGGTGTTCACACCGTTAAACAGAACAAGGGACTGAGAAATTCAAATTTTCCAGTGGGGGAATTAAATGAGACATTATCTCACAGATTAGTTAACATACTTATTTCAAATAAGTCTAAGGAGTCTTCCAAGTCAGTAAGCAGATAAGCCCTTATAGGGACATGATGTTAACATGGCTTATCTGATTAAAAAAACAAGAACTCCTAATCCTGAACTCCTGGGAAAACCTCAAGAAGCAAAAAACTACACATTCACACCTTCATTTTGACTTTCTCCAACAGCATCCCCTCCCCTCCCCCCTCACCCCCAAGTAAGAACACACCAATTCTGTAACAGCTGAAAAAGCGCAACTTTGATTAAACATACAGCTGTTGCACATTATGACAACTACAAAAAAATGTCATGTTCAAAGTAGGGAAAAAACTAACAGCACAGAACATGCAAATTAACTGGTAGGGCATGCCCCAAAATGAAGACAGCTGTTAAGGTGATGAAATAATTGGAAATCCAAAGTATTTCCATAAACACTTCCACTGAAATTTGAGGAGTCAGTGAGAGGGACCTTGGGGGCATTCTTATACCCAACCCCTCTGACTAGTTTCTAGGAAGTGATCAGAGTAAATATAAGCTGCTTAAAGTGAGACTTGGTTTGAAAGGAAAAGTAGTATCTTAAGTCATAGTGAAGCGCTAAGCATATGAAGGCATGAAGCCCTGTAATAGAAATTAGGCCCACAATAACAAGTAACCACTTTTCCTCAATTACTCACGCTCGCTAGGATAGCGACTTTTACCCAGATTATATAGTGCTTCCTAATTCATAGGTACCCTCCCAGTTTTCCTGAAACAGTGATTATTATTCACCACACTGAAAGTTCCACAGAGTTAGGCTATTGTGAAGAGTTGCGAAGACTGTTGGAATGTTATTTTAAAAGTACTGGAAATTCCCTGGCAGTCCAGTGCTTAGGAGTCTGAGCTTTCACTGTGGAGGGCCCAAGTTTGATCCCTGGTCAGGGAACCAAGATCTTGCAAGCTGCACAGCTAAAAAAAATAAGAATAAGTACTAAAGTTCTCCCAAATTTAATGAAAGTATTGATTGAAAATTACCTGCACTTAAAGTATGCTGAGTGGGGGAGAAAAGGACTGGGTAATTTGGAAATTACAAACACCTATGGGTTTCATGCATTTAACTACAGTCCATCAATGTCTCACAGCAGAAAATGTTTGATAACTGCCATCCTAGAAGATGGGGCTGCAGAATTTACAATATTAGAGAGGCAGGACTAGTCCTAGAATTTTTTCCTTGAATTGGGTTAAAGAAATTCCAGGTAACAGTAAGAACGGCAACAGTGCTGCAAGGGAAAACTAGGAAGCAAACACCAATTGGCAGTGGCTGAGAAGGCAGAGAAGTCATTCCCAAGGGGCTAATAAGGGATGCAGGTGGAGGGCATTACACTTTCACAGCATATACACTCCTCCCCTCTCTCTCACTCTCACTCCCTCACTCCTTTAAGTAGGCAAACACTTTTACTTTGTACTCCATGTGAAAACTGAGTCCAGGGGCAAAAGGCAACTAACTACTCAGTTTTTCTTCAGTTCTGGTTCATACCCCACATCTACAATCTATTCTAAGAGTCCCTACAGTGATACAGGGAAGGAAAGAGAAGCGGGAAGAGAATCCTTTCGAAGTAGGAAAAGCTCTGGATTCTCAAAAAGATGTATAGATCCACCAATATAACTCTTCCTTAAAAAAAACCCCCCAACCCCCAGGGTGTAAACTCAACTTCCCAGAGAAGAATATCCAAATGAGGTTACCCTACTTTAACTGGAACTTACAGCCCTGAATTGAGGCTCTCCATTCTGACTCTCTAAAGTAGAGAGAATCACATAATTACAGAGCTTCTCAAGCTTCATTTGCATACAGACCACCTGGGGACCTTGTTAAAATACAGATTCTACTTCAGTAGGTCTGGTGTGAGGCTCCCAGGTGAAGCTAATGCTGTTGGTCCTGCTGATCCAGGGACCATACTTCGAACAGTAAGAAACTAGTATGAGGCTGACTATCCTTCAACATTCATTTTCAAACTCTGGTGCTCATCAGAGTCTCCCATGGGGTCTTGTTAAATTCAACCACTTGCAATTCTGGGGTGAGCTGAGCATCTATAATAAATATCCACAGGTGATTCTGATGTTTTCCAAGGATTAAAAGCAGCAGACTAACATACAAAGGTGGGGGTAGGGGGGAGACCATTTACATCATGGACACTGTAAATTTGTTTTTATTTATGACATTTTTCACTATGTGGAAGTAAGGCATCTTGAGGAAGGGGTGGCCTTTTTCTAATAAGCACAAAGGCATTTTACAGGATAAGGGCAGCCCTGTGACATCAATCCAATAGTAGGACACACTATCCTGTCCAAGGACTATGAACACCAAAGAGGAAAGGAGAATAGAGATAATAATCACTGCCATGGCTACCTGTCAGCTCATAAGGAACAAATACAGCTTCAGCAATGTCTTCCTTCTGTCTCCAACTAAGTACAGCACCCAAGGTCCATTCCTAATTCCTACTGGTTTATCCCTATAGTGAAATCAAAGTAGGGAGTTATCAACTGTCCTGGGCTAGGAGGTACATAATGTTGTTATCCTCAAGTTCTTCCCTGAACCTGGAACAGCCTCCTGGTTTCCTGAAAATGTACCCTGTTGCCTTGAATTTATCCCAATCCCTACCTTCTCCTAAAGACAGCCAGGTGCACATTTTCTTTTTATCATATTTGATAATTAGACTGTAAGGGGTGTCGCCCAGGAATACATTTTCACGCTTCATTTCTATCTCTGGTGAAGTCACCAAAGTATCCCAGGAATTCATGTACTATTGTTCCTAGCTAGAAAATAAAATTCAATAAACTTGATTACATGCTTTTCGCTTTTGACCAAAAGATAAAAAGGTGTCAGCCACTGGAGGCACAGCAATATAAAGCTACATAGTTTTTAATACACAGATATTTATTTCTAAAGCAAAGTTTACAATTAAATTGAACAGCTGTTTTTACAAGTCTAACACTAGAAGATCAATATAAAACTGGCTACTAACACATATCAAAGACGCTATCGTTTACTTGAAAACAAAAAAACCCCTGGCTCTTTCTCAGAGTGTAATCTTGTTTCTCTGAAATTTCTGGGCAGGTTTCAAAGGGTAAGCCTAGGAAGGGGAGAAAAATATTCCTATCAAACCCTTTGGCTGTAGGAAAACGGCTACTTCTACCAAATCAAAGAGAGTTACACTTATTTCAAACCACAGGATTGGAGCCAAACTATGATCTACCAACTGGAGGATGCCAACTTCTTTAGTGGATTAACGTTTTTGTTTTTTTTTTTAAAAAAAGGCAATAAAATAGGATGGGTCTGGGTCTCTAGGTACAGGCCATGTGAGTAGGAAAAATCTTCTTCAATGGACCAGACCAAGGCTAAACTGTTCAACTACCAGCGACGCCCACAGACACCCTCACCGCCAAAAAACACTTTCAGCCTTCAAGTATGTACCGCTGGCTATGCTCCAATTGCTGTGTTAAAAGCTTGAGTGAGGGGTCTAATTAGAAGGTGAAAAATAAGAGCAAGACGAAATCTTTTACACTGCTTTTCACTCTGCGAACAACCCCCCTGGCAAACACTGGGCAGTTTAAACCTGTCCCGGGTTACATCAACAGCTTCTTTAGCCCAGGTCTCTAATCTGCCCCACAACAGATTCGATTCTAGGAAAAAAGGTGAGGGAAACGAGTGCCAAAAGTTCTGTAAACCCTTCGAATCTTCAGTATATATAAATCCCTTCCACAGTAAGGAGGCAGACTTCGGGTCTTGAGCCCCAGAGGGAGCAATGTATGTTTCCCCTCCTATTTGGGAGCCGGGAGCCCGGCAGAGATACGGAAGCGATACGAGCCGTGAGCCGGGTCAGCGCGGCCAGGAGCGGGGGCCTCCGACCCTCCCCACCCGCACTTCGGCATGGCCGCCAGAGCCCGCTGCCGTCCCCGCCCTGCAGGGGCCCCGGACCCCACCAAGCGCGGGAAGCGAGGGAACCCAGGCGCTCTGGCGGGCTGTGCCTGCGGCTGCTGACCCACTTGGTAAGGGCGGTGAGGTCTCGGCGCTCGGGGCGCCCCCGCCGAGCGCACCTGCAACGGGGCCGGCCAGGACCCCGCTAGGCCCCGTAGGCGGGCGCAGGGCCGCACTCTGAGTCTCGAGGGTTGCCCACCCGAAGTGGAGCTAGGTGCGCTCTGCGTGCGCCGTGCACCAAGCCCTCCGGCCCGCCCAGCCCACGCAACCCCGTGGCGCCCCGCTGCCCTTGCTCCGGCTTCCAGAGGGGTGCGGTGGGCGCGCCTCACCTGTTTGCCCCGGTAGAAGAGGCGCTGGCACTCGGGCCGCACGTCGAACAGCGCCCACACCCGTTCGCGCAGCTCCTCAATTGTGGCTTTCCGAGACACGTCCTCAATGGTGCGCGTCTGGGAGCCGTCGATGGTGCGAACCTGGATCCACATCTCGGCGCCGGGAGAAGGGGCCGGCTTCGCTTTGTCTCCCCCTGCGCTCCGGGCGCCGCGCCCCGCCCGGCCCGCGCCGCTTCCCCGGCTGCTCTGGCTCTCCGCGGCTGGCGGGCGAGCGCGCGCACAAGCGAGGAAGACCGACCAGACGCCGGGCCCGACAGGCGGCGGCGAATACTAGACCGCGAGCCCACCTAAGAGAGCTGAGGAGGGAAGGAAACCGGAACCAGTCGGAAGCGCGGCTGTTTTCGCAGCCCCCGCCTCACAAATGAGAAACAGCCTTGTCTGCACCGCGCGGAGTGTTTACTTATAGAGCTCTAGCTCCCACATGGAGGTCACGGCGCCAACCCGGATCTCGCGAGATCTACGCCGGGCTCCGCCTTAAAGAGGAAGCGACCAGGGAAGTGGCTATGGACATGAGGGAACTAAAATGGGCGGGTGCGGGGAGGGCGGGGCGGAGGGGCGGGGCCGCCGAGAGCCGTTACTTGCGCCTCAGCGTGCACCTGGGCCCTAGACACGCCCTCTAGTCTTCGGGTGTCTGGCGGTTACAAGGCCGCCCACATGGGTTGCACCTTTGGTCTCGGTTTCGCGACCCAGGGCGCGAGCGACTCCTCAGGCTTAGCCGATTCGGTTCTGTAGTCTCAAAAACACACCAAAGATGAGAAACTCTGACGTGCACTTGTATGATCATGAAAAGCGGTGTGCGTGCGCGCGGGCGCGGCCTAAATTTGTGAGAAAGCACGTAAGGAAATGAACCCGCTTCACCGCGCTCAGCCAGACACCGCCAGCCACGCGGCCTGGTGGGGCCGGCCACCCAGGAAAGGCCTTGGGGACCCTTCTGCTTCGCGAACTCGTTTCCCGCCGGCCCGAATGCTGCCTTCGCGCGGAAACCAGCTTCCTGGGGTTTCCCGCCGCTGGGCCGAGGTGGCGACCTTAGGCCTGCAGACTGCGGGGCCGGCTGGGATCGCCCTCTACGGGCCCGCTGCGCTCACAACCGGACCTCGGGCCACGGAGGCGTTGGTGCCGCCGCCCGGAGGGCCTCTCGCGGTTTCCGTTTGTGGACCTTCCGGGTTAGTGAGCATTTGGCCTAAGGGATTGCGGGGTCATGCAAAACGCTTTTAAAGGATGCAAAATTACACACCTCCGAAAAGGACTTCCAGAGAGCCTACCAGGAATAAATTCTCCGAAATAGGCCCAAGCAGGGTTACCTAACACACCTAACAGTGGGCTTATTTCAAATAAGAAGGGAGAGAGCATATGAAGGTAGAAAAAACTAAATGTATAAGCTTTGGACTTAATAGTGGCCAAAATCCATAACGTAATTATTCAGGCTGGTGGAAATTATTACCCTAAAGGTAGAGCAGCATTTTTGTAATAACCACTTAAAATAACTGCAAGTACAGAGAAGTCCAGTAGTATGATAAAAAAAGATGGCCCAACACGGGAAGGACAGAAAAAAATGGAATACAGATACACACTTCGGTCTCTACTCTTGTTGAAAATTTTACATTCACTGTATCCTCTAAATATAATTCATCTTGTCTGCTCCTGATTTAAGTAAAGCAAACACTGAGTATTCATTACATGTGTAAATATTAAGTATGCTTATAAACTGCCCCAATAAGAGATAGCTATTTGCTATTATAGGATATGCTATGCCATTGCGGAGGCATATTAAGATTTTTTTTTTAATTCTCTGCTCACAAAGAATTTACAATCCAATTCAGATAAGATTTAGAAAAAATTAAAGAGTAATTTAATACTAAATAGTGTGTTGTTGGTTAAAACAACAATTAGAGATGAGTGAAGGGGGACTAGAATGATCTGTGAGCTTAAAGATAGGGGTACAACTTGACCTGAGTTAACTGGTATATTGTAATGAAGGCAGCATTTAAGTTTTTAGTTTGCGGATTGAGATAGACTTGAATTGTAAACCCAGTTTTGCTGTTTTCTTAAAATGTGATCTTGGACGAATTATTTACTTCAATTTCCTCAATGTAAAATGGTGCTTATAACATCTAATGAGTGTAGAGTGTTTAGCATAGTGCCTATCCCTTGCTGCTACACAATAAATTATTTTTGTGCTATTATTATGGAGAGGATTTAGTTAAGTACAGAATGCCCAAAGAGGAGAGAGTGCTTAAGCAAAGACAGGAGGTATGCATTTTTACAGGTCAGAAGAGATTGCATATAAGAGAAAGGTTGACTAAATGGAGAAGAACACAGTGTGAATATTAGCATTCAAAGCAGTAGATTTTGTGGGCCCCAGGGAGAAACTAAGGTTTTTAAAGGAGTCCACTGTTGTGATTAAATATGCCTTTGGAAAGACAGAAGAAGGAATGTGGAAGGATGCCTTAGGGAAAAACTAAGGGACAAGGAGAGGAGGGGGAGATGCTGTCAGAAAGCTTATTGAAGAGGCAATTGTGTCAGTTTTGGTGAAATTTGTGGCAATGGGTGAGAGAAGAAAGGGTAGCTTCTAGAATATTCTAGAAAATAAAGCCTATCAGACTTGTAGAATGTGTGGATATGAGTAGTGAGGAAAATGGAATGCTAAGAATAATTCCCAAGTTTCCAGTTTGGGAGACTTAAACGATGGTTTTGGTAGATGGTGATGCTCTTAACTAGAAGAGGAAGCAAATTGGGAAAATTCAGTGAGTTCCCTTTGCACTGTGTAGCATTTGAAATGCATCCAAAATATACCTAGATGGAGATATCTAAGTGACAGTTGGAAATGCAGGTCTAAAGTTTTGCCGGGAAGTAGAAAAGTTCTGAAAGAGGAACTAGTCAAGATCTCCTGTACTCATTCCCATAAGACAATTTGTCCTTCTTAATGTGGTGGGTCTTCCATGGAGAATCCTTGGTGGTGGGGGGGGGCGATGGAGGGAAACTACTGTCAAAATTGGGTATCTACTGGGACAGTATAGGATTTGTGTTAATCTAGTCAGCGTAGATCCCAAATGATTGACAGGACAGGGCTTAGAGCTGTGAGACTCAGAAAAGATAAATTTGTCCTGTGCAGACCAAATTAATTACATCTGGAAACATGAGCTTTTGTGAATAGTATGTTACTTAGGCTATAAATAACTGCAAAGACTGATTTTATATGTAACAAAATACATCCTTCTGTGTTTCTCCACATAGTGCATGTTGTAACTAAGGTTTTCTCTTCCCCTGCAATGCTGTTGTCTGCTTAGGAAGCTGCCGGGTTTTAAAAACAAGATAGAAGTTCTCTGACAAAAACCATCATATCAGAGTTCTGACATACCATGCCTTATTACCAGATGTGTAGCTGAAACAACTTGGATGTGAGCAAGGAAAGAAAAGACGAATTATTTACATGGATGAGAAGCAAATACTAAAGTTTATGCCATCTGTCATGATTCAGTATTCGTTCAAGTTAAAAGAGGCAAAACAGAAAGATAAAAGATTGATCGTAGAACTAATTATTCTAGAATCTTATCACCCCTCACAATATCTCATTTTCTCAACTAATGTCTCAAAGTTAACACACACACACACACACGCACACACACACACACGTAAAGTGAATTTCAATCTGGTCTCTAAAGTTCTGATTACCAACTTTTCATCCGCACATCTTTGATGATTACCTTCTTTTCTCTCCTCCAGGGCCACTCTCTACCAGCTGGCTGTCCTGGAGTTCAAGGGCAGAGAGTACATCAATGGGGTCAGTGCTCTCAGGCTTCCAACTGAGTTTGGCCAGTGGGGAGGAAGCACAGACAGGAAACTGCAGGATGGGAAGAGAGGGAGGTCAGTATATTTATTCCCCTGGCTTTCTTCCTGAAAGGTCACCTCGCCTTCCTGGGAAGTCACTACTCCTCCAAAACTGACCTGCTCTGCATGACTCACTTTTCCATGTTCTGGTAACCTCTCCCTTCTTTTCTTTTCTTTTCTTTTTTTTTTTAATTTACTTTTGGCTGTGTTAGGTCTTCGTTGCTGCATGTGGGCTTTCTCTAGTTGCAGAGAGCGGGGGTACTCTTCGTTGCGGTGTGTGGGCTTCTCATTGCGTTGGCTTCTCTTGTTGCAGAGCGTGGGCTCTAGGTGCACGGGCTTCAGTAGTTGCATCACGTGGGCTCAGTAGTTGTGGCTCGCGGGCTCTAGAGCACAGGCTCAGTAGTTGTGGTACATGGGCTTAGGTGCTCTGCAGTAAGTGAGATCTTCCCGGACTAGGGCTCGAACCTGTGTCCCCTGCATTGGCAGGCGGATTCTCAACCACTGCACCACCAGGGAAGCCCCCTTCTTTTATTTGTTTGGGTCTAGGGATTGTAACATTTTTACAGTGCTAGATTCGTACATATTCCTTCAGTTCGCTATACCTTGGCTCACAGCCTCTTTTTTTCCCCCTTTTTTCTTTTAATTGAAGTACAGTTGATGTAAAATATTATATAAGTTTCAGATATACAACGTAGTGATTCACAATTTTTAAAGGTTCTATTCCATTCATAGTTATTATAAACTGTTGGCTATATTCCCTGTGCTGTACAATATAATCTTGTAGCTTATTTATTTTATACATAGTAGTTTGTACCTCTTAATCCCCTACCCCTATTTTGTCCCTCCTCCCTACCCTCTCCCCAGTGGTAACCACTAGTTTGTTCTCTATATCTGTGAGTCTGTTACTTTTTTGTTATATTCACTAGTTTGTTTTATTTTTTAAATTCCACATATAAGTGATATCATACAGTATTTGTCTTTCTCTATCTGACTTATTTCACTTAGCATAATACCCTCCAAGTTCCTCCATGTTGTTGCAAATGGCAAAATTTCATTCTTTTTATGGCTGAGTAATATTCCCATGTGTGTATATGTGTGTGTGTGTGTGAGAGAGTGTGTATTTATATCTCACATCTTCTTTATCCATTTATCTGTTGATGGACATTTAGATTGCTTCCATATCTTGGCAATTGTAAATAATGTTGCTATGAACATTGTTGGGGTGCGTGTATCTTTTTGAATTAGTGGGTTTTTTTTAATACACAGGAGTGGAATTGCTGGGTCATATGATAGTTGTATTTTTAGTTTTTTGAGAAACCTTCATACAGTTTTCCACAGGTCCACACTCTTTTAATTGGTCCCTTGTGGGGAAAAACAAAACATTAAAAGTCCCTTAACTGGAGGTTTTCTATTATAGTTTCTAATGCTATTTCTAAAAGAACTACATGTTACAAGAAGTGAACTAGAATTTCCACTGACTAAAAAGCACTTCATATCGTGATTCTTTACTTAAACTAGCCATATTTTAAAGGGTGTTCTCTTTTTAATAGAATCACAGATTTTTATTGTGGAAATCTACTTCATAGATTATTCCTGTCTAAGCTCTTTAACAAAGGAGAAAATGATTTGGACAAGGACATGTAGTCAATGAGTGACAGGATTAGAGCTTAAATTTCCCATATCCTTCCTCTTTAGCCAGTGTTCTTTACCCTTCAGCTATCTGTCTTTTATTTCTCTGGAGGCCTCCCCATTCATTTTGTCCAGAGAATAATCCTCATCCTTCTTGCAGTGAGTGCTCTGGCTCTTTGGAATACCTGATGGTTCAAATAGGAGTGGGGATCTGGGATTCTCATTAAACACCTGCAGTTTATTCCTGTTTTCAGTCACATGCCTTCTGAGATTGGTCCTTCTTATTGTTCAACCTTTCTGAGGGTTTTCGGATCAATTTTGCTCAGATTTCTCCACTGAAGGCTGTTAGGGTTTAACTTCCTGATGATGGGGTCAGTTTAGTGTTCAACTTCCATTTACAACTTGCTTTGCAAAACAAATTTTAGAGGTTTAAAATAACAGTCATTTTACTGTCTCTACGTTTCTGTGGGACAGGAATTCTGAAATGGCTTAGTTGGAAAGCTGGAGCTCTGGATCAGAATATGTCATGCTGTTGCAGTCAGATGCAGTTAGAAGTGGAAGAATGGGGACTAGAACAGTAGGGAACTAGCTAGGCATCTCTCCGTAAGAAGTTTCAGGACTTCTCCATGTGGTCTGTCTCTTTGGGCTGGATTGGACTTTCTTACAGCATGGCTGCCTCAAAGCAGTCAGGCTGCTTACATGGTAGTTGAAGATTTTAACAGTGAGAATTCCAGTGAGCAAAGTGTAAGCTGTATCACTTGTTATTGCCTAGTTTGAAAGTCACATGATGTCACTTTTACGATATTCTTTTGACCAAAACATTCACAAAAGCCCACTCAGTTTCAGGGGGAGGGGGTAGAGACCCCGCCTCTAGATGGGAGTGGTGTCAAAGCCACATTGTAACAGTATATGGGATGGAAGATGTTGCAGCCATCTGGGGGCAGTAGAATCTGCAACATAACTCCTCCATCTAATTTTTCCTTTTTTTTTTTTGTACAACCAAGAGTTTTCAAGTTATGAAAGGCATCAGTCATACAAAAAAAGGTATAGAGAATAATATAATAGACACTTTTGTATTCACCACCTTGCTTTAGAAATAAAACATTTCAAATTGTTAAAACCCCTCTCTGTTTACATTCCTCTTTCTCTCCCTTTTCCAAAGAGATAAACATTGTCTTATTTATTATTGTCATGCCTGTCTTTATACTTTTAATACATGTATCTCTAAACAATAGTAAATTTGGGGTCTTTTTAAGCTTTATATAACATGATTCTTTATAACATTGAAACTTACTTTTTAAACTCAGTATTATTTTTCTGACACTCATGTTGATATATAGCTCTAGTACAAAGTTTCTTAAAGCCTCAGATGGTAAATATGTTAGATTTTTGTGGGCAGACAATTTCTGTTGCAACTAGTTATTCTGCAATTGTAGTACAAAAGCAGCTCTACTCAATATGTAAATGAATGGCGTACCTGTGTTCTGATAAAACTTTATTTATAAAAATAGATGGCAGAGTACAGAATTTGGCCTATGGGCCATAGTTTGCTGACCCCAGCTCTAATATAAAATTTATGACACTTTAGATATATTGTGTTCCCTGAAAGTTATTTTAGGTTATAACCCATCCCAAACCCCATCCTTATCATGCTTCTCTGCATTAAGAAGAAATTTTAGCAACACTGAATAAAACTGACAGATTTACTAAATTTTGATTTATGAAAAGCCTCACTGGACTCCACTTTTCATCTTTTATTCTTGAGGGTAAAGGTCAGTAAACACCTACCTTTAGACCCCTCTAGCTACCCTCTTTTGAACTCAGACTGGCTCTTTCCTACCATGCCTTCTCTGCCTAGAAAATTTTAATTAATATGTTAAGATTTCCTGCGAATGCCACTTCCTCGAGGATACCTTTCCTGATAGCTCCCAGCTGAAGGAAAGACTTCCTCTGTATTCCCATACTTAGTTCATATGTGTAACATCTAACTCAGAGCTGTAATTATTTGTTTGCATGATTGTCTTCACCATTAAAATTTTGATTGCCTAGGGAACAGAGACTTACTCTATTAATCTTTGTTTCCAACACAAACAGTGCGAAGGATGGAAGGGAGGGAGGGAGGAACTAGTATTCAGGTGTCTACTTGGAAGAAGAAACAAGTCTGCATAATATGCAGGGCCTCTAAAGGCAAAGATACTTCTCTTCATCGTTCTATCCCACCTCACCTGAGATCATTTCTTCATGCCCTCCCACTTCCTCTTTGCAGGGAGGCAGATAAATCATGTCTTCTTTTATACAGATAGTTATAATTTCTGCATAGAAAAAACTTTGCTGTACATTTTCTTATGATCTAAATTCCCAGGTTCTAAGGTATTGAGCCCCTCAAAACTATTACTGTTTATGAAGAAGGACAAGAAAATTGAGATAAAAAGTAGATATTTTTCCTAGACTATTTTAGAGGAAAAAATAGTTTCAATCTCACTAATATAATATTTAGTTTGCTGTAAGGATTACTGCCTGTGAAGGAGAAAGGTTACTGACATTAAAATACTTTCTATAGAAAGGTACGCCCCCCTCCTCATTTTCCAGTTAAAAACACATGTTGACATTATTTTGCAGATTTACATGAGTGAGAAATACTGTATAACATCGATATCCATTTAGTAATTAGTTTGTTTAATGCAGATTTAATGAAGTTATGTAGCATGACGGAAAGAACATGGGCTCTAGAATTAGATAGACCTGAATTTGAATCTGGGTTCTTCTCATTACCAGCATTATGGCATTGGGCGACTTATTTAATTTTCTGAGCTTTGATTTCTGTACCTGAAAAGGGTATAATAATACCTCTCATAGTGCCACAAGAACCAAATGAGACAAAGTTTTATTGCATAGGCACTCAATAATGGTTACTTTCCTCTGTTTTTGTCACAACATCTGAGCGCATTCAGTCAATAGAATTTATTCTGGTTTTCAAATGATCTTGTTAGTGATTTGAGATAATAAAGAATTTGGGATGGGAAGCATTGGTGTTATTTTAAAAAGCATTTTATGGCTTTGGATTTATGAGCCTGAGGGAACTCTTTCCAATAGGGGTTCTGTCAGCTCAAGATGGAGATAAATTATGAAGTGCTAACTTCTGCTTGACAAATTTACATGTAGCTAAATTAATTTGGTGTTTTATTAGTTCAAAAAGCAAATCATGTTTGTGAGGCCCTTGAAGCAGATTTCGATCCTCTTGATATCCCAGAGGATTTCCAAAACTGAAAAAAGATCTGTCTGCCTTCTCTCTGCTCACTCCCAGACCCCAAATTAAAAACCTAAAATATAACTTTGTAAAGCCAAAAAAAATTACAACACAATTGCGAGAAATATTTACAAAAATACAGTCCCATTTTCTCATTTTCTCCCTGGTACCTAAAATGTTATTTATACAGTGTGAATAAACCAGGTACATCTAATACACTCCTTCCAAAACTGTACTATTAAAATTACATTTTATAAGGTTTCCATACAGTGAAGAAATTTTATTATCCCTTCTAGGTTGTTGAAAGAGAATTTTTCTAGAATATTTAGCCTACATATTTTCTTTTACAAAATAACACAATTTTTTATCATAAGCATTAATATAATTTATAGACTACAAAGAATTTTAACAAAAGACTATATTAGACTGGGAGTTAGAAGGAACTGCTTTGGGCAGATCATAGCTTTTCTTGGCTATCAATTTACTATCTGTAAATTGAGATGAGCAGGAAAGGTAGTATTGGGTCAGTGTAAGCTTCTCGCTCTTAGCTGGTGATGCAGTGGTTGAGAGCGTCAGCTTTGGAGTCAACTTTGGAGTAAACTACGTGAGGCAAACATCAATTTCCTCAACTGTAATTGATTAGGTACCTAGTAGATTTGTGGTAAGAATAAATGAGATTTCACATGTAAGTAGTTAACGTACCATTCAGTGAATGTTGACTACCACTATCAGGAGCAGCTGTTGGCAGGACTCAGAAGCAATTTAAATGTGAATTTCTCCTAATAATAATTAAGAATTCCTTCTCCATCAAGTACTTGAGATATATTTCTTGTATTTGTTAGGTTTTGCTGCCTAACAAACCATCTCAAAACTTAGAGGCTTAAAACAACAGCCATTTATTTAACTCATTATTCTATGTGGTAACAATCTGGGCTAGGCCCAACTGAATAATTCTTCTTTCAGATGATGGCTGGCTGGATCTAGAATGGCCTTACCTGAGATGATCTGTCACTGCACCATATAGGTCTAGCCTGGGCTTGTTCACATGGTGGATGTGCAGGGTTCTACAAGAGCCAGTATAAGCCAACAAGGCCTCTTGAGGCCTAGACTTGGAATTGGCACAGGGTCAATTCACCAGGTTTTATTGACCAAAGCAAGTCATAAAACCAGCCAAAACTCAAGGAGAGGGAAAATTGACTCCTCTTCTTAAAAGGAGGAGCTGCAAAGATTCATTGCAAGGGGATAGAGAGGGAAATAATTATGGCCATTTTTGTAATTAATCTAAAACATCACTCCTACCAGTCCTAGTCATAATAGATCACCATTGATAATCTTTTATGGCTTTAGTAACTTTGTTACTCTACTTCTCACAATCTTCCAATATTTCAGTCTACCACAGATTATTGCTGTAAGTGTGCTTCATATGTGTTCTGGTAGAGGCTGAATGTTTTTGACACATGACCAGTTGATGCTGGTAAACTTTGATCTACCTGAAATTTGTGATCCAGTATCATTTTATCTAATCCCTGATAAGGCAAAATTATATTTAATAATTTCTTGAGTGACCCTGCAGAATATATCATGATACAATCTGAAAAACATTAGAAATTATTGTTTTTTTGGTTTTTACCCATAAAAATAAAAGTTGTTTTTAAGAATATCACAACAATATTTAGTTTCTTGAAACTTATCACAAGTCTTGGTAGAATGGACTCAAGATAAAAAGACTGAAAATATTGAGTGTTAGCAAGAATATAGAGCAGCTGGACTTTCGTACATTGCTGGTGAGAGTGCAAATTGATTAAACCAAATTTGAAACCTGGGCATAGAAATTAGTGTGTATGTTCAACAAAACGTGTACAAGAATGTCATAGTAGCTTTAGTTATAATAGCGCCAAATTGTAAATTGCCTAAAAGTCTGTAAATAGGAGAATGGATGAACAAATTGTAGCGTATACATACAATAGAATACTGTACAGCAATAAAAGAAGAATGAACTACTAATATAGCCACAATATGAATGAATCACAAAATTATTGATTAAATTAAGCCAGGCACAAAAAGCACATACTATATGATTCCCTTTATATAAAGTTCAAGAAGATGCAAATTTAATCCATACTTTTAGAAGTCAAACCTCTGGGGAGTAAAGGAATTGCTGGTGTTGACTGGGATGAGTACAAGCAAAACTTCTGGGTGATGATAATATTCTATATTTTGATGTGGGTAGGGGCCACAACAGGGTTTAGATATGTAAAAGTTTAGTGAACTATACACTTATGATGTATTCACTTTACCATATGTGTATTGTAATATATATACACATAATTATATAGATCTCCTTCTTAGAAAAAGTGGATTTTAAAATTCTATCTGTTGGTGGCATAAATGAAAATGTAAATCTTACCCCTGGCCTCAGGTTGATCTGTATAGAGAAATTAAAAAGCTTTCTGCTCTTCTTCCTCCTCTTTCAGAGATTAATTAGGGAGAAAGCCCAGTATGAGAATTTGATCTGGTGAAAAGTAAAGAAAAGCCAAACTTAAAAGCTTTTTAAAAACACACACACACAGGGCTTCCCTGGTGGTGCAGTGGATAAGAATCCGCCTGCCAATGCGGGGGACATGGGTTCGAGCCCTGGTCCGGGAAGATCCCACATGCTGCGGAGCAACTAAGCCCGTGCGCCACAACTACCGAGCCTGTGCTCTAGAGCCCATAAGCCACAACTACTGAAGTCCGTGCGCCTAGAGCCCATGCTCTGAAACGAGATAAGCCACTGCAATGAGAAGCCCGCACACTGTAATGAAGAGTAGCCCCCACTCACCACAACTAGAGAAGGCCTGCGCACAGCAACGAAGACCCAACACAGCCAAAAATAAATAAATTAATTAATTTAAAAAAACCCCAAAACAAACACACACACACAAATAAAATCTTCTTAAGTGTTCTACAGATTCCTGACTTAAGAATATCGATAAGCAATTGGTTGTTCTGTTTTTTGGGAAAAGTATGGTACATACACACATGTATGTGAATATATATGCATGTGTGTGACCGTGTGTGCATATGCTCTGTGCACACATGTGGTGCACCTATGTGTGCACATGAATGTGTATGTGTGTGCATGTGTGTTTTCTACTAGATTCCCATAGGAGGAGTGAGGAGGCATAACTGTCCTCTAAAATAGCAAAGTTTTCATGAAAAGGTGTATGCTTTGAGTCCCAAAATTCTGCTGAAGATTTCCGAGGACTATTATCCTAGATATAACAATGCAGATTTGGGGAAACGTTCAGCTTCAGATGAATTGCTCTAGGTGGAGATGGGATACAAGGCACAGAGCTTACGAGTAGTATGTTACTCCTGTGTTAGGGACTAGAATATTTCTAAAGTAGGGTTAGCACCACACTGTGAAGGGAAAAGGAGGGTAAAAGTGAACTATGAAGGAGGGTAGTGGAAGCAAGTCTAGGAACTAAGGTGCTGGTCCAAGGGGACCTTTATTTCTGTTCATATAGCATCCAGTTCTATGTTTTTTCCTATATTGTAATACACTGTATCTTTCCCACAATTTTTCAGAAAAGCATAGTACCCATTCTGCAGCCTTATGTTAGTGGTGTTTTGGGGACAGTGGAGAGGGAATTAAGAGACAAGGCAGTAAACAGGAGAGCAGCCTTACCACCTCACCTCTCCATGGGGACAATGTAATTGGAGAGGGAGGATGGTGATCCTAGAATTCACAAGGCCACCAGTAGTGAAGTGAACCAAACCTCACTGTGGAGGTGGTGGTTAGAAGTTATGTGACCACAGAGAAGCTGCTATAGCATGGACAAATGCAGGAGGGCATGAGAGACCACCTGAGGTGAGGCTGCAGTGGGAAAGGTGGGGGAGAGTGAGCAGACACTTGGTTCACAGTGTGGTGTAGGATCTTTGATAAAGTGACTGGAATGACATGTGAATGAGAAGATAGGAAAGAATGCGAGCTATTGGATTATTTTTTTCATGTGTTGAAATATCCCATGCATATAATTTTAAAAAGTGAAAATTAAGAGCCAAAATGCATTTGCATTTAGCTTCCTGATATCATGAAATTATGGTGACAAATTGAAGCAAGGTACAGTTTTAAAAGTAGGGTTATACTCAAAATATATGACTTGAGGATTTCAATTATTCATAGATCGGTGGGGAAAAAAAAATAATGGATTAGAAATGAATGTGGTTGAAATTGGTGCATATCTCCAGCAACTTTATCCAAAGTCAGCATATATGCTAAATGAATTATAATTGTCAAAAAGGTCAAAAGAAACTCAAGGAGAGTGAATGTAGTTGAGACAGGGTCATGGCCTTGTCAGATTTTGGATTCAGTAACTTTAGCAAAGCAACTCTTAAAATATTGCTTGAGGGTTTTTATATGTCCTCTAGTTTGGGAATCTAAGTAGAAATAGAACAGGTGCCCTGAATGTCTCCTTTGAAGCAGGAAGTCTAATCAGGGCAATAAGAGAGGTAGTAGTTGTGCACAGAGGAAGTATGATTTCCCTGTATCTTTTCTGGGCTGAGTCCCTATACATATATGGTGATTAATTTGGTAACTCTGAATGTGGCTCAGTTTTGGAGCAATCAGTTCAACCATGATGTAGTCATTTTTTTTAAATAAATAAATTTATTTATTTACTTTTGGTTGCATTGGGTCTTCATTGCTGTGCACAGGCTTTCTCTAGTTGCAGCAAGCAGGGGCTACTCTTCGTTGTAGCGCGCGGGCTTCTCATTGTGGTGGCTTCTCATTGTGGAGCACAGGCTCTGGGTGCACAGACTTCAGTAGTTGTGGTGCGCAGGCTCAGTAGTTGTGACTTGGGGGCTTAGTTGCTCTGTGGCATGTGGGATCTTCCTGGACCATGGCTCGAACCCATATCCCCTGCACTGGCAGGTGGATTCTTAACTACTGTGCCACTAGGGAAGTCCATGATGTAGTCCTTAAAACATGGTCATTCTATTTGCTATTGTGTGTAGAACCAGTTTATTATTTTTCTGTTACACTGTTTGGAAGATTCCTGTGGTTTGTTTTTTTTTTAAATTATCATTTGTAGGCATTTATCTGTGGCTTAAAAATACTTGGTGATTTAAATGCCTCAGATGTTGTATTAGTTTGCTAGGGTTGCCATAAGAAAATACCACAAACTTGGGTGGCTTAAACAGATGAAATTTATTTTCTCACAGTTAGGAGATGGAAGTCCAAGATCAAGGTATCCATAGGTTTGGTTTCTCCTAAGCCTCTCTCCTTGGCTTTCAGATAGCTGTCTTCTCACTCTGTGTTCATATGGTCTTTTTTCTGTGTTGGTGCACCCCTGGTGTTTCCTCCTCTTCTTATAATGATATCATGTTGGATTAGAATCTTACCCTTATGACCTATTTAACCTTAGTTACCTCTTTAAAGGCTTTATCTCCAAATACAGTCACATTGGGGATTAGGACTTCAACATATAAATTCTGGGGTAGGGGGACACAATTCAGTCTTTGGGATAATGCTACATCCATGAACTTAAAATTGTCTTACTATTCACTTTCCTTTTAGGATTACAATTTACTACTAATTACAAATAGCAAAATACCTTAAGTAAAGGATGAAATGCTATTAAAAAAAACCCAGAACTAATTTAGGAATTTAAAATTTACTTCAGCCAGGTAGAACCTCAGACTGCTAAGAGTTGAATGAATTATAGCCACATGTTGAATATTAATCTTAGAAAATGCAATTATCTAAAATGTTAGTAAGCTCACTGGCAAATAGATAAGAAAAAATAACTGCATAGAAAAAAACGCTGTGAGAAAGAATACAATGATCTGATCTTTTTTACTTTGCAAAAAAAAGAAAAAAAAACTAGATGAGTTTATCTTCAGAGCTCTTTTTCCTTTTAGTAGATCAGATAAATCCTAAAATAGCTTAAGTAAAGAATTTTGCTTTCTAAAGCTAGATAGTTAAGATGAAATGTTTTCCTTAAAAAACAAAGAACTCTATAATTCAAATTAATAGTTTCTAAAATAAGTAGTGAGAAAAGAAAGAGTTTTGTATACATAACCAAAAGAGACAGAATCTATACGTATGTTTTATCTTAAGAATAGATATTGGTTTTAGAAAAAAAAGAGTGTACTGAGACAAACTGTTTTGAAAAATAATTGTTCTGATTTGGCTTTCCTGATGTGTGAATGCAAGAGAAGAAGCCTGTGGTTGCTTGGCTGGTTTGTCTGCAAATCTGGAGTGGCTCTTATATGCTGGCAAGTTTTGGTGTGCTTGTTCTCAGAAATTCTCCCTATTCTGAAAATCCAAACCTTTCATTAGGGTTTAAAATATGATATCATGATCACATAAAGTTATAGATATAAAAGATATTTTTAATTTACTTTTCAAAATTCAAGTTAGAAAAATTTACAATCTGTTCCTTTTCTCCAGCACCTATAACCACAGATAATGTCTACTGCAAATATCTTAATTTTGTTGAAAATCCAGGTAAGATATTTTTGTTATTGCTGCTCAACGATGTTTTCTGGGACAAAGGAAATGTTTATATACCTGTATGCCTGACTTTAATCGTTTCTAGAATGGTTTATGAAAATCAAAAGAGAAAGTCATTCCATTTTCATTTTTTCCCACTCTGACACTGGTAAATAAATGCACTTCAAAAGTCTATGAAGCAATAATAGGGCTTCCCTGGTGGCGCAGTGGTTGAGAGTCTGCCTGCCGATGCAAGGGAGACAGGTTCGTGCCCCGGTCCGGGAAGATCCCACAGGCCGCAGAGTGGCTGGGCCCGTGAGCCATGGCCGCTGAGCCTGCACGTCCGGAGCCTGTGCTCCGCAATGGGAGAGGCCACAACAGTGAGAGGTCTGTGTACCACACACACAAAAAAAAGTCTATGAAGCAATAATAAAAGTCTATTGCAGGAAGTAACATGATATATTCAAAGTCCTGAAAACGGAAAACCTGCACCCTAACATACTCTACCCCAAAAGATTATCGTTTAGAATAGAAGGAGAGATAAAGAATTTCTCAGACAAGAAAAAAGCTAAAAGAATTCAGCAATACTAAACCTACCGTAACAGAAATATTGAAGGGTCTTCGCAAAACAGAAAACAAGCAAGAATCTATAGGAAAGAGAAAATCATAATAGGAAAGACACATATATAAGAGGATTGAGGATCACTTAAATAAGCCAGTGCATAGATTAAAATACAATAAAAATAAGTCATAAAAGCAATTATAACTACAACTAACAGTGAAAGGATAAGCATGAAGTTATAAAATATGGCACCAAAATCACAAAGTGTGGGGAAGGGGAGTATAAAAGTGAAGATCTTTTAGAATGTGTTTGAGCTCAAATGGCTATCAGTTTAAAGCAAGTAGATATAGTTATGGGTCACAACATACTTGAACTCCATGGTAACCACAAATCAAAAATATGCAATAGATTCACAAAAACCAAAAATAAAGGAACTCAAGCATACTACAAAAGAAACCCATAAAATCACAAAAGGAAAAACAAAAAGGAGAAATGAGCAAAGAAGAACTATAAAACAAGGATTAAAATGGCAATAAGAACATACCTATCAATAATTAATTTAAATGTCAATGAACTAAATGCTCCAATCAAAAGACATAGAATGGCAGATTGGATTAAAAAAAAAACCAAGAACCTATAATATACTGCCTACAAGAGACTCACTTCAGTGTGAAAGACACACACAAACTGAAAGTGAGGGAATGGAAGAAGATTTTTTCATGCAAATAGAAATGATAAGAAAGCAGGAGTAGCAATACTCATACCAGACAAAATAGACTTTAAAACAAAGGCCATAAAGGAAGACAAAGAAGGGCATTATATAATGATAAAGGGATCAATATAAGAAGAGAATATTACAGTTGTTAACATATATGCACTCAATATAGGTGCACCTAAATCTATAAAATACCAACAAACATAAAGGGAGAAATTGACAATAACATAACAATAGTAGGAGACTTTAATACCCCACTGACATCAATGAACAAATCATGCAGACAGAAATTCAATAGGCAACAGAGGTCCTGGACTTCCCTGGTGGCACAGTGTTAAGAATCTGCCTGCCAATGCAGGGGATATGGGTTCGAGCCATGGTCTGGGAAGATCCCAAATGCCACAGAGCAACTAAGCCCGTGCACCACAAATACTGAACCTGCACTCTAGAGCCCGCAAACCACAACTACTGAGTCCACATGCTGCAACTACTGCAGCCCACGCACCTAGAGCCCATGCTCCACAACAAGAGAAGCCATCGCAATGAGAAGCCCATGCACCGCAATGAAGAGTAGCCCCTGCTTGCCGCAACTAGAGAAAGCCAGTGCACCGCAATGAAGACCCAACGCAGCCATAAATAAATAAATGAAAAAAGGAAACAGAGGTCCTAAATGACACAATAGACAAATTACATGATATTGATATCTACAGGACATTACATCCTCCTCCCCCCCAAAAAAAAACAAAGCAGAATACATGTTCTTTTCAAGTGTGCATGGAACATTCTCTAGGATAGATCACATACTAGATCACAAAACAAGCCTCAACAAATTTAAAGGATAGAAATTGTTTCAAGCATTTTTTTCTGATTGCAGTTGTATGAAACTAGAAATCAACCACAGAAAGAAAAACAGGAAAAGAATGAACACATGGAGACTAAACAACATGCTACTAAAAAAAACAATGGGTCAATAGTGAAATCAAAGAAGAAATGAGAAAATACCTCATGACAAATGAAAAATGAAAACCCAATCTTACCAGATCTATGGGATGAAGCAAAAGCAGTTCTGAGAGGGAAGTTCATAGTGATACAGGTCTTCCTCAAGAAACAAGAAAAATCTCAAACAACCTAAACTACCACCTAAAAGAATTAGAAATAGAAGAACAAACAAAACCCAAAGTCAGCAGAAGGAAGGAAATAAAAACATCAGTGAGAAAATAAATTAAATAGAGATTAAAAAACAATAGAAAAGATCAGTAAAACTAAGAGCTGGTTTTTGAAAAGGTAAATAAAATCGACAAACCTCTAGCCAGGCTCACCAAGAGAGAGGACCCAAATAAACAAAATAAGAAATGAAAGAGGAGGAATAACAACTGACACCACAGAAATACAAAAAAAATCATAGGATAATACTATGAGCAGTTATATGCCAACAAATTGGGCAACCTAGAACAAATGGACAAGTTTCTAGAAACATACAGCCTGCTAAAACTGAGTCAAGAAGAAACAGATAATTTGAACAGACTGATCACTAGAGGTGAAATAGAATCTGTAATTAACAACAACAACAAAAAGACAAAAAACTCCCTGCAAACAAAACTTCAGGACCAAATGGCTTCACTGGAGAATTCTATGAAACATACAAAGAAGAACTTATACCTATCCTTCTCAAACTATTCCAAAAGACTGAAGAGGAGGAAACAGTCCCAAATTCCTTCTATGAAGCCACCATCACCCTGATACCAAAACCAGACAACGATACTATAAAAAAGAAAATTACAGGCCAATATCTTTGATGAATATAGATGCAAAAATTTTTAACAAAATATTAGCAAACAAAATCCAACAATACAAAAAAGGATCACACACCATGATCAAGTCAGAGTCATTCCAGGGTCACAAGGGTGGTTCAACATATGCAAATGAATCAATGTGATACAGCACATTAACAGAAGGAAAGACAAAATCACATGATCATCTCAATAGATGCAGAAAAAGCCTTTGACAAAATTCAACATACACTCATGATAAAAACTCTCACCTAAGTGGGCATAGAGGGAACATATCTCAATATAATAAAAGCCATTTATGACAAACTCATAGCCAACATAATACTCAGTGGTGAAAAGCTGAAAGCCTTACTGCTAAATTCAGGAACAAGCAAGGATGCCCATACTCACCAGTTCTTTCCAACACAGTATTAGAAGCCCTAGCCACAGCAATCAGACAAGAAAAAGAAATAAGAGGTATCCAAATTGGAAGGGAAGAGGTAATTGTCACTATTTGTAGATGACATGACACTCTATATAGAGAACCCTAAAGTCTCCATGCAAAAAGTATTAGAACTAATAAATGAATTCAACAAGGTAGCAGGATACAAGATTAAAATGCAGAAATTTTTTACATTTCTTTACGCTAATAATGAAATATCAGAAAGAGAAAGTTTAAAAAAATCCCATTTAAAGTCACATCAAAAAAATACCAAGGAATATTCTTAACCTAGGAGATGAAAGACCTATATACTGACAACTATGAAACATTGATAAAGAAAATTGAAGATGATTCAGAGAAATGGAAAGATATCCCATGCTCTTGGATTGGAAGAATTAATATTGTTGAAATGGCCATACTACCCAAAGCAGTCTACAGATTTAATGCAATCCCTATCAAAATACTCATGACATCTTTCACAGAACTAGAAGAAATAATCCTAAAATTTATATGGAACCACAAAAGGCTCAGAATTGCCAAAGCAATCCTGAGGAAAAAGAACAAAGCTGGAGGCATAATCCTTCCCTAGACATGTAGATAATTGGAATAGAATAGAGAGTCCAGAAATAAACCCATGCACCTATGGTCAATTAATCTATGATAAAGTAGGCAAGACGATACAATGGAGAAAAGACCGTCTCTTCAACAAGTGTTGTAGGAAAAGTTGGACAGCTACCTGCAAATCAATGAAATTAGAACACTCCCTTGCACCATATTACTAAAATAAACTCAAAATGGTTTAAAGACCTAAATGTAAGACCTGAAACCATAATACTCCTAGAGGAGAACATAGACATAACATTCTTTGACATAAATCATAGCAATATATTCTTCAGTCAGTCTCCCAAGGCAAAAGCAATAAAAACAAAAATAAACAAATGGGACATAATCAAACTTAAAAGCTTTTGCATAGGAAAGGAAACCACAAACAAAATGAAAAGACAACCTATGGACTGAGAAACAATGTTTGCAAACGATGTGACTGACAAAGGGATAATATCCAAAATATACAAACACTAAATATAACTCAACATTGAAAAAAACAAATGACCCAATCAAAAAATGGGCAGAAGACCTAAATAGGTATTTCTCCAAGGAAGACATACAGGTGGCCAACAGGCACATGAAGAGAGGCTCAACACCTCTAATTATTAGAGAAATGCAAATCGAAACCACAATGAGATATCACCTCATACCTGTCAGAATGGCTGTCATCAAAAAGTCTACAGGGACTTCCCTGGTGGCGCAGTGGTTGAGAGTCCGCCTGCCGATGCAGGGGACACGGGTTTGTGCCCTGGTCCGGGAAGATCCCACATGCCGTGGAGCAGCTGGGCCCGTGAGCCATGGCCGCTGAGCCTGTGTGTCCGGTGCCTGTGCTCCACAGCAGGAGAGGCCACAGCAGTGAGAGGCCTGCGTACTGCAAAACAAAAACAAAAACAAAAAAAACTACAAATAATAAATGCCATAGAGGGTGTGGAGAAAAGGGAACCTACCCACACTGTTGGTGGGAATGTAAATTGGTACAGCCACAATGGAAAATAGTATAGTAGGTTCCTTAAAACACTAAAAATACAGTTGCCATATGATCCAGCAATCCCACTCCCAGGTATATATACAAACAGATGAAAACTCTAATTTGAAAAGATATAGCAGCACTATTTACAATAGCCAATACATGGAAACAACACAAGGGCCCATCAACAGATGATTGGCTGAAGAAGATGTCATATATATCATGAAGCTTGCACAAGCCTCTTAGATAGCCTCATCCACCAGAGGGCAGAGAGCAGAAGCAAGAAAAACTACAATTCTTCAGCCTGTGGAACAAAAACCATATTCACAGAAAGATAGACAAAATGAAAGGGCAGAGGACTATGTACCAGATGAAGGAACAAGATAAAACCCCAGAAAAACAACTAAACAAAGTGGAAATAGGCAACTTTCCAGAAAAAGAATTCAGAATAATGATAGTGAAGATCATCCAGGACCTCAGAAAAAGAATGGAGGCAAAGATCGAGAGGATGCAAGAAATGTTTAACAAAGACCTAGAAGAATTAAAGAACAAACACCTAGAAGAATTAAAGAACAAACAAACAGAGATGAACAATACAATAACTGAAATGAAAAATACACTAGAAGGAATCAATAGCAGAATAACTGAGGCAGAAGAATGGATAAGTGACCTGGAAGACAGAATGGTGGAATTCACTGCCATGGAACAGAATAAAGAAAAAAGAATGAAAAGAAGTGAAGACAGCCTAAGAGACCTCTGGGAGAGCATTAAACACACCAACATTCGCATTATAGGGGTCCCAGAAGGAGAAGAGAGAGAGAAAGGACCTGAGAAAATATTTGAAGAGATTATATTAAAAACCTTCCCTAACATGGGAAAAGAAATAGCCACCCAAGTCCAGGAAGCACAAAGAGTCCCAGGCAGGATAAACCCAAGGAGAAACACGCTGAGTCACATAGTAATCAAATTGACAAAAATTAAAGATAAATTATTAAAACCAACAAGGGAAAAACAAGAAATAATAAACAAGGGAACTCCCATAACATTAACAGCTGATTTCTCAGCAGAAACCCTACAAGCCAGAAGGGAGTGGCATGATATATTTAAAGTGCTGAGAGGAAAGAACCTACAAGCAAGATTATTCTACCTGGCAACGATCTCATTCAGATTGAACAGAGAAATCAAAAGCTTTACAGACAAGCAAAAGCTAAGAGAATTCAGCACCACCAAACCAGCTCTACAACAAATGCTAAGGAACTTCTCTCAGTGGGAAACACAAGAGAAGAAAAGGACCTACAAAAACAAACACAAAACAATTAAGAAAATGGTAATAGGAACATACAAATCGATAATCACCTTAAATGTGAATGGATTAAATGGTCCAACCAAAAGACACAGGCTCGCTGAGTGGATACAAAAACAAGACCCATATATATGCTGTCTACAAAAGACCCACTGCAGACCTAGGAACATATACAGACTAAAAGTGAGGGGATGGAAAAAGATATTCCATGCAGAGGAAATCAAAAGAAAGCTGGAGTAGCAATACTCATATCAGATAAAATAGACTTTAAAATAAAGAATGTTACAAGAGACAAGGAAGGACACTATGTAATGATCAAGGGATCAATCCAAGAAGAAGATATAACAATTATAAATATCTATGCACCCAACATAGGAGCACCTCAATACATAAAGCAACTGCTAACAGCTATAAAACAGGAAATTGACAGTAACACAATAATAGTGGGGGACTTTAACATCTCACTTACACCAATGGACAGATCACCCAAACAAAATTAATAAGGAAACACAAGCTTTAAATGACACAATAGAACAGATAGATTAAATAGATATTTATAGGACATTCCATCCAAAAACAGCAGATTACACTTTCTTCGCAAGTGCACATGGAACATTCTCTAGGATAGGTCACAACTTGGGTAACAAATCAAGCCTCGGTAAACTTAAGAAATTTGAAATCATATCAAGCATCTTTTCTGACCACAGTGTTATGAGATTAGAAATCAATTACGGGAAAAAAATGGAAAAAAAAACACATGGAGGCTAAACAATACGTTACTAAATAACCAAGAGATCACTGATCAAAGAGGAAATCAAAAAATACCTAGAGACAAATTACAATGAAAACACCACTATCCAAAACCTATGGGATGAAGCAAAAGCAGTTCTAAGAGGGAAGTTTATAGCAATACAAGCCTACCTCAAGAAACAAGAAAAATCTCAAATAAACAATCTAACCTTACACCTAAAGTAACTAGAGAAAGAAGAACAAACAAAACCCAAAGTTAGCAGAAGGAAAGAAATCATAAAGATCAGAGCAAAAATAAGTGAAATAGAAACAAAGAAAACAGTAGCAGGGATCAATAAAACTACAAGCTGGTTCGTTGAGAAGATAGACAAAGTTGATAAACCTTTAGCCAGACTTATCAAGAAAAAGAGGAAGAGGACTCAAACCAGGAAAGTCAGAATTGAAAAAGAAGTTATCACGGACACCACAGAAATACAGAGCATCATAAGAGACTACTACAAGCAACTCTATGCCAATAAAATGGACAACCTAGAAGAAATGGATGAATTCTTAGAAAAGTACAACCTTCTAAGACTTAAACAGGAAGAAATAGAAACTATGAATAGACCAATGACAAGTAATAAAATTGAAACTGTGATTAAAAGTCTTCCAACAAACAAAAGTCCGGGACCAGATGGCTTCACAGGTGAATTCTATCAAACAATTAGAGAAGAGCTGACACCCATCCTTCTGAAAATCTTCCAAAAAAATGCAGAGGAAGGAACACTCCCAAAATCATTCTACAAGGCCACCATCACCCTGATACCAAAACCAGACAGAGATACTACAAAAAAAGAAAATTACTGACCAATATCACTGATGAATATAGATGCAGAAATCCTCAACAAAATACTAACAAACAGAATCCAACAACACATTAAAAGGATCATACACCATGATCAAGTGGGATTTATCCCAGGGATGCAAGGATTCTTCAATATATGCAAATCTATCAATATGATACACCATATTAACAAATTGAAGAATAAAAACTATATGATCATCTCAATAGATGCAGATAATCTTTTGACAAAATTCAACACCCGTTTAGGAAATAACTCTCCAAAAAGACGGCATAGAGGGAACATACCTCAACATAATAAAGGCCATATACGACAACCCCACAGCCAACATCATTCTCAATGGTGAAAAACTGAAAGCATTTCCTCTAAGATCAGGAACAAGACAAGGATGTGCACTCTCCGCAGTATTATTCAACGTAGTTTTGGAGGTCCTAGTCACAGCAATCAGAGAAGAAAAAGAAATAAAATGAATACAAATTGGAAAAGAAGAAGTAAAACTGTCACTGTTTGATGATTACATGATACTATACACAGATAATCCTAAAGATGCCACCAGAAAACTACTAGAGCTAATCAATGAATTTGGTATAGAGCAGGATACAAAATTCATGCACAGAAATCTCTTGCATTCCTATACACTAACAACGAAAGATCAGAAAGAGAAATTAAGGAAACAATCCCATTCACCATTACAACAAAAAGAATAAAATACCTAGGAATAAACCTACCTAAGGTGGTAAAAGACCTGTACTCAGAAAACTATAAGACACTGATGAAAGAAATCAAAGATGACACAAACAGATGGAGAGATATACCATGTTCTCGGATTGGAAGAATCAATGTTGTGAAAATGACTATACTACCCAAAGCAATCTACAGATTCAGTGCAATCCCTATCAAATTACCAATGGCATTTTTTACAGAACTAGAACAAAAAAATCTTAAAATTTGTATGGAGACACAAAAGACCCCGAATAGCCAAAGCAATCTTGAGGAAAAAAAAAAAAAAAAAAAACAGATCTGGAGGAATCAGACTCCCTGACTTCAGACTATACTACAAAGCTACAGTAATCAAGACAATATTGTACTGGCACAAAGATAGAAATATAGATCAATGGAACGGGATAGAAAGCCCAGAGATAAACCCCCACACCTATGGTCAAGTAATCTATGACAAAGGAGGCAAGGATATACAATGGAGAAAAGACAGCCTCTTCAATAAGTGGTGCTGGGAAAACTGGACAGGTACATGTAAAAGAATGAAATTAGAACACTCCCTAACACCATACACAAAAATAAACCCAGAATGGATTAAAGGACTAAATGTAAGATCGGCACTATAAAACTCTTAGAGGTAAACATAGGAAGAACACTCTTTGATATAAAACACAGCAAGATATTTTTTGACCCATCTCCTAGAGTAGTGGAAATAAAAACAAAAATAAACAAATGGGATGTAATGTAACTTCAAAGCTTTTGCACAGCAAAGGAAACCATAAACAAGACAAAAAGACAACCCTCAGAATGGGAGAAAATATTTGCAAATGAATTAATGGATAAAAGATTAATCTCCAAAAAATATAAACAGCTCATGCAGCTCAATATTAAAAAACCAAACAAACCAATCCAAAAATGGGCAGAAGACCTAAATAGACATTTCTCCAAACAAGACACACAGATGGCCAAGAGGCACATGAAAAGCTGCTCAACATCACTAATTATTAGAGAAACGCAAATCAAAACTACAATGAGAGGGCTTCCTTGGTGGCGCAGTGGTTGAGAGTCCACCTGCCAATGCAGGGGACACGGGTTCATGTCCCGGCCCGGGAAGATCCCACATGCCGGGGAGCGGCTGAGCCTGTGAGCCATGGCTGCTGAGCCTGCGCGTCCAGAGCCTGTGCTCCGCAACGGGAGAGGCCACAGCAGTGAGAGGCCCGCGTACCAAAAAAAAACAAAAAACCCAAAAAAACTACAATGAGGTATCACCTCACACCGGTCAGAATGGCCATCATCAGAAAATCTACAAACAACAAATGCTGGAGAGGATGTGGAGAAAACGGAACTGTCTTGAAATGTTGTTGGGAATGTAAATTGATACATCCACTATGGAGAACAGCATGGAGGTTCCTTAAAAGACTAAAAATAGAATTACCATATGACCCAGCAATCCCACTACTGGGCATATACCCAAAGAAAACCATAATTCGAAAAGACACATGCACCCCAATATTCACTGCAGCACTATTTACAATAGCCAGGTCATGGAAGCAACCTAAATGCCCATTGACAGACGAATGGATAAAGAAGATGTGGTACATGTATACAATGAAATATTACTTAGCCATAAAAAGGAATGAAATTGGGTCATTTTTAGAGATGTAGATGGACCTAGAGACTGTCATACAGAGTGAAGTAAGTCGGAAAGAGTAAAACAAGTATTGTATATTAATGCGTATATGTGGAATCTAGAAAAATGGTACAGATGAACCTGTTTGCAGCAATAGAGACACAGATGTAGAGGACAAACGTATGGACACCAAGGGGGGAATACGTGTGGTGGGGGGAAATGGTGGTGGTGGTGGTACGAATTGGGAGATTGGGATTGACATATATACAGTAATATGTATAAAATAGATAACTAATAAGAACCTGCTGTACAAAAACATAAAATAAAATTCAAAAAAAAAGAATGTGTGTGTATATTATTATATATATGTAATAGAATATTAGCCATAAAAAAGAATGAAATACATTTACAGCAACATGGAGAATATTATACTTAGTGAAGTAAGCCAGATAAAGACAAATACTATATGATATCATTTATATGTGGAATGTAAAAATCATACAAATGAATCTATATGCGAAACAGAAACAGACTCACAGATATAAGGAATTTGTTGTTGTTATTGTTTTGACAATGGGACCCTTGATTAAAGTTTCATGTAATGTTTCTTGGATAAATGACCTCCAAATGAATTATTTAGGATTTGTAGTTTTCCTTTTTTTCTCAATTGATTTTAATAACCTTTGTAATTAGACATAGATGTTCTCTAACAAATAGCTTAAACTTCTCAATTGTCAATTAAAGACATTAGACTGTTGTTTTTTAAACAAGTTCTGGTAGTAAAGAAAAGTGAATTTTGTATAAAAAAAACTTTATCTCATTTTAATTGTTTATTATCCATAACCCCATTTTCTTTTTAATTTAATTTTTTAATTGAAACATAGTTGATGTACAGTATTATATAAGTTATAGGTCTACAATATAGTGATTAACAATTTTTTAAAGTTATACCCCATTTATAGTTATTATATAATATTGACATTTTCCCTGTATTGTACAATATATTCTTGTAGCTTATTTTATACATAATAAATAGTTTGTACCTCTTAATCCCCTACCCCTATATTGCCCCTCCCCCCTTCCCTTTTCCCACTGGTAACCACTAGTTCTCTATATCGATGAGTCAGCTTCTTTTTTGTTATATTCACTAGTTTGTTTTAGTTTTTAGATTTCACATATGAGTGATATCATATAGTATTTGTCTTTATTTGTCTGACTTATTTCACTTAGCATAATACCCTCCAGTCCGTCCATGTTGTTGCAAATGGCAAAATTTCATTCTTTTTTATGGCTGAGTAGTATTCCGTTCCGTTACTCCTAATTTGACAACATTTGTATGTGTGCCTTTAGAATCTGTCCAAATCATTCAAATTAGTTTTCCCTGAAAGAACTCTTCTTTTCTTTTACATAATATTGATCAAATAACATAATTATAAAACAAGTACAGGGACTTCCCTGGTGGTCCAGCGGTAAAGAAAACACCCTACAATACAGGGGACGCAGTTCGATCCCTGGTCAGGGAACTAAGATCCCACGTGCCACCAGGCAACTAAGCCCATCCGCCACAACTACTGAGCTCGCGCACCTCAACTAGAGAGCCTGCGTGCCACAAACTATAGAGCCCATGCACCCTGGAGCCTGCGCCACAACTAGAGAGAGAAAACCCACACGTCACAACTAGAGAGAAGCCCGCTTGCTACAACTAGAGAGTTGTTGGGTCTTTAGCCCGCATAGCAGCTAAAGACCCAACGGGGTCAAAAATAAATAAATCTTTTAAAAAAAGTATAATTGGCATAAAAGTTTTTTTTTTTTTATAAAAAACACTGACTTTTGGTAAGCAGATAGTTCAGAATGGTAAGGGCAGATCAAAGACTAGTATACTGGTATCAAGGACTTGATGGGTCCTGGCCAGCAGTGTGTTTTATAGAAAGAATAGAGTGCAGTTTATCTAATAACATAGTTAATCCAGGGTTGGTTGAGAGAGTTTCTACTAAACTGCCTTCCAACAAAGTTCTATTGATTTGCCCTCTTATCAGCAGTGTATGAGAGTGCTTACCTCCTTCTACCCTAGTTCTCAAACTTCAATGGCCATAAGAATGACTTGGATAGCCTGTTAAAAATGCATGGCGCTTCCCTGGTGGCGCAGTAGTTGAGAGTCCGCCTGCCGATGCAGGGGACACGGGTTCGTGCCCCGGCCTGGGAGGATCCCACATGCCACGGAGCGGCTGGGCCCGTGAGCCATGGCCGCTGAGCCTGCACGTCCGGAGCCTGTGCTCCGCGACGGGAGAGGCCGCAACAGTGAGAGGCCCGCGTACCGCAAAAAAAAAAAAAAAAAAAAAAAAAAAATGCAGATTCTTTACACACTATTCTAATAGATTCTGATTTGGGACAAGTCCCAAGAACCTGCAAAATACCAACCAAGCATTTGTTAGGCAGGTGATTAGTCAAAATATTTAAGTTAAGGATGAGATTCTATGATTCTCATTTGCCCACAGTCTTCTAACAAAATTTGGTTAAGATAACAAAATAACCCATCTAGGTTATTTTCCCTCCTTGATCCAATGTATTATTACTAGAGAAATGACTCTTCGGAAAATAATTCTCTTGGTCTAGGTTTTCTGTGATAGAGATTTTCACAATCTAATATTCAGATTTCTTTTAAAAAATTGAAGCTAGATGTTTGAAAAGTCCAAATGCATCTTAACAGTAGGGGGTAGATCCTCTGAAGCACACCAGGTAGGTTTTTCAGAGTTGGGTTAGGATTCAGAGGTTACTCTGATTTTTGACTGTGTATCTGTATTAAACAATTTCAGAGGGGCAAACCCTCATTTTTTACGCAGGTGGCTTTGCCATTAAACTGAATTTAAATAAACTAACAGCCAGTTAAATGAAGGAAACTGTTCTTTAAAAATTATATCTCTAATAAGTCAATGATACTAAAACGTGAATTTATAATAAATAGGAGGTAATGCCTGTTTTCCCCTAAAACAGCGGCAGCAACAACAACAACAACAAAATACCCATTTCTTTCTGTACCATAGGAAACCAGAGTTATGTCATTAACACCTCTGGAGGTTTAGGAGCTTAATTAATCTTGACTAATTGCAGTGTATCTAACCAGTGTCTTATAGAGCAGAGTCGGGGGTGAGGGGATGTTTATCAGGTTTTCTTGCTGTTTTGTCACGCTTGGTACTCAACTGCAAAGGAAGATAATTTTCTTACTGGGGTTTCTGAACTTTTTTTCCTAACTAGGGCTCTAGGACACTGAGTTAGCTTGGAGAGCCAGGGCTGGCCTGCTGGAGTCAGTGGATGTCAGAAGAGAATGCCCAGAGGTCAGGACAGAGTTGAAATCTGAAGAGACTATGTGCAGCTCTAGTAGGGGTCTTATTTTAAGGTGGCTGAGGCTTCCATCTGTGAGTCAGGCCTGAACTGTTAAAGGCCCCAACCTTCTTAGAGAAGTGTGGAAATAAATGTACATGAGCATCTGTCTGAAAGGCCAGGGCTCCACTGAAGAGGTCATCTGGTGAGGAAATCACCCTTGGGAGCAAAGAAGTTCTCTTGGTAAAGTTTAACAGGTAAGGGAACTAACATTTATTGAACGCTTTCTTATATGCATCTTCTCATTTAACATTGTCATCATCCCTCAGGAAGTTAAAAAATGGTTGAAATAAAAGACAAAAGTGTTGCAGTAAAATGTACCACCTTTATAAGACTTGCTTTTGCATCTATAGTATGGGATGTTCTAGCCTACAGAACTGGCTGATGTCAGATAGGGATATGTATCATAGTCCTTAGTTGGATGTACTGACAAAGACTGTTTCCTTTACCAAATTTAGGTTCCTTTGAGCCCTCTTTTCAATTAGGCCTTAAACTTGGCCTATAGGGACTGCAGACCCTCAGCACAAACAATTTCATTCACTGCCTTCCACACTAAGAGACCTGAACAAACAAAGCATGGTTTCTAACAGCTCAAGGCCATATACCTGGGATGTTCAAGCCCCTCCCCCTTAAGTACCTACCTGGGAAAGCTCAAAATGCCAAAAGAATTTACTGTTTCAGTCAACATCTGAAGATAGGGCCCCTGTCTCCCAGTCTCTGTGGGAGGGTAACTAACTTCAATAAGAACCAGTTAGAAAACTCAGATGGCCTAATCATACTGACCAACCTCCCTACCCACTTTTTGTAATTTCCCTCTTCCCTGACTCTGTTGAGCTCCTATGTTTACTCTTTGTCTACTTCCTTATTCTCCCTTTAAAATGCCCAGTCACCTCTACATGGATCAAAATTGAGCTTGGTTTACACTGGACTCCCTTAACTACAGCATAGTTACTGAGTAAATCTGTCTTTACTGCCTTTAACTAGCATCCAGCTTTGTTTCTCTTTGAGAGTTTTAACAATGACTCTGAATGGCTCTAGCTGTGAGATGACATTTTCCCCTATTTATGCTATGGGTACATAAGACCTAGGTTATATGTCTTCTCAGATCCATTATGTTCCATTGTTCTTGGCTGCTTATCACAGTAACTCTATGGCCTGTCTGATCCATCTGGAACCGGTGGATGTCCAGAGGGAATGTAGAAATGCAGGGGCATTAATGCTATATGAGGCAAACCTGTCTAAATACAGTAGGAAACAGGAAGGAATCAGTGGATAAATTGCCTACCTTTCTTCTCCCTAACAGGTGATTTCAAGACACAGTGGTTCTTATGGCTTTTCTAGAGAGGTCCCATGACCACTGGACAATCCACTGTATGCCTTATGAAGCTGTGGTCAACTTAGTAATGCTCTACTTTGTATTTGCCTTCTCTCCTTCTCTGGCTGACTTCTCATTTTTCCTCTTGCTTCCCTGGAATTGCACTCCCAATAAAACAGTAGCACAAAAGCTTTGCCTCAGGCTCTGTGTTTTAGGGAATTGAAGCTAAGAAAATAGATTCCAGGATTAGCCGTAAAAAGCAAACTCGCAGGATGGAATTTTGGAGTTGGATTGCCTACTCGACTAAAAGCAATTGAGACCCTATTGCCCAGTGGTAACTGCAGTAATAATGACCCCTGGCAGTGGGATCACAATTAATGAAACTTCACCCGTGATTAATTGGGAGGCAGAAGGCAAGGCATTGTGAGATCATTATGTGGAAATTGGTAATTATAAGACTTGTTATGTGGGGTGGCTGCTTTTGGTGGCAGTGGAAATCTTATTAAAAGAAAATGATAGACTCGGGGCAGCTAATTGCTAACTTAAAGGATTCTCTGAAAACCAGAGATGTCACTGGCAGTCTGGTCTCAGGGTAGAATGGGTTGAAAATCAGATCCAGATTATAATTATAAAGACAGTAGAGATGTAAAGGAAATTAAATTTGTAGCTTCCATGAATATGCTAGAGGGCAGAAAGACCTGTGTAATGAGGATATTTGAGTGGATAAACCTAAGAACCCTGAACTAAAAAATTCCCTGGAATGTTCCCAGGCCAGTGGAATCTACCTGCTTTCTTTGACAGAGGAAAGCAGCCTCCCCTTTCCTAGAGGCTGTGCAATGGCCTAACAAGATGATGCTTGTTCTCTTCAAAACTGCCTCTACTATACCTTATTGGCTCCAGACAAGTAACCAGGATTATATTTCAACACAGCCTGAGAGGAAAGGTATAGTCTCTGCTTAGGGGAGAAATAGACTACCTATCAAACAAATGACAGGATCTGGCCACTATATATCAGCAGGAAACAAGGGAATATGTGTAAGAGTGGGTTTGGGGGATATTAGATGGGGGGAATAATATAGGGCTGGTTAGGGGAGAATTCACTGATGTGGGGGTATTCTCCCATGATTAAGGATTCAATGCTCTAGGACTTAGAGCTAGTTTAAGCACACTGTCAAGTTGGCGCCTTGAAACTTGGTCATGACAGTGGCCTAGAGTATGTGAGGTGATGTTGCTAGTCAACTTGGCATTACATTAAGCAAAAAGGACGTATGCATTAGGGAAGCAGGAATGTTAGAATGGATTTACCATGTACAGCCTGAGAATCTATCACTGATTATGTTTCCTGAAGGACCCAGAGCTCATTCCCACCTCTAAGGCAGTAAGAAATATACTAGTGCTAGGTGTGCCAGTTTCTTTAGGAAGCTTGGTGGTGCCTGTTCTCTGCAGGCCATGCCTGCATACGTGGCATGGAAGTTAGGCTGCCTAATATCAATGAGGTTGATGGGATTTCAGAATGACAGAGACCAGTGGCAGGACAATTCTCAGAGGCACAATGGACATAATTACTGCAATGGGAATCAAAATCAGAGTAGCAATTAGAGTGCCTTGGCCTACATGGATCTATGGTGATTTTAGAGATAAGATAGATGGAGAACTGACCAGGGCATTGCTTGATTTGTATAATAGAAAATTGAGAGCTGGAAAGCTGACATCAATGCTACAATGAAAAAATCACCCAGTTTCTAGAACTAAATTGGTTTATAGACCCAGAATCCATTTACTGAAGGGGAGACCAGGTCCCCTTGAGGAAGAGTCTGGCAATGCCACCATAGTATATATGAAATATATTTTTCTGATCCTTCCCTAAGGGGACCTTTGGTCATTTACCAGAGTAACTGCGCCAGAGGAAAGGGCAATACTCAGGCTTTTCAAATCTGTTAGATATGAGGTCTGAGGTGGCTCTGGCACTGATATTAGGAGACCCAAAATACCATCCTGGTCTTCTAGTTAGAATGGAAGTTATGATAACCAGATGATAAGTGGGGTATTAGCCCAAGTCCAATTCACAGTAGGACCAGTGAGTCAGCAGACCTGCCCGGTAGTCTGTAGTTAGTTCCCTAGTCCTTGAGTGTATAAATGGAATAGGTATTAGCTGGAATAGATATCAGAACTCTTACATGGGTTCCCTGCACTATGTAGATTAAGGGCCATTATTTTTAGAAAGGCCAAGTGGAAGTGCCAGAAACTGACCGTTCCCACCCCCATTCAAGAATGTAAGTTAGAAACAGTGCCTCACCTGAGAAAGGATTGCAGCAATTAGTGCTACTATTGGACTTGAAGGATGTGGGGATGTCGGTCCCCATCATATTCCCTTTCAGTTCACCTCTATGTTCTCTCAAAACCAGATGGATGATGGTGGATGATGGTGGGTCACCATGCATCCAGTCTGGTGACAGTCCCAGTCATGGCTGGTGGGCAGGTTATGGTTATACAGAAGCACATCGATTTATCCTCTGGCATTTGCCATGCAAGTATCAGTTAATAAATGCTTTTCTTCCAATTCCCACCAGTAGGAAGTATCAAAATCTCTTTGTCTTTACATGGCAGGAACAGCATTGAAGTAATGCCCTATGGGAAAAAGGAGATGGAAAAAAAGCTGAAAAATACATTTCTTGCCCTTCAAAGATTCCAAGATGAAGTAATTCCAAAAATGCCTTTCTGGAGATATCCTACATTACCAAACAACTTGTTAAGTCTCTTTTAAAGGTATGGCCAGCTCAGTAAATACGAAAAAGATTGTATTGGGTTGACCAAACCAATATTTACCTTTTTCTCCTTCCTTGCCTCACTTGCCTTTTTCCATTCACTTTTGCCTACCTGGGACTGCCTTGCCTCCAATGAAGAATTAGCAGAAAGTTTTGCTTCATGTTGTTTTCTAATAAATCTGAGTTAAGAAAATGGCCCTCCACACACTCCAAGTGGTTTAACCGAAAGGGAAACATAAATATGTAGGTAAGCAGAGATAAGTTTTGAAAGACAGCTGCTCTTCTCTATATAGGCCTTCTGAATAGCCACGTAGCATCTGGTCATTTTAATTTACATTTATCATTTAGTTTGTGTCAGCAAGCCAGTGTCCATGAGCAATTATTTCAAGATTGCAGGTACTAATTATTCTAATCTTTGCACCAGAATCCAAATATGATTGACATTCTGATTTGGAAAATATTTTTAAAAGACGGTCTTTAGTGTGAATGATAAAGTTTGTGTTGCAGCATTAGTTCGGCAACAGCCTTGTGAAATGCTGGGTTTAATCCTCAAACCTTGAAGCACTGTGTATATTGGAAGACTAGGAGCAAGTTCCTGGCTTTTCATCAAAAGAGGCAAGAACGAAAGTTTTCTTGGGGGTAACTTGAGCTTTGAGTTTCCCTGGCTTTCTGGTTTAACTAAGCTTTAATGAGTTGACATTCAGGCAGGGCACAGCTGAAGGCACTGCATTTAATTTAACTCTTCTTTTCTTTGGTTAGGGAAGACCTAACCAAATATGTTGAGTAATTTTATTTCTTTGTTCAATAATTACTTTCTGTGTCACTGTATTCCATAACATGCTGTGTAACACAGAGTCTAGAGATGTACATACCAGTGGGAGTGGTTCCTTCAGGAGGATGAACATAGGGAAAAGATCCTTGTAAGCTCTAGGGGCAGGCTTGAGGCTGTTTGGTTAGAACCTTCTGTTGTCCTAGGAATCCCAAGTATGATCTAATAGGGTGATCTAATAGGGAGGTACTGGGTCTTGGTGGGCATGTCCCTTGTCTTGTGGACCTTGCCCTATAGGGAAGGACATAAATGAAGGAAGGCTAGATGGGACCCTATAAAGTACAGGATTCAGGGCAGGGCCTGGGTCTAGGGGTGGAAAGGGAGCTTGGAATGATCAAGGAACAAAAAGACTAGTGAAGCTAGAAGGAGGTAAGCATGGGAAGCTGTGGTAATAAGCTGAGATTGATGATCTAAGCTCTGAAGACCATGAAAAGGCTTTTGGGTTTTTTTTAAATATCAATTTATTAATTTCATTATTTTTTGGCTGCGTTGGGTCTTCATTGCTGCGTGCACGCTTTCTCTAGTTGCGGTGAGTGGGGGCTACTCTTCGTTGCTGTACATGGGCTTCTCATTTTGGTGGCTTCTCTTTGTTGCGGAGCATGAGCTCTAGACACGAGGGCTTCAGTAGTTGTGGCACGTGGGCTCAGTTGTTGTGGCTCGCGGGCCACAACAAGCTTGAGTGCAAGCTCAGTAGTTGCGGCGCACGGGCTTAGCTGCTCTGCGGCATGGGATTTTTGTTTTATTGGTATCTTGTTTGCCAGTCAGACTGCAGTCAGGTCTGTGGAGCCTTAAGTGAGAGTTGATTGGGACCTTGTCTGAGGCATAACTGCAAAGCTTTTGGACAGAAGATCTTCTGAAAGAAGGGACATGAGATATCAGCTAGTCTGTGGTCAAGCAGAGGTCAAAGAAGACCAAAATATTCAGATGGAGCCAAGGTGATATCGCAGCTCTGAGGAAGGAGATTTTGTATAGTATGATGCATACCCCTGGGCCTGGAACTGGAAAGAGGACCTGTTCCAACTCACCTGAAGACTGGGCAGGAGGTAGAAGGGTGCACACTTTGCTGTGAAGCTGCCCATGTATCCTTTTGGTTTCACTTACAAACACTCTAAGGTTCTTTACAGCAGTCCCCTTGGACACCTTTCTTTGCTCTCTACCTCCCTGTAAACTGAACCACATTTTGTCTGATTCTCAAGTCCTTGTTCTGAAATCCTAACCTGCGGCCTTTGGGTTATGTATTAGCTCCTTGTCTTGCCAACTTTCCAATGTAAGCTTTCCCTACTGGATTGTGATTTAGCTGGCCCATCTGACCTCCTGATGCCACATGGAAAACACTGTTCCAGTTCTGACCACTTGGAATCTAGCTTCTGCCCTAGCTAGAACAACCTTTCCTCCCAAACAAGGAGAAATTGAACATTTTGCTATGAACCGCTGGATTCAGAGCACCTGCTTGTTTGCCCTGGAAAAAAGGCAACGGCTCTGCTTTCCTTTACTCCCTAGGCCTGGGGAATATGACACTACAGAAGGAAAATTTAGAGTCCTGAGGACAGATTTCTGCTGGGTCCTTTCAGTCATTGGAGGTTGAGATGTAGATACAGACCTTGCTTTAACAGATACTGGGTCTAGCAGCTGCTGTGGGCAGCTAAGCCCGTCCCTGTTCACCCATCCAGAGGGATTTAGAGGGAATTGAGTAAAACTCTCTGAGATTAAGCAGTCATAATGATTCATGAATATCCAGAGCTTTGGTTGGGAATTGGTGGGGGGTTGGGGTGGGGAATGCTGTTGGGTGCAAACTGGTTGCATTTCCGACATACTGCATTTTAGGAGATGTGGAGGGTGATAACTTTAGAAGCCCAGCAGTCATGTCCGGGGGGAGGAGGGAGCAATGAAGTTCCACCCACAAGAACTGATAGGCATTGTTCATCTGCCAGGAGAAAGAATTGACAGCTCTAGAGCTTTATGGGCTATCCTGGGGGAAATGATCCAAACTTCCACCACAGTTTAGCGACAGCCTCAAGAGTGGATTTGCAACGAACTAGTTCAGGTCACCAGGCTTGAGCCTTCCAATATTAACAAGCCTCTGTATAAGGCTAGAGATGGAACTAGAACATACCATGACTCCCTCTTTCTCTTGGGTGATAACAGAACCACTCCTCAAGGTGGACGCATATGTGTGCACACATGCGTGCACCTGTGTTTGCCTGTCCCCCCTCTGTTTGCCAGCTTCCCCAAGCAGGACACCTATATCCCTATAAGACATTGTGCTTATTTTTATGCAGATTGCATTATTCATGGTCTATTTCTAAATAGGTACTTGCTTAAAGATCGTTAATTGCACAAAAAGTATAGATTAATTTTAAGGATTTGTTACTGGCAATAATATTCAAAAACATCTTCCTCTGGCAAGTACACTCTTTCCTGCAGAGAAACCCTTTGGGAGTGTTTTGCACATGATACTTGCCCTATAAAGATGCCCCTGGGCAATCCTTGGTAATAATGACTAATGTTTAATAGTGGCAGCTGGACTTCTGCCATTTGGGAGGCAGCAGAGTAGCTGAGAGCCTGGCTTTGAGTTAGATGCACCTGGATTCAAGTGTCCACTCTGCCATTTGCAGGCTTCGAAGACTTGGGCAAGTTCTTCAGTCTCTCCGCCTTAAGTTTCTCATTTATGAAATGGGAGAGTTACTTTCTTCCTTAAAGGACTTTAGTGAGGATTAAAGAACATAATAGAAGTAAAGTCCTTAGCACATAGGAAGTGCTCAGATGAATGATATCAAGGTTTATTGGACTTTTAAAAAAAATCACTGTCCAGACACTTACGAATGCTCTTTAAATATTTGCCAGACATATCTTATATGTAAAAATGTTAATTACTTAAGAATCATTTTAAAAAGCCTGTTTTGTCTCTTGCTATTTTCAAATCATGTTGTTTTTTTTTTCCCAGAAAAAAACTTGCAATGTAGAAATATTTCCAGGTACTAGAAGTTAAATGTCTTGTTTTGCTAAGGGCCCCCAAAAAGGATAAATATGATTTGGTGTCTAAGCTTGCACATAAACAGTGAGCTATAGCTCACTTAGCAATGGCATCTTTTCAGAGTTTACTAGACTTTCAGCTTCAGTAAGAAGACTGCATGAGTCATTTTCTCCACTTTCCCCCAATTCCACCCCCCCATAATTATACTAAAGTGGCTAAAGTACAGTTTAATAATCTGAATTTAGGTAAACTTAATTTTCTGAGCTTACTTTTATCCAATTTGCTTTAGTAGTTTTCATGATCAAAATGCCCAAAGAAGCTAAAATTATACCTCCTTCCGACTTTTACTCGTTCTCTTATATTTTACTTGTTCTCTTGTATTTCTTTATCTCTAGAATGATCAGGAGGCAATATAAGAAGGCTCTCAAGCAAAAAAGACACACAGTCTTTCCTTGTCTGATGAAGCCAACAGTCCCAAAACACATTAATATATCTTCCTCTCTCATTTGAGAGTTGCACAGGCAGTCCCCCTGTTGGAATGCCAGAATTCCAGTGGTTTGTTTGTAGAAGTGAGTTATGTGGAACTCAGAATGCATTCTCCATAGAAACCATGTTGTACATGGTGGTTAGCTATATTTAACCTATAATGCTTTGAAGTGGAGTTCCAACAGAACTATAAGACGTGGCCATTCAACAAGCAGTATTTTTACAGCGAAATATGTTCAGGGGTCCAACTAAGCATGCCAGGAATGGAGCATCTTCCCTCCTTTCCATCCCCCATTTCTGAGCCTCTGTTGCCTAGGGCAGTGAATCTCCCTAAGAGATGATTGGGAGGAGGGTAATGAGGTGTGGAGCTGGAGGCTTTCAGAGTCTGGGGACCAGAGAATGATGTGAGAAGCTGAGAATTTTCCCTTGCTTAGCTTCAGAGTAGCTCCTGACACAATTTTCTTTTACTTTCTTTTTTTAAAAAAATTTTATTTTATATTGGAGTATAGTTGATTAACAATGTTGTGTTAGTTTCAGGTGTACAGCAAAGTGATTCAGTTATACACATACGTGTATCTATTCTTTTTCAAATTCTTTTCCCATTTAGGTTATTACAGAATATTTAGCAGAGTTCCCTATGCTGTACAGTAGGTCCTTGCTGGTTATCTATTTTTTTTAACCTTTTATTTTATATTGGAGTATAGCCAAATAACAATGCTGTGATAGTTTCAGGTGCACAGCAAAGTGACTCAGCCATACATATACATGTATCCATTCTCCCCCAGACTCCCCTCCCATTGAGGCTGCCACATAACATTGAGCAGAGTTCCCTGTGCTATACAGTAGGTCCTTGTTAGTTATCCTTTTTGAATATAGCAGTGTGTACATGTCAGTCCCGAACTCCCTAACTATCCCTTCCCTCCACCCTTCCCTTCCTGGTAACCATAAGTTCATTCTCTAAGTCTGTGAGTCTATTTCTGTTTTGTAAATACATTCATTTGTATCATTTCCTTTTAGATTCCGCATATAAGCTATATCATACGATATTTCTCTTCCTCTGTCTCACTTCACTCAGTATGACAATTTCTAGGTCCATCCATGTTGCTGCAAATGGCATTATTTCATTCTTTTTAATGGCTGAGTAAATTCCGTTGTATATATATATCACATCTTCTTTATCCATTCCTCTGTTGATGGATGTTTAGGTTGCTTCCAAGTCTTGGCTATTGTAGACAGCACTGCAGTGAACATTGGGGTGCATGTGTCTTTTCAAACCATCATTTTCTCCGGATATATGTCCAGGAGTGGGATTGCTGGATCATATGGCACTCTATTTTTAGTTTTTTGAGGAACCTCCATACTGTTCTCCATAGTGGTTGTACCAATTTACCTTCCCAACAACAGTGTAGGAGAGTTCCCCTTTCTCCACACCCTTTCCAGCATTTATTGTTTGTAGACTTTTTGATGATAGCCATTCTGACTAGTGTGAGGTCATTGTAGTTTGATTAGTATTTCTCTAATAATGTGATGTCAATGCGAGCATCCTTTCATGTGCCTCTTGGCCATCTGTTGGTCTTCCTTGGAAAAATGTCTAGGTCTTCTGCCCATTTTTTTGGTTGGGTTATTTGTTTTTTTGATATTGAGCTGCATGAGTTATTTGTATATTTTGGAGATTAATCCCTTGTAGGTTGCATCATCTGCAAATATTTTCTCCCATTTTGAGATTTGTCTTTTCGTTTTGTTTGTGGTTTCCTTTGCTGTGAAAAAGCTTTTGAGCTTAATTAGGTCCCATTTGTTTATTTTTGTTTTTATTTCCATTACTCTGGGAGATGGATTGAAAAAGATATTGCTGTGATTTATGTCAAAGAGTGTTCTTCCTATGTTTTCCTCTAAGAGTTTTATAGTATCAGGTCTTACATTTAGGTCAAAATGGATTAAACATTTTGTGGGTTTTTTTGTGTATGATGTTAAAGAATGTTCTAATTTCATTTTTTTACATGTAGCTATCCAGTTTTCCCAACACCATTTATTGAAGAGACTGTCTTTTCTCCATTGTATGTTCTTGCCCCCTTTGTCATAGATTAATTGACCATAGGTGTGTGGGTTTATTTCTGGGCTTTCTATCCTGTTCCATTGATCTATATTTCTGTTTTTGTGCCGGTATGATACTGTTTTGATGACTGTAGCTTTGTAATATAGTCTGAAGTCAGGGGAACCTGATTCCTCCAGCTCCATTTTTCTTTCTCAAAATTGCTGTGGCTATTTGAGGTCTTTTGTGTCTCCATACAAATTTTAAGGTTTTTTTTTTCTAGTTTTGTGAAAAATGCCACTTGATAGGGATTGCATTGAATCTGTAGATTGCCTTGGGTGGTATAGTCATTTTGACAATATTCATTCTTCCAATCCAAGAACATGGTATATCTTTCCATCTGTTTGTGTCATCTTCAATTTCTTTCATCAGTGTCTCTTAGTTTTTGGAGTACAGGTATTTACCTTCTTAGGTAGGTTTATTCCTGGGTATTTTTTTCTTTTTGATGCAATGGTGAATGGGATTGTTTCTTGAATTTTTCTTTCTGATCTTTCCTTGTTAGTGTATAGAAATTCAACAGATTTCTGTGTATTAATTTTGTAACTTGCAACTTTACCGAATTCATTGATGAGATCTAGTAGATTTCTGGTAGCATCTTTAGGATTTTCTATGTATAGTATCATGTCATCTGCAAACAGTGATAGTTTGACTTCTTTTCCAATTTGGATTCCTTTTTTTTCTCTTGCTTCTCTGATTGCTGTAGCTAGGAATTCCAAAACTATGTTGAATAAAAGTGGTGAGAATGGACACCCTTGTCTTGTTCCTGATCTTAGAGGAAATGCTTTCAGCTTTTCACCATTGAGTATGATGTTAGCTGTAGGTTTTTCATAAATGGGTTTTATTATGTTGAGGTATGTTCCCTCTATGCGCACTTCCTGGAGAGTTTTGTTTGTTTGTTTGTTTTTTGCATTACACGGGCCTCTCACTGTTGTGGCTTCTCCCGTTGTGGAGCACAGACTCCAGACGTGCAGACTCAGCGGCCATGGCTCACGGGCCCAGCCGCTCTGCGGCATGTGGGATCTTCCCGGACTGGGGCACGAACCCGTGTCCCCTGCATCGGCAGGTGGACTCTCAACCACTGCGCCACCAGGGAAGTCCCCTGGAGAGTTTTTAATCATAAATGGGTGTTGAATTTTGTTAAAAGCTTTTTCTGCATCTATTGAGATGATCATATTTTATTCTTCAATTTGTTGATGTGGTGTATCACACTGACTGATTTGCAGATATTGAAAAAACCTTGAGTCCCTGGTATCAATCCCACTTGATCATAGTGTATGATCCTTTTAATATATTGTCGGATTTGGTTTGCTGGCATTTTGTTGAGGATTTTTGTGTCTATGTTCCTCAGTGTTATTGGCCTGTATTTTTTGTTTTTTTGTGGTATCTTTATCTGGTTTTGCTATCAGGGTGATGGTGGCCTCACAGAATGAGTTTGGGAGTGTTCCTTCCACTGCCATGTTTTGGAATAGTTTCAGAAGGATAGGTGTTAACTCTTCTCTAAATATTTGATAAAATTTGCCTTTGAAGCCATCTGGTCCTGGACTTTTTTTTTTGGCTGTGTTGGGTCTTCATTGCTGTGTGCGGGCTTTCTCTAGTTGCGGCGAGCGGGGGCTACTCTTTGTTGCAGTGCGTGGGCTTCTCATTGTGGTAGCTTCTCTTGTTGCAAATCACATGCTCTAGGTGCACGGGCTTCAGTAGTTGCAGCATGTGGACTCAGTAGTTGCGACACATGGGCCCTGGAGTGCGCAGGCTGCAGTAGTTGCGGCGTGTAGGCTCTAGGGCATGTGTTCTTCAGTAGTTGTGGTGCGTGGGCTCAGTAGTTGTGGCTTGCAGGCTCTAGAGCACAGGCTCGGTAGTTGTGATGCACAGGCCTGGCTGCTCCACGGCATATGGGATCCTGCCGGACCAGGGATTGAACCTGTGTCCTCTGCATTGGCAGGTGGACTCTCAACCACTGTGCCACCAGGGAATTCCCTGGTCCTGAACTTTTGTTTGTTGGGAGTTTTAAAATCACAGTTTCAATTTCAGTACTTGTGAATGGTCTGTTCATAATTTCTATTTCTTCCTGGTTCAGTCTTGGGAGAATGTACCTTTCTAAGAATTTGTCCATTTCTTCAGGTTGTCCCTTTTATTGGCATATAGTTACTTGTAGTAGTCTCTTACGATCCTTTATAAATATTTCTATAGTGTCCGTTGTAACTTTTCCTTTTTTATTTCTAATTTTATTGATTTGAGTCCTCTCCATTTTTTTCTTGATGAGTATGGCTAAAGGTTTATCAATTTTGTTTATCTTTTCAAAGAACCAGATTTTAGTTTCATTGATCTTTTCTATTGTTTTCTTCATCTCTATTTTATTTATTTCTGCTCTGATCCTTATGATTTCTTTCCTTCTACTAACTTTGGGTTTTCTTTGTTCTTCTTTCTCTAGTTGCTTTAGGTGTAAGGTTAGGTTCTTTATATGAGAATTTTTCTTGTTTCCTGAGGTCAGATTGTATTGCTATACTGCTACTTCCCTCTTAGAACTGCATTTGCTGCATTCCATAGGTTTTGGATCATCATGCTTTCATTTTCATTTGTCTCTAGGTATTTTTTGATTTTCTCTTTGATTACTTCAGTGATCCATTGGTTTTTTAGTAGCATATTGTTTAGCCTCCACATGTTTGTGTTTTTTAGTTTTTTTTCTTGTAGTTGATTTCTAATCTCATAATGTTGTAGTCAGAAAAGATGCTTGATATGATTTCAGTTTTCTTAAACATTCTGAGCCTCATTTTGTGGCCCAGATCAATCCTGGAAAATGTTCTATGTGCACTGAGAAGAATGTATATTCTGCTCCTTTTGGATGGAATGCTCTATAAATATCAATTAAGTACATCTGATCTAATGTGTCATTTAAGGCCTGTGTTTCCTTATTGATTTTCTGTCTGGATGATCTGTTCATTGATGAAAGTGGGGTGTTAAAGTCCCCCACTATTACTGTGTTACTGTTAATTTCTCCTTTTATGGCTGTTAGTATTTGCCTTATATATTGAGTTGCTCCTATGTTAGGTCCATGTATATTTACAACTGTTGTACCTTCTTCTTGGGTTGATCACTTCATCATTAGGTAGTGTCCTTTCTTGTCTCTTGTAACAATCTTTAGTTTAAAATCTATTTTGTCTCATATGAGTATTACTACTCCAGCTTTCTTTTGATTTCTATTTGCATGGAATAACTTTTTCCATCCCCTCACTTTCAGTCTGTAAGTATCTCTAGATCTGAAATGGCGCTCTTGTAGGCGGCATATAAACAGGTCTTGTTTTTGTATCCATTCAGCCAGTCTATATCTTTTGGTTGGAGCATTTAATCCATTTACATTTAAGGTAATTATTGATATGTATATTCTTATTGCCACTTTGTTAACTGTTTTGGATTTGTTTTTGTAGGTGTTATTTCTTCCCTTCCTCTTTTGTTCTCTTCTCTTGTGGTTTGGTGACCATATTTAGTGTTATGTTCAGATTCCTTTTTCTATTTTGTGTGTATATATATTATAGATTTTTGATTTGTGGTTACCATGAGGTTTTGATATAGCAGTCTATATATAGATAAGATTGTTTTAAGTTGTTAGTCTTTTAATTTCAAATGCATTTCCAATATCTTGCATTTGTACTCTCCTCATGATTGCTGTTTTCTTTTTTCTTTTTTAAACATCTTTATTGGAGTATAATTGCTCCACAATGGTGTGTTAGCTTCTGCTTTATAACAAAGTGAATCAGCTATACATATACACACATCCCCATATCTCCTTCCTCTTGGGTCTCCCTCCCACCCTCCCCATCCCACCCCTCTAGGTGGTCACAAAGCACTGAGCTGATCTCCCTGTGCTATGCAGCTGCTTCCCACTAGCTTTGTATTTTACAGTTTGTAGTGTATATATGTCCATGCCACTCTCTCACTTCGTCCCAGCTTACCCTTCCCCCTACCCGTATCCTCAAGTCCATTCTCTATGTCTGTGTCTTTATTCCTGTCCTGCCCCTAGGTTCTGAAGAACCCTTTTTTTTTTTTTTTTTAGTATCCATATATATGTGTTAGCATGTGGTATTTGTTTTTCTCTTTCTGACTTACTTCACTCTGTATGACAGACTCTAGGTCCATGCACCTCATTACAAATAACTCAATTTAATTTCTTTTAATGGCTGAGTAATATTCCATTGTATGCATGTACCACATCTTCTTTATCCATTCATCTGTCGATGGACACTTAGGTTTCTTCCATGTCCTGGCTATTGTAAATACAGCTATGATTTCTGGTTTTGATATCATATTTGTGTGTGGATGATTTCCTACCTCTACTGTATGTTTGCCTTTACCAGTGAGCTTTCCATTTGTCATCTTCTTGTTGCTAGTTGTGGCCTTTTCTTTTCAGCCTAGAGAAGTTCCTTTAGTATTTGTCACAAAGCTGGTCTTGTGGTGCTGAATTCATCTAGCTTTTGCTTGTCTGTAATGCTTTTGATTTCTCTGTCAAATCTGAATGAGAGCCTTGCTGCGTAGAGTATTCTTTGTTGTAGGTTCTTCCCTTTCACCATTTTAAATATATTGTGCCACTCGCTTCTGGCCTGCAGAGTTTTTGTTGAGAAATCAGCTGATAATCTTATGGGAGTTCCCTTGTACATTATTTGTTGCCTTTCTCTTGTTGCTTTTTATTTTTTCTTTGTCTTTAATTTTTGTCAGTTTGATTACTGTGTGTCTCAGTGTGTTCCTCCTTAGGTGTATCCTGCCTGGGACTCTGTGCCTCCTGGATTTGAGTGACTATTTCCTTTCTCATGTTAGGGAAGTTTTCAGCTATTATCTCTTCAAATATTTTCTCAGGTCCTTTCTCTCTATATATTCTCCTTCTGGGACCTCTATAATGCGAATGTTGGTGTGTTTAGTGTTGTCCTAGAGGTCACTCAGACTGTCTTTCTTCTCTTTTTTAAAAAATTTGAATCTCTTTTTTAAAAATTAATTAATTAATTTATATCTTATTTTTGTCTGTGTTTGGTCTTTGTTGTTGTGTGCGGGCTTTCTCTAGTTGCAGTGAGTGGGGGCTACTCTTTGTTGCAGTGTGCAGGCTTCTCATTGCGGTGGCTTCTCTTGCTCTGGAGCACGTGCTCTAGGTGCATGGGCTTCAGTAGTTGTGGCACTTGAGCTCAGTAATTGTGGCTTGTGGGCTCTAGATTGCAGGCTCAGTAGTTGTGGTGCACGGGCTTTGTTGCTCCACAGCGTGTGGGATCTTCCTGGACCAGGGCTCGAACCTGTATCCCCTGCATTGGCAGGCATATTCTTAACCATTGCACCACCCAGGGAAGTCCCTATTTATTTTCATTCATTTTCTTTGTTCTGTTCCATGGCAGTCATTTCCACCATTCTGTCTTCTGGCTCACTTGTCTGTTCTTCTGCCTCACTAATTCTGCTATTGATTACTTTTAGCGAATTTTTCATTTCAGTTATTGTACTGTTCATCTCTGTTTGTTCTTTAGTTCTTCTAGGTCTTTGTTAAACATTTCTTGTAACTTCTTAATTTGTGCCTCCATTCTTTTTCTGAGATCTTGGAACATCTTTACTATCATTACTCTGAATTCTTTTTCAGGTGGATTGCCTATCTCCACTTCACTTAGTTGTTTTTCTGGGCTTTTATCTTGTTCCTTAATCTGGGACATATTCCTCTGCCATCTTGTTTTGTCTAGCTTTCTGTGATTGCAGTTTCCATTCCATGGGTTGCAGGGTTGTAGTTCTTGCTTCTGCTGTTTGCCCCTGTCTCATTTTGGCTTCTTCTTTGTCTTTGGTTGTAGGATACCTTTTTTGGTAGGTTCCAGCGTTTTTTTGTCAATGGTTGATCAGCAGTTAGTTGTGATTTTGGTGTTTTCTTAAGAGGCGGTGAGGTCACATCCTTCTATTCCACCATCTTGTCTCCGCCCCCAGGTATTTACAATACAAACCAAAACAGACTTGTTCTGACTGCTCGATGTCTCCATGGCAACAACCACCACAGCCGCTTGGCCCAAAGAACTCAGCAAGGCGCTTGCTCCTCCTCTGTTCCCACAACCACCACCACCTCGGAACAACGTTCCACACTCCCAGCCCACAGCACCCCAGCTGACCAGCGATACCTACCCAAGGCTCCTAGGTGCAGGTGGCCCTCAAATCCCACCATGCCTGCACTCCCTCCACCCCCTCAGTCCTCGGCATGTGTGACCTTCCTTTTTTTCTTTCTTTTCATCCACTGATCCCAATTATTGATCCTCTTCCTTCTCCCTCTACTGCCACAAACAACCTCTTCCTTCAGAGAAGGATATCTCTCTTCTCATTTTGGATCAGAACAAGGAGTCCCCTGTACTTGCCTGGTCCTGAAGTGAATACACAGAATACATGGAGTCAGATATTCTATGACATTAACAAAAAAATTTTCCCCCGACCTTCTTCTCAGTGTTGCAAGTAGGTTCTATAGGTTAAGGTCAAAACCCTAGTTAATGGTAAGTCTTTTTCTACATGAGGAACTGGTGCAAGGTTTATCCATATTTCAGTGGGAGTCATAGATTTAGGCTTTAATGATAAATGTTTCATCACTAGATGTGACTGATGGAAGTTTAGGGATGAAGAGCATGACTGTGGGGTTTGTGTAGCACAAAATAGGGTAAAATGACAGTGTGAGTAGCACCCCCTAGTGTTGAGAAGAAGCTGTAAGTAGAGGGGAGGTGGCTGGGAGAAGGGGAGTGTCGCAGAGTTTGTCTTTATTGCTTTGCTCTCAATCCACTCATGCAGGAGTAGGATCCCGAGATCCTGGGTTCAACTGTTAAGAGACTTCTGAATAAAGTGCTTAAATTAATTCAAGAGGCAGCATCCAGGGATGAAAACAAAACTAAGATGCCATCAAAAAAGACTGAGGAGAGAGGTGAAATCCAAGTGGCCAGCAATGAAAGATAGACAGTGGAGGAAGCTAGGATGAAGCAAGGGACCCCTGGTGGACCCTGGAGAGACTCCTAGCTGCTACCTGGGGGAACACTATAAGCATTTCCTTTTCTAGGACTCTCAAGCTTTATAAGGGAAGGAAACTTTTTTTTTTTTTTTTTTTTTTTTGTGGTACGCGGGCCTCTCACTGTTGTGGCCTCTCCCGTTGTGGAGCACAGGCTCCTGACGCACAGACTCAGCGGCCATGGCTCATGGGCCTAGCCACTCTGCGGCATGTGGGATCTTCCTGAACCGGAGCACGAACCTGCATCCCCTGCATCGGCAGATGGACTCTCAACCACTGCGCCACCAGGGAAGCCCAGAGAAGGAAACTTTTGAAGGCACTGAGTAAACTTGCATATCATTCCTCAGATCACCACCAATTCTGCCTGAGCTAAGGACAAGAGTGGTAAAATAAGAGTGAGAAGCCTTTGAATGCAGGTATCTGAACAGGTGAAATAATCAGAAGTAAAAGCCACAAGCCTTAACAACCAGGTGTAGGGCAGAGTTAGTCACTGGCTGCCTAGATACCCTTAAGTTTTTAATGACTTCAGACATCTCCTTGGTTTGGACCTAGTTTGATTTTCTGACTCTGGTTACTCTGATTGTTTGTTGAAGTTGATATTTGCCAATCATGCTGACCCAATTCTACATACAGACCAGGTTTCACTTATTGTCCCAACCCTGACTCCATTCTGTCCTATAGAGTTTGGTGGGATATGAGGAGGACGAAGCCAGTCAGCTCCTGGACTTTCTTCCCTCCTTTCATTTATCTATTGAACACTTACTATGTGTCAGACACTGCATTAGATGCTGGGGATATACTAGTGAACAAAACTGACAAAAATCTCTGCACTTATAGAATTTACATTCTAGTTGAAGAGGCAGACAGTAAACAAATTACAAAAATGTAATCTGTGATATATGGTTCTAAACCCAGAAATGAGGAGATGGTGGTTAAAAGTGTACATAGGGTGGCCAAAAGGGGTGACTTTTGAGTAAAAATTTGAAGGAGATTATATTAGTCTGGTAGGGCTGTCATAAAAAAAATACTACAGACTGGGGGGCTTTAATAGCAGACATTTGTTTTCTCATAGTTCTGGAGGCTGGAAGTCCAACAGCAAGGTGCTGGTAGGGTTGATTTCTGGTGAGACTTCTCTTCCTAGTTTGCATGTGGCTCTGCACTTACTAGCTGTGTATTTTTTGGAAAGTTACTTTACTTCTTTGAGTCTTGGTTTCCTAATCTGTAAAACTGGAATAATAAAGAATCTACCTCAAAGAGCTATAGTAAGGATTAAATGAATTAAAGCCTGAAATGTGTTAGAATAGTTTCTGGTCCATAGTAAGTAGCAGATAAATGTTAGCTCTTATTATTATAAATGTTTGCCTTCCTGGAAATTATATACATTACCAACTAGCCAATCTTTGGTAACTCCAAATGTGTGGGTTGCTTGTCTCCTCTCCTGTAAGGTTCAGATGGGCTTATCAGGCTTTCACAGACAGCAGCGTAGAGTCACAAATCAAAGGGCAAACGAAGTCCATTAGGAAAAGATAAGAGCCATTTGATGGGAACACTTGATTTGAATAAAAAATTCACAGGGCCCGAGGTAGGTTCAAAGTTTGGGGTGTAGAGAACCAAAGGTTTGGAGTCAGACAGAGGCAGGGCAGAGTACAGAGGAAGAAGGAGAGTTCAGTGTGACAGCAGGCCAGAAAGAAATGAGATGGTGTTCAGTATGGCTGCTGCAACGCCTCACCCCACTCCCCTAAACTCCCCACCCAACCCACTCAGGAAAGCTTCATGAAAGGCCCTGACCAGGGTCTAGGATAATTTTGCAGTGGGAGGCTGATTCCCACTACCATTTTTCTAGCTCCATAAAATCTCCATGGTATTAAGTACCATGGGAGAGAGAGCCAAGGTGCCAACCAGCAGGTGTCTAATATTTCTGTTTTGGGGACTGGGAGATAATATGTAAAAGTGGGTAAAGGTCTAGATGGACTAGGCTCAGCAAGGACCAAGGGAAGGCAGGATGAATATGCAGAGATGGGAATAATTAGATATCAGCTTCCATAGGGTGGATAAAGATTTTGAATTTGCTAAGGAAGACATATGTTTCATCTGTCTTGGAGCAGATGTTTCATCTCCAGTACAGCCTCAATCCAATAGTCATTGGTGCCTTTGAAGGTATTTTATACACCTTCATTGGTAGTCTCTGGCTTTTCTAGGTACCAACCACTAGGGTGTTACTAATAATCAGGAATTTTGAGGTAAATAACAGTCTGGAAGCTATAAGAGTTATGGAATGGTATATGTTGGGTAATGAAGCAATACTGTGAATTATTATATGAGATTTTTGTGGTGATAAGGAACATTGACCAGCCAAATTGTCTGTAAGAAGTGTTTACAGGCTGGCATGGAGGCATAGTGCCTTTTGCTTGTGTTTGTGGAGATCGAGGGACCATTTTGTAGGGCAGCTTCCTGTTGCTTGCTTTTCTGTATAATAAAAAATTTGGGTGGTCTTTGTCCCTGATTCCTTGTAAGGGGACTCTAAATCCTTGGAATTCCCTGAGTGATAAGAGTGTCTTTGTTATTCATGGTAGGTCCCTGGATAGTTTCAGGATGGGGGCTGGCAGTGCTGGAAAGACCCAACCATGTGATTAAGGTTTGGGGATTTGAGTCACTTTATATTAACCTGACCTCCCAACCTCTGGAGAAGGCAGCTGGAGACTGAGTTCAATCATTTGGCCAATAATTCAATCAATCATACCTATGTAATGAAACCCCAATAAAAACTCTGGACACCTGAATCTGGACACCTGAGCTTGCTAGTTTGGTAATCATACATTGATGTGCTGGCAGGATGATGCATCCTGAGGACATGGAAGTTTCAGGTTTCCTCTGAGATCTCATTCTTTGTGCTTCTTCATTTGGTCAATCTTGATTTGTATCCTTTATAATAAAACTGTAATCATAAGTACAGGGCTTTCCTGAGTTCTGTGAGTCATTCCAGTGAATTATGGTGTCTGAAGGAGTAGTAAGAACCCTGAAGGTTTGTAGCTAGTTGGTTGGAAGTGTGGGTGGCCTCAGTTACAATACAAGTTTCTAAGTCAATATTAGGATATTTGAAGCCATACCATGAAGTTAAAACATGAAAAATCTATATCTATATGACTGTAGAGACCAGTTTCAACCCAACTGAGACTTTTAATCTCTTAGTTATAATGTTCTAGAAAGAAAGTTTGGCTTAGCCAAGTCTAACTTAGGTAACATTTTTTTCTCCAATTAACTGCAAGTTTTAATGCCATGGGTCTGAGGCAAGGTAGCCAGGATTGGGGTAGAGGTGACCCAAACCTTCAGCTTCCAGGTGGTCATTTATTTGGGTGATAGTATAGATAAACAGGGAAGGAACTTTTAAATTCCCTGGTGAACTCTCAGGAATTTGTCAGACATTTCTGACTGTTTTAGGGACTTGCTTAGTAATTTCTGAGAGATGACCAAGTGCCATGGTAGTGTCTCATAGTAGCTGGCCAAGGTGCATCATTTTGAAGGCATTCTTCCACTTTTCACTTGCCTTATGTGAATGAGGCTCTAGGCACTGGAAGTCGTGGCATCATCAAGCCTCCTATCAATAGATCTGGTCAGAAGGAGTGGGACATGGTCTCAGATGGTAACTGCGGCCCCAGTAATTTTGATAGAGGGGCACTCATCAATTTTCTTACATTGGAATTCATGGACAAGAACTGAAATTCCATGGCCCAGGTGCGACTGACCTCATTCCTTAGCAGAAGCAACAAATGGCATCATTGTGCCCTTGATGGGTAAGGCCATCAAGCACATTGCCTAGCACTATCAGAAGACCTACACAGTTCTGGATCACTGCTCAGCTCTCTGCAGTCCATGCAATTCATGAGAGTAGGTATGTGATATATTTTCTCTCAAATCTGAAGGTTAGAATAAAGTAGTTTCCAGAAGTGCAGGTGAATTTCTCTGGGAGTGATGCTTGCAGTATGCTGGGGTATGTATGATGCTAACGAACAAGGGCTTGGTACTCTACTCGCATTCTTGCCAGCTGCGTGGAGAGTGTCATCTGTGGGAGTTGGAACTTTCAACCTTGTCTCTACCTTCCAGTCCAGCCCCTTCACTCATATGAGCAATGGAAGACCAAGAAAACTGAGAGCCTCAGGGAATTTTGTTCCAACATTACTCCCAACCAGTGGTTCTCAGGGGTTGAGCCGGATGGGGCATTTTTGAGGGTTCACATATTCTGAGAACTATTGGAAATTGCATCCTGAAGTGGCCTAGTTAAAATAAAATAGACTGAGGCTAGGCTACAAAATCCAAATAGGGCTAGATGAGCAGAAGTGATCAAATTATAAAGGTGAACAGGCTAGGGAATGAGGGTCAGCAATGCATGCGAAGGGTAGAAGCAAGTGGAAGAAAGAAAATCTGGAGGAAACCTTTGACCCAAAGTCCACATGCTCATGAAGGCATTTTATTTGGTATCCATGGCTGTTGATGCAGGTATGCTGGAATCCAATAGAAGAGCCAAAGCAAAATGAATGTGCAGCTCCAGCATTGTCAGTATCAAGTCTTTTCAATTTTACATCTTTATCTACTTGCAAATCTGTCCTTCCCTCTCTCCTGTGCAGTTGCTTTCTAAGTTTTGGAGATTCTATCTCTTCAATACTTCTCAATCTACGTCTATGGTGACTAGAATGATACATCTAAAACATGAATTTGATTTAAGTACCTTCAAAGCCTCCTCATTTCCTACAGGATTAAATACTAATGTCAGATAGCATATAAAGAAGACTATTTATGATCTTGCCCCTGCTTATTTCTCCATCCTCGTCTCTCACCACTTCCCCTCTCTCTCTAGCCACAATGACTTATTGATATTTCCTGGAACATGCCATTCTATTACATTCCTTCATGACTTAGTTCCTCTGTATATTGTCTGGAATGTTCTACTCTTGTATGTCTGGCAAATTCCTACTAGTCCTCTAAGACTTTATGCCTCTCTGAATTCTTTTCTGACTACCAAGGCATAGTTGAACACCCATTCTTTACAGATGTCTTCTATTTTAGCACCTACTGCAATGAGTTGTAATGATTGAAAATCTGTTTCTAGAGAGCATGGGCCATGTCTAATTGATTTCTGTGGTTTCAGAGCCTGGCACAGTGCCTGACACATAGTAGGATCTCAAATTATCTCTGAATGGGGAAGTGAAATGCTTTAAAAGCAGGAGAAACTTGTCAACAAGTTCATGTTGTTGATAATCTCTTGGATTCAAGGTTTGATGTCTGAAGTATGTGATATTGATTCCTTCATTAATTCAACAAGTGTTTATTGAACATCTACTGTAAGCCAGGCATGGGAATACAATGATAAACAAAAATAGTTGTGTTCTTCACTGCTCTCAGGGGGTTGAGGATTTATTGGGGGAAACTGTTACAGCATTTGTTTGAATTACTACATAAAATAGAACATATTCTGGGTTTGTCTCATCATATCAGCTGGAGATTTTCTCTAACACAAGGCTTTCTGCAATATGGAGTCAAAGCCTTTGCCTGTTGGGCTACTTTGGCTTCATGAATGATGCAAGTTTCTCTCTAGTTCTTCAGCACATAAAACTACAACAAATTAAAACACAACATGTAAAATAGTTGAACATCTTATTTTAATCCAAGCAAAACGTTGTCCTCAGAAATATGTGGACTTTACATCAATGACTTTATAGTTTACCAAGTGCTTTTGCATTTATAGTGGTATTTGGTTTTGCTTGTAGGAAAACCAAAGGAATATAGGGGGAGCGTTCAAAAATCAACAAAACAGGATCACTTTCTTAGGCTGTAGGGACTATCTTTAGACAGTGAGACATTATCAATATATATACTCAAGAAAATAAAGATTCTAGTCCCCCTGCTAAAAGCCAATATAAGACACAAACTTTTAACCTGCATGTTACTGGAGGAACGAAAGAAGCTGCCAGGTCCTGGCATGTTGAAAATAGAAAAAAACAAAAACCCAAAAAATCCAAAACATAGCTCCTGTGAAAATCAGATATGAGAAAGTTCAAACAAACCCAAACCAGGTTACTGTTCCTACAGGCTCCTACTATCTTGATATCCCCTGAGGGTTGGGTTCTGTTTCCTTCTCCGTTGGGGTTAGCTATAAACAAGGATAAACTTGGAGTCAAGGTGACCAGTGATGTACAGTCAGTTAGGTCCGTTCAAAGGCATACTGGCCAGAATTGCAGGGGATAGACATTCTGTTTTAAATGTCACTTAAGACAGGGGTTTATCTTTCTTGAATTTGGCTATCCTATTTTCCCTTCAGTCCCCCAGCTGAAGGTGATAACTAACTAGGAATTGCCGCAGAACGGAGAAGCAATTTTCTTTCTTTTAGGTAGCATGCTGCTGTGGCAGAGACACATGGCCCCAAGGATTCAATTATAAAACTCTCATTTTGATGTATAAAAAGATTACAAACAAAGCACAGGGTAAAATAAAGTTGCAATTACAGCTTGAGTCCAAAGTAGTTGACAATCTCCTAAATTGAAGCTAAAGTTATTTTGCTTAATTAGGAGTCAAAAAAATCATTTCATAAAAGTCATAGTATTATGTACCAGTTAGTCTATTAATATTTTTCCTTCTTTCTGAGGGTCTCAGAGAAAAACAACATTTTTCTTGATCATCTTTTTAAGATAAAAATCGTAGGCCAGGTAGAGCTTTCAAGCTTCTTTCTAGGATTTAGGAAAGAAAGGAAGGAAATGGGGAGAGGATAAAATTGCAGATTATTTCATACCTTTTACCAGTTCTAAATAGAAACTTACTTTGGCCTTTTGATGCACTGGTTTTTCCAAAAAAGGAGTTTTGGCTTTGGCCTAAAATCCCTCTGGAACCATTGTCCTGTCTATTTAAATGCAACCCCAGGAAGGCTAGTATAGTGATACATTTCACATATAAACTTTAGTGTAAAATAACTTAGTGTACAAAACGTTGGATTCTTTATCTCAACAGCAGCAAATATGTATGTACAAATGGGAGCTACTTTTCTCAAAACCAGACTCTGTCCATTTCCTGAATTAACTTTACCATTGTTGTTTGGTTGTTGTTTTTGATGGGCAGAGGTGCAATTGGGATGAGGGAAGGGAGTTCTTGCACTGGTCAAGTGGCCAGGCAAATTTACCAAGGAGCTCACTCTGGCTCCAGAAAGGGGAGTAGGTCATCCCTACTTCCCGGAACTGGATCACTCCCACTCCCTGAAACTGGGAGCAGATCATCCCCACTCCCCGCTGAAGAAGGAAGGCAGTCACTGCCTAGCTCTCTGCCACCTGCGACTCTGGACTTGATTGTTCCCTTAAGACCTTCAAAGGATCTGAATGTGGCCGATTTCTTCATGTCTCCAAGCTTCCTGCAGATGGCAGAGCCCATGGTGGACAGGGCAGCTGACGTCTTTTGTTTCATGTAGGCTTTGGAGACCTGAGCATCGTGCCAGCTCTTGGACAGATTCTGCCTCAGCCCCACCAAGGCCGTCAGGTACAACTTCCTCTTGAGCTCCATGCAGCGTCTCTCTTTGGCTGCCAGCGCACAGCGTAGGGTTACGATTTCTGCCTCCAATTTACCAAGCTCAGATTTGAGCCCCTTTTTCTCTGCCTCTGTGAGATCCTCTGGTTTGGCAGTCTGGTGGGATTCATACGTGGCCGCAGAGGTCTCTATCATGGCGCCTGGCATAGACTGAGAAAGAAGTTCTTCATGAAGGGAGTCCAGGTCCAATTCTTGGTAGAGATAGTCGAACTTATGGCCAGAGGAAAGGTAGTCTTGGCCAGCAGAGTCGAAGTCTAGGCCTTCGGGGTCAGACTGTAGGGTGGGGTGGGACGGATCCATAACTTGGCCAGTGGAATGGACGCTGTGGCCAGTGGGTCAGTGTCCTGGCTGCGGAATAGATGCCTTGGTTTACCAGGTCCACTTCCGGGTGGGGTTGGGGGTGTGGCTGGGGGTTAGGGTAGGTTGGGTTGGGGTCGTGGAGGCGGAGGTGGGACTTCTGGCCCGAAGGGCTCGGAGGACAGAACTTGGACTCAGTCTGTGTACGTCCAATGCTCATAGTGGTTTAGAAATCACAACGTCCCTGTGAGGTAGGTGCTTCCACAGTTGTCAGGGAGGAGAAATATTTTCCCTCCTGCCTCAGAGGTGACTCGTCCTGCCCTTCAAACCAAGTCTGACTCCCCTTACGGACCTCTTTCCACCACAGCAGCCATTTTTAAAACCTTGAAAATCAGTTGAACTTTTTGTGCTAACAGAAATTTATGACAAAGCCTCATACATACAATAAATAAAAGCTGCCTCAAAGTGGGGAAGGGAGTCTAGGACTCCTGGTCTTGTACCCTCCCAATTTTCCCTTCCCAGGTTCCCAAAGAGGCCTGAGAAACTCCTGGCACCACTCATAAGGTGTATATGAAGGCCCCTCGAAACTCTTAAGTCCAACAGTGCTCCCATGGCATGAAGTATCAACAGTGCCAAAGGCTTGGGATAGTGGAACTTAGAAAGTGAGTTTGACCAGTCACAATTGTCTGTTATTTTGGGGAGGGAAAGGGAGGGAGAATGAGTAAATCTATAATAGTTGTGTCAAGTTTAAGCTTAAGAAAAGCAAACGCTACTGTACTATGAGAATTTAAGAGAGAAGAAATAAGATATATGCAAATAGACAGTGCATGGGTTTTCAATGTTGCAGTTGCATTTTCTTTCTTTTCCAAGCATCCCCTTACATTTCTGAAGGCATGTGTGTCCATATACATGGTTATCAGTTGTGGGAGGTGTTCTGCACAGAAAAGTAGTAGTAGTTGAACAGGCTCTGTCAGGATGCCGACGTACCATGTCCCCTACTTCTATTCAGAGCTGGTAATTTATACAGTGGAAAAATCAGGACTTCAACCCAGTAATGGCAGGTGGTCAGGTATCATTTAGCTCATTGCCTGGCTGCCTGTTACCAGGGAATGGCCTTGAGCAAGTCTTAGTTTCTAGTGGTTTTGTTGGATATTCTGGTAGTTCTTGCAAGCATGATCTTGTGGAACCTGATATGATCCTCAGCAAATTTCAGCTGTTTGCCATACTCATGTCTATGTAGCTATAATGAAACATCTAGCTGGGCATCCAAACCAACTTCAAACCTTTGGATTTATACTTAATAATCCTTTCACATAGCTCAGTAGTGTTTATTATTGTCTTACTTTGAAGTATGTGCCTCCTTGGATTAAAAAATGAGGATTGTCCTTGTTGGAAACATGAAGGCTAATGAGGGATTTGGCTGTGTGTATAAAGGCCTGAAAAGGGCAGTAAGGACTGCCTAGAAACTGTTTTGTTCCAGAGGCTGAACTCTTCCTCAGTCGCCTGCAGAATCGCTAGTGGTTTCAGGAATGTTCTGACCCTGAACCAGTGCTCTTCTTTTAAAACTGAGGATGAAGGGTAAAGAAACTCCTGAATTACACGGAGCATACATTTGTCTATTCCAAGTTGAGATTCCAGATAACCAGATTTGAGCTTGCACTTGATTTTCCTTCTCTGAATTGTTTCAGCCACCAACCTCACTACCTATTTTCTTATTTCTATGTTTCCTCACCCTTCAGTTCAAAGTATGAAATCTTTTGTTAAGCTGTGATTCTTTTTGGTAGGGTAATGATTTCCCTCATAGCAAAATTTACCTGACCTATCTGAGCAACTTCGTTTCCATATCCCAAATCAAAACATGGCCTCTGAATATTGTCCATAAAAAGAAATGAAATTGAGTTATTTGTAGTGAGGTGGATGGACCTAGAGTCTGTCATACAGAGTAAAGTAAGTCAGAAAGAGAAAAACAAATACCATATGCTAACACGTATATATGGGATTAAAAAAAAAATGGTTCTGAAGAACCTAGGGTCAGGACAGGAATAAAGACGCAGATATAGAGAATGGACTTGAGGACATGGGGAGGGGGAAGGGTAAGCTGAGATGAAGTGAGAGTGTGGCATGGACATATATACACTACCAAATGTAAAATAACTAGCTAGTGGGAAGCAGCTGCATAGCATAGGGAGATCAGCTCGGTGCTTTGTGACCATCTAGAGGGGTGGGATAGGAAGGATGGGAGGGAGATGCAAGAGGGAGGAGATATGGGGATATATGTATATGTATAGTTGATTCACTTTGTTATAAAGCAGAAACTAACACACCATTGTAAAGCAATTGTACTCCAATAAAGATGTTTTAAAAAACCCAAAAAACAAAACAAACAAAGAAAAACATAGCCTCTGGAAAGGGGCCTCCTAGCTAGTAATATTCTGACCTCCTGAGTAGGCCTGGAAAAATAAGTTACACAGTGGAACAGTCCATTTTATTAGGCTTATGCATAACCACATACAAAACAACACATAGGTTTTGAAAACGTAGATCTATCAAATGAAATTTTACTTAATTTATAGTGAATCTAACCAACTGTTTGAATAAACTATCTTTTTAAGATGTAAAATACCAAACTATTGCCCCATGATTTTAGAACCTCAGCTCTCTAGATTAGACAATGAAATAATCAGTATTCCACAGAAAGGCTCACAAACCTGTTCATCTGAAACTGAAAGCTTTTTGATGCTATTTGTGTACTAAAAACAGCCAAAATATTTGATTCAGTAACCTCTGAAGAAAGAGATTGAAAATTATTTTTAATCCCACAATGGATTGCTATATTTTTTTCCCAAGGAAGACGACGTTATTGACCCATCTTTTTTAACATCTTTATTGGAGTATAATTGCTCCACAATGGTGTGTTAGTTTCTGCTTTATAACAAAGTGAATCAGTTATACATATACATATGTTCCCATATCTCTTCCCTCTTGCGTCTCCCTCCCTCCCACCCTCCCTATCCTACCCCTCTAGGTGGTCACAAACCACTGAGCTGATCTCCCTGTGTTATGCGGCTGCTTCCCACTAGCTATCTATTTTACGTTTGGTAGTATATATATGTCCATGCCACTCTCTCGCTTTGTCACAGCTTACCCTTCCCCCTCCCCATATCCTCAAGTCCATTCTTTAGTAGGTCTGTGTCTTTATTCCCATATTGACCCGTTTTTAGCAAAGAATAAACTTTGAATTATTTTTCTAGTAAGGATGATGGATTTATACCAATCCTTTGTAAATGTAAAGGTAAATGATACAACAAAATGGTTTTTTTCTCTTAATGTTTAGAAGCCTGTATGTTATGTTTTAGAAATAAATTATTGAAACTTGAATGTAAAAGCAAAGTCATACCACTCACCAGGTCTGGGTTGTTTGGGGATGGAAGGAGCGAGATTGTAGTAATTGATACTTGAGTCTAGAAATGATTAGGGACTTGTACCAGTGTCAGCAGTTTTAACCACTTGACTTCTTTTGTTATGGAACGTCAATGCAGAGCTTCCTGATTACATCAGCTCTTGTAAAATAATCCACATTCGTGGTTCAGATTGCTTCTAAAGAACTGACAACTCACCCTGTAGTCCGGTCATTTGCACTGCTAGATTTAACCATAGTGAGATCTGTAGGACTTTATTTCTATGATGACAGACCTACTACCATGAACATTTTGTTCATTTTAGCTGAAAAACAGGAAAAATGTTTAAATGTTTAATTGGGCCTGAAAATAAGGCATATAGTTGAAAACCTAATCCAGTAAGAATGTTTCAAGAGTAGGAGGAGAAAATTGGTAGTTAGGCTTTTCTTGTGGAAAGCCATAATATTATATTTGATTTCAGTTTGCAAGTTATTTTCATAACTGTCTCACATCATAGCCCAGCTCCATCTGTAATATATGCAGTGAGTCACCTTCCCCATAGATATTCTGCAGCATGAACTGGAATATTTGCTGCGGTTTACAGATGCACAGGTTATGGGTAACAGTCCTCACATTTCAGTAGTTGAGTTGGTCTTCATTTAGAACCAGGGTGACATTTCCTTTTAGCAGCCCTTCTACATGAACTAATTAACTTAAAAAAATAGTGAGCTATATTATAGTGTAGGATTTTCTTCTATGAAGCCCAAACATACTATCAGGATATTAAATTGGCGCTTATTTTAAGTTGGAGAGTTATTCACTCTCTTTGGTGGTGTATTTAATTGTAGCGGGAATCCTTGGGGCAATCAAATTAAAATTCAAAATCTGGTTGAATCTGAAGAACTAATGTTCTCCTCTCCGCATTTGCATGAGATGATATGTATGGGATGAAGGGGCTTGTTAGGAGGAGTTTTACGTATGGATCCTCAGAGGTAGAAGAAGAGGAATGACAGGGGAGTGGAGGGGCGAAGAGAAGGGAAAAGAAAATGATCAAAAGATATAGGAACTTCCCTAGATTAAAAATGAAGATTCTTCCTGTTGGAAACATGAAGGCTGTATATATAAAGACCTACAAAGGGTAGTAAGGGCTCTTTAAACACTACTTTGTTCCAGAGAATGGACTTTTCTTTTGATGCTTGCAGAAACACTAGTGGTTCCAAGAATTTTCTCAGACTCTGAACCAGAAACTGCCCTCATAATGCTGAAGATGAATGGCAAAGAAGCCCAAGAACTAAACTAAATAAAGGGCAGTATGAGGAGACTTTAGGGGGAATTTCACAACAGAAGGTGTTCTCGTTCCCTTTTCTCATTTGGCTGAGGAAAGTGGGGGAAACAGATTATCCCTTCCCAGAAGTTTTGATTTTGTTTTTTCTCCTTACGTGTTGGAGGATAGCAGGTTGGATGGTAAGTCCTGGGGACAACAGTAGGGAGTCATGTAAGAGAAGAATGTAGGTGAAGCTGGCACATGAGTCAGTAAAGACTTGGTCAATTATGGGCTGGTAGAAGTAGGTTGTCTGTGCTCTGCTAAGGAACTCAGGGTTCGGTGTGTTTCTCTAGTCAGGATCTAGAAATTAGGAGGATTCCTTAAAAGGGAACAGGGGGTTGTAAAAAGACATTTTGACACTTGCTTCTCACTATCACCCTCCTCCCCAGCCAACACACTTCCTGAATTACATGCAGTTTCAACAAAGGCGTAGACTGCTCTTAAAATGTCTGTAAGGGACCCAGATTACTTGACCCTTAATTAAGCAGGAAAATTTATCTGGAGGATATTCAGATTTTGAGTACTAGGAGATACACTTTCTCTCAAGGGACTGGGCACACACTGGACATCGACAGAGAGAACAGATTAGAAGCACATTTAAGGGCTGGTCCTGAGCATAGAGGACTCCAAGAAGTGACTGGGGAGACTTGGTGGCTTGGGGTGGTGGTGTGCTTAAGCCCTGAAGCTTGGCTCTGAGGGTTTAGAACTAGCAAAATGTGGGGGCCAAAGCAGTTTGACTCACTTGTAGCTGGTGGCTGCAGAGACCTGAGGGCAATCAAGCTGCTAATAGAAAACTCACAATCTTTTAAAGATTATGACCATTGTGGTGAATTTGTTGTAACACATAAAACCTACGGCTTGGACTCTACTCTGTAGTTACTTAGCTATTCTTGTCTTAAATCTGTCATGCGTGCTATGGCAACAGCATAATTACTTTATTTCCTCGATTCTGAGACACAATCAATTGTAAGACACATCTTCATTTTAATAAGAGGTTTCTAGGAGGAAGAACCTGTATTAAAGCACACACTGATTAAATCATGCAATCCCAATTTTAGAAACATTAAAACTCCATAAAATGTGAATATTAGAAGTGAAGAAATACAGTAGTAATGCAGCAAACTATAAACACTAATAGCTCTGCTTGATTCTTCTACGGGGGTTAAAAATGGACCTTCATTTGTACTGGTTCCTCTTTTTCTGAAAGAAAAGGCAGAAGGGAAATTAGCATTTATTAAATATCTGCTACAATAATAAAAATAATGGCCCCTCCCCCCCCCCCGGCCTGAGTGAGCCACAGCCCCCGAATCAGCTGCTCCTTTAACCCCGTCCTGTCTGAGCAAAGAACAGACGCCCTCCGGCGACGTACATGCAGAGGTGGGGCCAAATCCAAAGCTGAACCCCGGGAGCTGTGCGAACAAAGAAGAGAAAGGGAAATTTCTCCCAGCAGACTCAGGAGCAGCGGATTAAATCTCCACAATCAACTTGATGTACCCTGCAACTGTGGAATACCTGAATAGACAACGAATCATCCCAAATTGCGGAGGTGGACTTTGAGAGCAAGATATATTATTTTTTCCCCTTTTCCTCTTTTTGTGAGTGTGTATGTGTATGCTTCTGTGTGAGATTTTGTCTGTATAGCTTTGCTTTCACCATTTGTCCTAGGGTTCTGTCCATCCCTTTTTTGTTTGTTTGTTTTTTTACTTAAAAAATTTTTTTCCTAATAATTATTTTTTATTTTAATAACTTTATTTTATTTTATCCTCTTTCTTTCTTTCTACTTTTTCTCCCTTTTATTCTGAGCCGTGTGGTTGCAAGGCTCTTGGTGCTGCAACCAGGAGTCAGTGCTCTGCCTCTGAGGTGGGAGAGCCAACTTCAGGACACTGGTTCACAAGAGACCTCCCAGCTCCACGTAATATCAAACGGCAAAAATCTCCCAGAGATCTCCATCTCAACACCAACACCCAGCTTCACTCAACGACCAGCAAGCTACAGTGCTGGACATCCTATGCCAAACAAGTAGCAATACAGGAACACAACCCCACCCATTAGCAGAGAGGCTGCCTAAAATCATAATAAGGCCACAGACACCCCAAAACACACCACCAGATGTGGACCTGCCCACCAAAAAGACAAGATCCAGGCTCATCCACCAGAACACAGGCACTAGTCCCCTCCACCAGGAAGCCTACACAACCCAATGAACCAACCGTAGCCACTGGGGGAAGACACCAAAAACAACGGGAACTACGAACCTGCAGCCTGCAAAAAGGAGACCCCAAACACAGTAAGATAAGCAAAATGAGAAGAGAAAAACACACAGCAGATGAAGGAGCAAGATAAAAACCCACCAGACCTAACAAATGAAGAGGAAATAGGCAGTCTACCTGAAAAATAGTGCAGAATAATGATAGTAAAGATGATCCAAAATCTTGGAAATAGAATAGAGAAAATGCAAGAAACATTTAACATGGACCTAGAAGAATTAAAGAGGAAACAAGCAATGATGAACAACACAATAAATGAAATTAAAAATACTCTAGAAGGGATCAATAGCAGAATAACTGAGGCAGAAGAACGGATAAGTGACCTGGAAGATAAAATAGTGGAAATAACTACTGCAGAGCAGAATAAAGAAAAAAGAATGAAAACAACTGAGGACAGTCTCAGAGACCTCTGGGACGATGTTAAATGCACCAACATTCGAATTATAGGGGTCCCAGAATAAGAAGAGAAAAAGAAAGGGACTGAGAAAATATTTGAAGAGATTATAGTCGAAAAGTTCCTTAATATGGGAAAGGAAATAGTCAGTCAAGTCCAGGAAGCACAGAGAGTCCCATACAGGATAAATCCAAGGGGAAAAACACAAAGACAAATATTAATCAAACTGTCCAAAATTAAATACAAAGAAAACATATTAAAAGCAGCAAGGGAAAAACAACAAATAACACACAAGGGAATCCCCATAAGGTTAACAGCTGATCTTTCAGCAGAAACTCTGCAAGCCAGAAGGGACTGGCAGGACATATTTAAAGTGATGAAGGAGAAAAACCTACAACCAAGAATACTCTACCCAGCAAGGATCTCATTCAGATTTGATGGAGAAATTAAAACCCTTACAGACAAGCAAAAGCTGAGAAGGTTCAGCACCACCAAACCAGCTTTACAACAAATGCTAAAGGAACTTCTCTAGGCAAGAAATACAAGAGAAGGAAAAGACCTACAATAACAAACCCAAAACAATTAAGAAAATGGGAATAGGAACATACATATTGATAATTACCTTAAATGTAAATGGATTAAATGCTCCCACCAAAAGACACAGACTGGCTGAATGGATATAAAAACAACACCCATATATATGCTCTCTACAAGAGACCCACTTCAGACCTAGGGAGATGTACAGAATGAAAGTGAGGGGATGGAAAAAGATATTCCATGCAAATGGAAACCAAAAGAAAGCTGGAGTAGCAATTCTCATATCAGACAAAGTAGACTTTAAAATAAAGATTATTACAAGAGACAAAGAAGGACACTACATAATGATCAAGGGATCGATCCAAGAAGAAGATATAACAATTGTAAATATTTATTCACCCAATATAGGAGCACATCAATACATAAGGCAAATACTAACAGCCATAAAAGGGGAAATCGACAGTAACACATTCATAGTAGGGGACTTTAACACCCCACTTTCACCAATGGACAGATCATCCAAAATGAAAATAAATAAGGAAACACAAGCTTTAAATGATACATTAAACAAGATGGACTTAATTGATAATTATAGGACATTCCATCCAAATATAACAGAATACGCATTTTTCTCAAGTACTCATGGAACATTCTTCAGGATAGATCATATCTTGGGTCACAAATCAAGCCTTGGTAAATTTAAGAAAATGGAAATTCTATCAAGTATCTTTTCCGACCACAATGCTATGAGACTAGATATCAGTAACAGGAAAAATCTGTAAAAAATACAAACACATGGAGGCTAAACAATACACTACTTAATAACGAAGTGATCACTGAAGAAATCAAAGAGGAAATAAAAATATACCTAGAAACAAATGACAATGGAGACACGACGACCCCAAAACTATGGGATGCAGCAAAAGCAGTTCTAAGTGGGAAGTTTATAGCAATACAATCCTACCTTAAGAAACAGGAAACATCTCGAATAAACAACCTAACTTTGCACCTAAAGCAATTAGAGAAAGAAGAACAAAAAAACCCGAAAGTTAGCAGAAGGAAAGAAATCATAAAGATCTGATCAGCAATAAATGAAAAAGAAATGAAGGAAACGATAGCAAAGATCAATAAAACTAAAAGCTGGTTCTTTGAGAAGATAAACAAAATTGATAAACCATTAGCCAGACTCATCAAGAAAAAAAGGGAGAAGACTCAAATCAATAGAATTAGAAATGAAAAAGGAGAGGTAACAACTGACACTGCAGAAATAAAAGAGATCATGAGAGATTACTACAAGCAACTCTATGACGATAAAATGGACAACCTGCAAGAAGTGGACAAATTCTTAGAAATGCACAACCTGCCAAGACTGAATCAGGAAGAAATAGAAAATATGAACAGACCAATCACAAGCACTGAAGTTGAAACTGTGATTAAATATCTTCCAACAAACAAAAGCCCAGGACCAGATGGCTTCACAGGCGAATTCTATCAAACATTTAGAGAAGAGCTAACACCTATCCTTCTCAAACTCTTCCAAAATAGAGCAGAGGGAGAACACTCCCAAACTCGTTCTACGAGGCCACTATCACCCTGATACCAAAACCAGACAAAGATGTCACAAAGAAAGAACATTACAGGCCAATATCACTGATGAACACAGATGCAAAAATCCTCTACAAAATACTAGAAAACAGAATTCAACAGCACATGAAAAGGATCATACACCATGATCAAGTGGGGTTTATTCCAGGAATGCAAGGATTCTTCAATATACGCAAATCAATCAACGTGATACACCCTATTAACAAATTGAAGGAGAAAAACCATATGATCATCTCAATAGATGCAGAGAAAGCTTTTGACAAAATTCAACACCCATTTATGATAAAAACCCTGCAGAAAGTAGGCATAGAGGGAACTTTCCTCAACATAATAAAGGCCATATATGACAAACCCACAGCCAACATCGTCCTCAATGGTGAAAAACTGAAAGCATTTCCACTAAGATCAGGAACAAGACAAGGTTGCCCACTCTCACCACTCTTATTCAACATAGTTTTGGAAGTTTTAGCCACAGCAATCAGAGAAGAAAAGGAAATAAAAGGAATCCAAATTGGAAAAGAAGAAGTAAAGCTCTCACTGTTTGCAGATGACATGATAGTATACATAGAGAATCCTAAAGAAGCTACCAGAAAACTACTAGAGCTAATCAATGAATTTGGTAAAGTAGCAGGATAGAAAATTAATGCACAGAAATCTCTGGCATTCTTATACACTAATGATGAAAAATTGGAAAGTGAAATTAAGAAAACACTCCCATTTACCACTGCAACAAAAAGAAAAAATATCTAGGAATAAACCTACCTAAGGAGACAAAAGACCTGGATGCAGAAAATTATAAGACACTGATGAAAGAAATTAAGGATGATACAAATAGATGGAGAGATATACCATCTTCTTGGGTTGGAAGAATCAAGATTGTGAAAATGACTCTACTACCCAAAGCAATCTACAGATTCTTGCAATCCCTCTCAAACTACCACTGGCATTTTCCACAGAACTAGAACAAAAAATTTCACAATCTGTATGGAAACACAAAAGACCCCGAATAGCCAAAGCAATCTTGAGAACAAAAAACGGAGCTGGAGGAATCAGGCTCCCTGACTTCAGACTATATGACAAAGCTAGAGTAATCAGTATGGTACTGGCACAAAAACAGTACTATAGATCAATGGAACAGGATAGAAAGCCCAGAGATAAACCCACGCACATATGGTCACCTTATCTTTGATAAAGGAGGCAGGAATGTACAGTGGAGAAAGGACAGCCTCTTCAGTAAGTGGTCCTGGGAAAACTGAGCAGGTACATGTAAAATATGAGATTAGAATACTCCCTAACACCATACACAAAAATAAGCTCAAAATGGATTAAAGACCTAAATGTAAAGCCAGGAACTCTCAAACTCTTAGAGGAAAACATAGGCAGAATACTCTATGACATAAATCACAGCAAGATCCTTTTTGACCCACCTCCTAGAGAAATGGAAATAAAAACAAAAATAAACAAATGGGACCTAATGAAACTTAAAAGCTTTTGCACAGCGAAAGAAACCATAAACAGGACCAAAAGACAGCCCTCAGAATGGGAGAAAATATTTGCAAATGAAGCAACCGACAAAGGATTAATCTCCAAAATTTACAAGCAGCTCATGCAGCTCAATAACAAAAAAACAAACAACCCAATCCAAAAATGGACAGAAGACCTAAATAGACATTTCTCCAAGGAAGATATACAGATTGCCAACAAACACATGAAAGAATACCCAACATCATTAGAGAAATGCAAATCAAAACTACAATGAGGTATCACCTCACACCAGTCAGAATGGCCATCATCAAAAAATCTAGAAACAATAAATGCTGGAGAGGGTGTGGAGAAAAGGGAACGCTCTTGCACTGTGGTGGGAATGTGAATTGGTACAGCCACTATGGAGAACAGTATGGAGGTTCCTTAAAAAACCAAAAGTAGAATTACCATATGACCCAGCAATCCCACTACTGGGCATATACCCTGAGAAAACCATAATTCAAAAAGAGTCATGTACCAAAATGTTCATTGCAGCTTTATTTACAATAGCCAGGAGATGGAAACAACCTAAGTATCCATCATCGGATGAATGGATAAAGAAGATGTGGCACATATATACAATGGAATATTACTCAGCCATAAAAAGAAACGAAATTGAGTTATTTGTGGTGAGGTGGATGGACCTAGAGTCTGTCATACAGAGTGAAGTAAGTCAGAAAGAGAAAGACAAATACCGTATGCTAACACATATTTATGGAATCTAAGAAAAAAAAATGTCATGAAGAACCTAGGGCTAAGACGGGAATAAAGACACAGACCTACTAGAGAATGGACTTGAGGTTATGGGGAGGAGGAAGGGTAAGCTGTGACAAAGTGAGAGAGTGGCATGGACATACATACACGACCAAACGTAAAATAGATAGCTAGTGGGAAGCAGCCTCATAGCACAGGGAGATCAGCTCGGTGCTTTGTGACCACCTGGAGGGGTGGGATAGGGAGGGTGAGAGGGAGGGAGATGCAATAGGGAAGAGATATGGGAACATATGTATATGTATAACTGATTCACTTTGTTATAAAGCAGAAACTAACACACCATTGTAAAGCAATTACACCCCAATAAAGAAGTTAAAAAAATAATAAAAGTAATGGAGATACCTAATGTTAATTGATTACTTATTATGTGCCAGGAATTGTTCTAAGTGCTTTCACATATGTTATTTCATTTAATCCTCATAATAATCTTGAGAGGTAGGTATTAGAAATACTATTAATCTCTGTGAGACTCAGTTTCCCATTTCTGCAGATCAAGAAACTGAGATGCACAGAAAATAACTTGCCACACAGTTATTAAGTAGCAAATTTGGGTTATTACTCTATAAACCTAGGGCTGCTTCATTTTTTTAAACTCATACTTAAACTCTTTATTATCTTTCTTACTTCTGAAATATAAATATGCATGTAAAAGTATATATATGTACTTTAAAAAATTATAAATGTAAATAACTATGTACTCACCACTCAACTAACAAAATGTGTTTCCAGTGTTTTTGAAGCATGATATGTGTCCTTCTCATTCTATTTCCTTCCACCCAGTTAACCTCTATTCGAAATTTTGGGGTGATCATTCCTTTTTTTCTTCATAAGTTTTTACCTCTTTTGTGTCTATAGATAATGTATTATTTAGTTTTGCCAGTTTTTGAACTTTATTTTTATTGAGGTATAATTGACACATAACAGTTTAGGGGGTATACTATAATGATTTGATATTTGTATATTTGTTGACCCTTGAACAACAGAGGTTTGGACTGCACAGGTCCATTTATACATGGATTTTTTTCAGTAAATACGTACTTTAGTACTACATGATCCACAGTTGGTTAAATCCATAGTTGTGGAACCATGGATATATTGGGCCAACTGTACATTATATGTAGATTTTCAGCTCTGAGGGGATTGGCATCCCTAACCCCTGTGTTGTTCAAGGGTCAACTTTATTGTGAAATGATCACTATAATAAATCTAGTTAACATCTGTCACTATTTTTGAATGTTGTATAAATGGAATCATACCTTATGTATTCTTCTGTGACTTGCCCACTGTTTTTAAGATTCATCCATGTTGGTGGTATTGCTATAATTTATTCATTTTCACTGCTGTATAGTAGTTCTTAGTATGTATATAACACAACATATTTAAACATTCTATCTATGAAAGTTCTTTGCTAAGACACTGAGTGACTTGAAGGTGAGTTTCCCTGGTATACCACCCCAGGCCAGAAACCTGTCTGAAGTCTATTCCTGCATATACACTTAATGTTTTCTTGCACATGTGACTTCATATTTGTTCACAATAGACTCTTCTTTCCTGAAATATATCCTGAAACATATTTGATGTGTTATTTTCCAGCCTCATTTCTTCCACTTCTCATCATATACTTTGTACTCCAGGGCTAAATTACTGCAGTTCTGAAAACTTCAAATTCACTGTGTCCGCTTGCCCCTAGGCCTTTGCACATGTTTCTCTTTCTGCCTGGAATGCTTATTTCATGGGTAACTCTTGCCCACCTATCAGGAGTCGTCTGGTTGCAAAAGTCTTCTTCCAGGGGCTTCCCTGGTGGTAGAGTGGTTAAGAATCCTCCTGCCAATGCAGGGGACACGGGTTCAAGCCCCGGTCCAGGAAGATCCCACATGACGCGGAGCAGCTAAGCCCATGAACCCCAACTACTGAGCCTGCGTGCCACAACTACTGAAGCCCGCGTGCCTAGAGCCCGTGCTCCGCAAAAGAGAAGCCACCGCAATGAGAAGCCCGCACACCGCAGTGAAGAGTAGCCCCTGCTTGCCACAACTAGAGAAAGCCTGCGCACAGCAACGAAGACCCAATGCAGCCAAGAATAAAATAATAATAATAATTTTAAAACGCCTTCTTCCATTACCTTCTGGTTTGGGCCTTCTCCTTGAGTTAACAGAGGGGACTTCCTGCTGTCATCTCAGGGTTTAGTCTGAGTTGGTTTTCTGGAGTATCCAATATATTACTGAATAAAACTGCATATTGCACTTGGTGCCTGGAAAGACTATGAAAGGTCTGTTTTGTATACTAGTAACTCCAATGAACAGGAAACATGGAAATAACCATTGTTAAGAAATGTCCTTAGGTTGGGGGTAGGGCACAAATCACATCCTTGTTGGTGAAAGAGAGATGGAAAAATAAAGATTATTTTCATTTGCCTTCAGGTCTTTTGGCTAGATTCCAGAGGACTTTCTCCAAGGGCAACAAGATAAAAGCCACCCTCTTTGCCTGGAATTAGCTCTCTGGCATGGGAAAGAAAACCTCTCATTTTTTTCCCTCTTTATGTTTTTCTGGCACAGCTGCTTATCTATTGGATATCTCACCAAGAAGTGCCTCAAGGGATGAGTGGAGATGGTAAGTAAAAATCATATATTTGGTTATATACTTTTAAAGAAATAACCTGTTGATTTTTTACTAGTTTTACATTTTTTAAAGAAGGGCTTATGCAGACTGTTTTTATTTGTAACACACATTTTTTAATGTTTTTGTAATTTTTCAAAAATTTTTATTGGAGTATAGTTGAGTTACAATGCTGTGTTAGTTTCAGGTGTACAGTAAAGTGAATCAGTCATACATACACATATATCCACTCTTTTTTAGATTTTTTTCCCATATAGGCCATTACAGAGTACTGAGTAGAATTCCCTGTGCTGTACAGTATGTCCTTAATAGTTATCTATTTTATATATAGTAGTATGTATATGTCAGTCCCAATCTCCCAATTTATCCCTCCCCACCTTACCCCCTGGTAACCATAAGTTTGTTTCCTACATCTGTAACTCTATTTCTGATTTGTAGATAAGTTCATTTGTACCCTTTTTTTTTAGATTCCATGTATAAGCAATATCATATGATATTTGTCTTTCTCTGTCTGACTTACTTCACTCAGTATGACAATCTCTAGGTCTACCCATGTTGCTGCAAATGGCATTATTTCATTCTTTTTTATGGCTGAGTAATATTCCATTGTAAATATGTACCACATTTTTTTTTCTTTTTTTCTTTTTGTTTTGTGATTTTTGCTGTGCTGTGCGGCATGCAGGATCTTAGTTCCCCAACCAGGGATCGAACCCATGCCCCCTGCAGTGGAAGCATAGAGTCTTAACCACTGGACTGCCAGGGAAGTCCCTTTACCACATCTTCTTTATCCATTCCTCTGTTGATGGACATTTGGGTTGCTTCCATGTCCTGGCTATTGTAAACAGTGCTGCAGTGAACATTGGTGTGCATGTGTCTTTTTGAATCATGGTTTTCTCCAGATATATGCTCAGGAGTGGAATTGCTGGGTCATACGGTAGCTCTATTTTTAGTTTCTTAAGGAACCTCCATATTGTCCTCCATAGTGGCTGTACCAATTTACATTCCCACCAAAAGTGTAGGAGGGTTCCCTTCTCTCCACACCCTCTCCAGCATTTATGGTTTGTAGATTTTTTGATGATGGCCATTCTGACCAGTGTGAGATGATATCTCATTGTAGTTTTGATTTGCATTTCTCTAATGATTAGTGATGTTGAACATTCTTTCATGTGTTTGTTGGCAATCTGTATATCTTCTTTGGAGAAATGTCTATTTAGGTCTTCTGCCCATTTTTGGATTGGATTGTTTGGTTTTTTGATATTGAGCTGCATGAGCTGCTTGTAAATTTTGGAGATTAATCCTTTGTCAGTTGCTTCATTTGCAAATATTTTCTCCCATTCTGAGAGTTGTCTTTTCGTCTTGTTTATGGTTAATGTCCATTTTCTATTCCAGAATTTCACCCACAATACCACATTACATTTAGTCCTAGTGCCGTCCTAGCTAGGCCTGTGACAGTTTTTTGGACTTACCTTGTTTTTGATGACATTGACAGTTTTGAGTAGTGTTAGTCAAGTGTTTTGTAGAATGTCTATCAATTTGAGGTTGTCTGATGTTTGGGGGAGGATGACCACAGAGGAGAGTGCCATTCTCATCACATTATATCAAGGGTACTTGACATCACTGAATTTACATACTTTTTAATATCTTTAATTAAATGGCTGAGTGGTGAGACCATTGATATTGGAGTCTGAAGACTGAATTCAGATCATGGTTCTGTCATTTCTTAGTGTGTGACTTGGTAAAGTTGCTTACTCCCTCTATTCCTTGTATCTTTGTCTGTAAAGTGAGGCTAGTGATACTATCTACCTTATTAAATTAGTAGATACATGAAAAGCACTTAGAGCAGTGTCTGGCACAGAGGAAGTAGGATGTAGGTTCTGATTTTTTTTTTAATAACTTTATTTATTTATTTTTGGTTGCATTGGGTCTTCATTGCTGTGTGTGGGATTTCTCTAGTTGTGGTGAGCAGGGGCTACTCTTCGTCGTGGTGCGTGGGCCTCTCATTGCGGTGGCTTCTCTTGCTATGGAGCACTGGCTCTAGGTGCGCAGGCTTTAGTAGTTGCAGCATGTGGGCTCAGTAGTTGTGGCTTGTGGCCTCTAGAGTGCAGGCTCAGCAGTTGTGGCGCATGGGCTTAGTTGCTCTGAGGCATGTGGGATCTTCTCAGACCAGTGGTCGAACCCATGTCCCCTGCATTGGCAGGCGGATTCTTAACCACTGTGCCACCAGGAAAGTCCTTGACTATTATTGATATTATTGACTAACATGAGATTTGTGCATCTCTATTAATGTGTCTTCTTGTCTCTCTCTCCCTCAGAAAATTAAACTATTGGTGTTTAGTGACAAAACAAAAATCACAAATAACCTGGGTTTTAAACTTTGAACATGGGAAGATCTTTGTCTTCTTATTTCTTAGGGTTTGAATTATCCCTAAAATATTGTACATTGCTTTAAAATTTTCATTGTCTGCCAATGAAAATTCTTTACAGGAGACTCCTTCAAAGGATTTTATTATCAATTTGTTTGCATAATTCAGTTATTAAACTTGTGCTACATGCACTTACAATTTGAAAATTCTCTTCAGAATGCTGGCTCTTTTAACCACTGATCCACAGATAGATTTCTGGTTCCCAGGCCAGGAGTGCAATTCTGATTAATAATCTATGAAAAAGAGTTATTATGGTTTTCTTCCGTTTGGCCCAGGCAAAAGAATCCCAGGGTGTGTTTCAGCATTTATTAGTATTACAAATGAAGATTTATTTTTTTTCACTGCATAGTTAATGATTGATCTTAACCGCTCCAATAAGGGAAGACAATTGCATTTACAAACTTGTATGTCTCTTTTCTGATGCATTTTTCAGTTTTCTATTTGAAATTCTAAGTGATTATTTATTTATTTATTTATTTATTTGGCTGCGTCAGGTCTTAGTTGTGGCACGCAGGATCTTTGTTGCGGCACGCGGGATCTTTCATTCTGGCATGTGGGCTTCTCTCTAGCTGTGGTGTGTGGGTTTTCTCTTCTCTAGTTGTGGCGAGCAGGCTCCAGGGCACGTGGGCTCTGTGGTTGTGGCACGTGGGTTCTAGAGCATGTGGGCTCTGTAGTTTACGGCACATGGGCTCTCTAGTTGAGGCGCATGAGCTCAGTAGTTGTGGCACACGGGCTTAGCTGCCCCGCGGCATGTGGGAACCTAGTTCCCCGACCAGGGATCGAACCCACGTCCCCTGCGTTGGAAGGTGGATTCTTTACCACTGGACCACCAGGGACGTCTTTTTAGGTGATGATTTAAAAAATTTTTTTTTAATTGAAGTATAGTTGATTTACAATGTTGTGTTAATTTCTGCTGTACAGCAAAGTGATACAGTTGTGTGTGTATATATATATATATATATTCTTTTTAAAATATTCTTTTCCATTATAGTTTATTATAGGATACTGAATATAGTCTTCTGTGCTATACAGTAGGACCTTGTTATTCATCCCCAAGTGATAATTTTGAATACTGATGATGAATATTGAAACATGTTCTTTTGCTGTTGGGATTTTTGAAAATTTCATTGGAAAATGCACAAAACGTTTTATGCAAATTGAAATATGCATAATTTAAAATATTTTTGTCTAATACTTTATATTTTTCCTGGAAATGGTATAATCCTGGCTGTTAGTCTCTCTTCTTTTTGCCTTGTTTCTTGGTAATTTTGTCCAATAGAATAGAGGCATTTGTAGAGGATCTGTGTGTGTGTATGTGTCTGTGCGTGTGTGTACATGCATGCATGTGTGTGTGCGAGTGCGGGCTCATGCATGGGCATGCTCCTGTGTTGGATCAAAAAAAAGAATTTCTACATTTACCTTTAGCAGCAGAAGAAATTTTTACTGAATACCTACTATTACCCACTTACTCTTTTAAGCACTTCACCTACATTATCTCATTTGATTCTTCAAATAATCCTCTGAGGTCAGTACTCTTATTGTTCCCATTTTTACAGGTGAGGAATCTGAGACAGAGGGAAGTTGAATAACTTGCCCAAATTCACAGAGCTGCTAAGTGGCAGAGCTGGAATTCAAACCTAGGTCTATCTGACTCCAAAGTCCATCCTCTTTACTCTACCACTGCATGTTCTCTGGAACATCCTCATTATTTTTCTCTTGAGATATGGCATATATAACTCTCATAGTATCTTTGTGTGTATTTGTCTGGAAATATATCCTTCTAGACTTAATTTTTAAAATTGAGATATAACATACATAAAGTGGCCAAATCTTGAGTGTATAACTCAAGGTAATTGTACATATGTATACATATATGTAACCACCCCCTAGATCAAGACATGGAATATTTCTGACATTCTAGAAGACTATCTCATGTCCCTTTCCAATCATAGCCATTCTTCCCACATAGGTAGTCACCAATCTGGCCTCTATTAACATAAATTTTGCCTCTTCTTGAACAGCCTGTAAATGGAATATAATAAACACTTTTTTGTGTGGCTTCTTTTATTTAAAATTATGTCTGAGATTTATTTATGTTGTTATGTGTTTATTTTGTTATGTCTTTTTTATAGCTATGTATAATATCCATTTAAAGTGAACATTTCTTTCTAGCTGCAAAAGAAAATCTTTTGATTATACCTTGTCAGGCTTTTTTCCCCCTATGCATACATGATTACTAGTTTTGAATTATATATACATTTCTGTTTTATAACCTATTATTTTATCTTAACAGTTTATCATGAACATTTTCCATGTCATTAAATATACATTCTTTAACGATTTAAAATACTTTTAAAAACATTTTTGTTTAAAAAATTTTTTTATGTGTGGTGATGGGAGAATATGTAAAGCACTCACACGATACAGAATTCAAAAGGTACAAAAAAATATGCAATGAGAATTCTCCTGTCCTTACCCTACTCTACCTGCTCCCCCCCACCCCAGGATCCAGTGTTACTATTGATATTTTCCTTTTTTAAAAAACTTTTTATTTTATATTGGAGTATAGTTGATTAACAATGTTGTGTTAGTTTCAGGTGTACAGCAAAGTGATTCAGTTATACATATACATGTTTCTATTCTTTTCCAAATATACCACAGAAGTTTTCCCACTGCAGTGAAAGTTCTGAGCCCCACATTAGGCTTCTCAGCCTGGGAGTCTGGCAACAGAAGGAGGAGCCCCCAGAGAATCTGGCTTTGAAGGCAAGCAGGGTTTGATTGCAGGAATTACACAGGACTGGGGAAAACAGAAACTCCACCTTTGGAGGGCATGCACAAGGACCTGTGAGCACCAAGACCCAGGGGAGAAAAGCAGTGACCCAATAAGAAACTGGGCCAGATGTACCTGCTGGTATTGGAGGGTCTCCTGCAGAGGCAGGGGGTGGCTGTGGCTCACTGTGGGGACAAAGACACTGACAGCGGCAGTTCTGGGAAGTACTCACTGGCGTGAGTCCTCCTAGAGGCCACTATTATCGTCATCCAATGGCCTGTAGACTCCAGTGCTGGTAAGCCTCAGGCCAAACAACCAACAGGGAGGGAACACAGCTTCACCAATCAGCAGACAAGCGGATTAAAGTCTTACTAAGCACATCCCCGCCCACAAGAGGGACAAGACCCTAGCTCCACCCACCACCAGTCCCTCCTATCAGGAAGCCTGCACAAGCCTCTTAGATAGCTTCATCCATCAGAGGGTGGAGAGCAGAAGCAAGAATTACAATCCTGTAGCCTGCAAAATGGAAACCGCAATCACAGGAAGATAGACAAAATGAAATGGCAGAGGAATATGTACCAGATGAAGGAACAAGTTAAAAACCCCAGAAGAACAGCTAAGTGAAGTAGAGATAGGCAACCTTCTGGAAAAATAATTCAGAATAATGATAGTGAAGACAATCCAGGATCTTGGAAAAAGAATGGAAACAAAGATCAAGAGGATGCAAGAAATGTTTAACAAAGACCTAGAAGAACTAGAGAACAAACAAGAGATGAGCAATGCAATATCTGAAATGAAAAATATACTTGAAGGAATCAATAGCAGAATAACTGAGGTAGAATAACAAATAAGTGACCTAGTATATATAACTATCAGAAAAATTTATAATAATTTACCCTCCACTAGCAGAATGTGAAAGAGTTTATTTTTCTGCATTCTCATTAACACTAGGTTATGTCATTAGTCTTTGCCAATTTAATAGGGAAAAAATTACATCTTGCTGTTTTAATTTATATTACTTTGATTACTAGTTGAACTTAAAAATAAAAAAGGTCTTCATTGTCAGTCTGTGGCTTTGTTGTTTTGCAAAATTATCTCCCTGTTTTAGTACAAAATCCTTGCTCTCATTTGTGCCTTCAATCCATAGATCCTCTGTTTTACCCTTTCTAGACAGTAAACTTTCAGTATTTTTTGATGATCTTTGCCATAGTTGCTTGACCACAGTTAGGAGACGAGTTGTAGGGTTTTCTAACTCCTTAACTGGATTTTCAACCTGTCTTCATGTTTTTAGTCCCATTTTCATACGACCACCCTCCTTTTTCTACTTCCAGAGACACCTTGTCCTGCCAATTTCTGAGCCTTTTGGTGGTCATGCAATGTAATTTGCTTTGATTCTTGACTTTCTCCACTACCAGCTTAGGATTCAAACTTCTCAGGTCTTCCAAGTAAGTTACTACTCTTCCCTCTGCTTTCTTCATTTTTGTGGTGGTTATCTCTTCTTCTCATCTCTTTGTCCTTATGGATTATGCCTTAAAAGTATATAATTCCTTCTATTCTCATTTTGGTGAAATCATTGGAGAACATGGAGTTTTAACAGAAGTCCAGAGTTAAATTTGTATCTTAAAGTTGAAGGTGTTTTACTGGGCCTTGTTAGGTTGGTAAACACTACAGATGTCTCATAGACTCAGAAGGATTATAAAAGATAGCTCTTTAGACCAGATAACCTTGAAGTTGCCCCATATCACTGTGAGGAAGGTGCCTCTATTGATGAAACTTCTTTCCATGACTTCTTAGAATATCTTTGCACTCACATGCAAAAGGTACTAAACAGTTGGTTGCTCATACAGAAACATTTATGAACTTGTTCACTTGTGTGGAGTTGAATACATCAGACAGGTGCATATTTATTATTTTCACAATTCAGGTTAAGCCTCTCAGGAACATAGCAAAATATTTAATAACTGATGATGCATGAGCACTGATAATCAGAATGGCGAGTGGTTGGAATAGGGTCCAGAAGGCCTTCTGCTGGGCTGTTTATATGCTGGGTCATGAGATGAACTGGACACTGGAGACATCAGGGAGGGAGAGGGGTGAGGGGAGGGGGACACTTTGAAGGCTCATTGCAGCTGCTGTTTGCAAACTAGCATGGAAGTATTTTCATATTTTACAGTAGGTTTGGTCATAATGGTACACATAACTGATTACCAGCCCTGAGCCTTTCCCTTTTGCTTTAACCATGTTGTCCTTAGTGAATTATTTACCCTCTTTAGGATGCTCTAGATTTTACTTTCATCTATGTTGTCTATCACTGCCTTATTTTTGTTACTCAGTATCTTTTCCAGCTCTACAGATGATGGATCCTATGTATTAGACTCAGGCCCTCACCAGTTCCTGAGCCAGTCCTGAAGTTGATGGCAGTCTAATCAATATCAGCGACCTAGTGCTTGCTTTCCATCAAGAGCCCTGCCTGTCTAGATAATCCCTGAGTTGTAGTTTTCCCTTCCATCCCCTAATTTTGGCTTTATTTGTAGGGTGAGCTTTTACCTCAGTTTCCCTCCCCAGTGTGCTTGGTACCTGATACCTTTTGGTGCATCCTACTTCCTTTGAATCCCCCTTCTCCCCTGTCACTTTCTGTAGTCTTGTTGTAAATGGATAGATGTAGCCTGGAATCATGATATAGCTACCTATGTGGCTTTGAGCATACCTGCCACTTCTGCTCTGTTCTCTACCCCTGGATGCACTCCTTTGGTATTGATGCTTGCCTAACACATGGCTAAGTATTGCTGTGCCTTTGGAAGCTATGTTATAGACTGTCCAGCTGCTCCCACGGGACTATGTTTCATGCCTTGAATTGATCAAATTTACCACCCTAAAGAAAAGAAAAATAGTGTTCTGTTAGCAACAGTGGAGGGAAGAATGGTCGACAGGTTAGCTATCAAACAACTTTTGGCACATTATATCACATATTGGCATTGGAGGTTCCCTCCAAAATATCTAATGATGAAGCTCACTGGGCAAATGCCACCCAGGTACTCAGAGCTTCCAATTAGCGCTTTAAAAAAAATATTTATCTTTGTCTGTGTTGGGTCTTCGTTGCTGTGCGTGGGCTTTCTCTAGTTGCAGTGAGTGGGGGCTACTCTTCATTGCAGTGTGCGAGCTTCTCATTGCAGTGGCTTCTCTTGTTGCAGAGCATGTGCTCTAGGTGCGTGGGCTTCAGTAGTTGTAGCACGTGGGCTCAGTAGTTGTGGCGCGTGGGCTTAGTTGCTCCGCAGCATGTGGGATCTTCCCGGACCTGGGCTCAAACCCATGTCCCCTGCATTGGCAGGCAGATTCTTAACCACTGCGCCACAAGGGAAGCCCCAATTAGCTTTTTAGTTTTGCTCTCTTAACTGTGAGAAGACAACCAAAGAATATCAGAAATTTGAGGAAAGCTGCATACACAAAAGGAATCTACCAAAGCATGCAAACATAAGTAATAACTTGGAAGAAATAGAGACAATATAGGAAGAAGAAAAATAGTTTTAAAATTATCATTAAATTTTCATAGAGATAAGAGAAGATATTGTAATCTTAAAATAAGAGAGCACTTTAAAAGGAATATTTAAGGAATAAAAAAGAACTCTTGAAAACTAAAAATATGATCACCAAAATGATAAACTCAATAGAAAGGTTAGGCAATGAAATTGAAAACATCTTTGAATGTAGAGCGAAAAATAAGGGAAATGAAAAATAAGAGAGAAAAGGTAAGAACATTAGAGTGTCATTCTAGCAGATTTAACAGCTGAATGTTAGATTCCAAAAAAGAGAACTGAGAAAATGGAGGGGAGAAATGTGTCAATAAGTCAAGAAAATTCCCCAGAACTAAAGGCATCAGTTTCAATCTAATTTCATAAGGTACTTCATTGTGAAATTTCAGAACTCAGAGAGAAGACTGGGGAGAGAGAAAGAAGGAGAGAGGGAGGTGTGAAATACAAGAGGCTAGGAATCAGAGTGGCTTCAGATTTTTCACAATACTGGAATCTAGAAGGCAGTGGAGCAGTGCCTTCAAGATTTAACCTAGAATTCTACACCCATCCAAATTATCAATCATCTGTGAAGGCAGAATAAAGACATTTTAATACATGCAAGGTGTCATATTTTATCTATCATGCACCCTTCCCCAGGAAGTTACTGGAGGATATGCTCCACCAAAATAAGGAAGAGGAAAACATAGGGTACTTGAAACAGGTGATACAGATGAAGTCAAGGAATTCCCAGGATTGATGATGAGGGACGATCCCAGAATGAGAGTTATGCACCAAGGCATTGAAGGTAACTAGTCCAGATTGGAGCATCTCAGAAGGATCTGGAAGAGCCTTCTTTGAGAAGATGTAATTGATTAGCTGATATACATGAATGTCTCAGGTCAGAGTCACACTACTGGTGAAGAGCTGGAGATTAATTCAAACTAGGGAAACAAAATTAGGCCAGAGATAAAGCCAAAAGTGGATTCAGACCTGGGAGATGGAGCAGAGCAGAGCAGGAAGTATCCGCATAGGAGAGATACTACTTAATAATAGGAAGGGGATGCCCTGTTTCCAAGAGCCAGATGGAATATATGGTCTGATTGGGCATTTATTGATGTTTTATTCCTGTATAGCTTATTTCATCCTCATTTCTTTTTTTTTCTTTTTTTTTCTTTTTTTTTTTTTGCGGTACGCGGGCCTCTCACTGTTGTGGCCTCTCCTATTGCAGAGCACAGGCTCCAGATGCACAGGGTCACCGGCCATGGCTCACGGGCCCAGCTACTCCACGGCATGTGGGATCCTCCCGGACCGGGGCACGAACCCGTGTCTCCTGCATCGGCAGGTGGACTCTCAACCACTGTGCCACCAGGGAAGCCCCTCATCCTCATTTCTTAAGAAAGAAGTGACCTTGAGAAATAAGTGGCCAAGGATATTACAATTGTGGTTTTATTATCACTTTCCATTAGGACCAAAATTATCAAGCCCCTGGGCCTTAAGCCTCAAAATTGTGTCCCTTCTGTCTAGGTAGTTCTCCCAAACAGACTCAGCTTTTCTAAAATATTGTGATAGTAACTATGGGGTTTATGTAACATGTGAACATCCAGACAACAGTATCTGCTTTGGTGACTCTAGGTAATGGAATTTCTATTGCAACTGTCATTTAGAGAAATGCTACTATAATCTTGTTGTAGCATCTTACTGATTTAGGTTGGCCTTGATCTTTTTCTGTGTCTGACTCTCCTGGAGGTGATTTGCTCATTTCCTTGTATCAGGGTACTGATACCAGCTATTTCTCAGTCTTCCCACCTGAACAACTACTTCATTTAATACAGAGCCTTCGATAACTATATGGAGATTTATAGTCCTCTCTAAAAAATTGTCTCTCAACCTGTATCTCTCTCACCCTCTCTTCTGTGTGTTCCTCTGAGATTTTCTACACAGGCAGGAGGAGTATTAGGGGCCCACTTTTTGAAAATAAAGAGAACAGATTCCAAGTTAAAAAATGACTGTTTAGGGCTTCCCTGGTGGCACAGTGGTTGAGAGTCCGCCTGCCGATGCAGGGGACACGGGTTCGTGCCCCGGTCCGGGAAGATCCCACATGCCACGTAGCGGTTGGGCCCGTGAGCCATGGCCGTTGAGCCTGCGCGTCCGGAGCCTGTGCTCCGCAATGGGAGAGGCCACAACAGTGAGAGGTCTGCATACCGCAAAAAAAAAAAAAAAAAAAAAAGACTGTTTAGAGCATTGTCTTAGCTTGGGCTGCTATAACAAAATACCATAGACCAGGTGACTTAAACAATAGATACTTATTTCTCACAGTTCTGGAGGCTGGAAAGTCCAAGATCAGGGTGCCAGCAGATTTGATTCTTGGTGAGAGCTCTCTTCCTGGCTTTCAGGGCTCTCTTCCACGGAGAGAAAAATCTCTGGTGTCTCTTCTTAATAAGGATGCCAATCCTATCATATGGCCCCACCCTCATGACCTCATCTAAACCTAATTACCTCCCAAATATCATCACTTTGGAGGTTAGGGCTTCAACATATGAATTTGGAGGGGACACAAACATTCGGTCCATAACAATGCCTATAAGCCATCACATTACTTTTTTTTTTTTTTTTCTGTGAGCTTCATCAAAAATCCTGGCTGCAGTCACTTGTGCATTTACTAATTGACTGGTTCGCATCCACTATTTATAGAGCAGTGCTTTTTTTTTTAATTGATGTATAGTTGATTTACAGTATTGTGTTATTTTGGTGTATACAGCAAAGTAATTCAGTTATATAGATATATATTTCAGATTATTTTCCATTATAGGGTATTATAAGATATTGAATATAGTTCCCTGTGTTATATAGTAAATCCATGCTGCTTATCTATTTTATGTATAGTAGCTTGTATCTGTTAATCCTATACTCCTAATTTATCCCTCCCCTCAGTCTCTTTCCCTTTTGGTAACCATAATCTTATTTTCTATGCCTGTGAGTCTGTTTCTGTTTTGTATATAGATTCATTTGTATTATTTTTAGGTTCCACATATAAGTGATATATATGTTTGTCTTTGTCTGACCTACTTCATGTACTATGATATCCTCTAGGTCCATCCATGTGGCTGCAAATGGCAATATTTCATTCTTTTTTATGGCTGAGTAATCATCTATTGGAAATATATACCACATCTTCTTAAAACAATCATCTGTTAATGGGTGCTTGGGTTGTTTCCATGTCTTGGCTATTGTAAGTAGTGATGCTATGAGTATTGGGGTGCATGTATCTTTTCGAATTAGAGTTTTCATCTTTTCTAGATATATGCCTGGGAGTGGGAATGCTGGATCATATGGTAGTTCTATTTTTAGTCTTTTAAGGAACCTCCATACTGTTCTCCATAGTGGCTGTACCAACTTACATTACCACAAACAGTGTAGGAGGGTTCCCTTTTCTCCACACCCTCTTCAGCATTTATTATTTGTAGACTTTTTGATGATAGCCATTCTGCCTGGTATGAGGTACTACCTCACTGTGGTTTTGATTTAGACCAGTGCTTCTTAAACTTTATTGTACATACAGTTCACCTGGGGAATTATATTAAAATGCAGATGATTCCAATTATGGGGTAGAGTTTGAGAGTCTACTTCTAACAATCTCCCAGGAAATGCTGGTGTTGTGGTATAGGGACCACACTTTGAGTAGTAAGGATATATATAACCACAAATTCTCAGAAGTATTTATTTTGAAATTTGGGAGAGAAAGGATTTGGGCTCTGTTTAAAAGTACCGAGTATGATTGTGTGCAAATGAACAATTGCTGGCTAATATTTGTTCAGTATAGCTTAATATATTAAAAATCACATTTGGTCTCAGGTAGTATATTACAGATTTATACATGAAAGTTACTGATGTTTCCATTGGCCCAATTCTCTAGATATTAGAGATCTGTCCTCCTGAGATGGGAATGAGCAAGAATCATCTCCTTTTGGGAGGAATAAATGGAAGAAAGGACAGAGATAGTACAGAGGATGTTAGACGGACAGGGATCAACAAAATTACTTGCTAAGAGCTCTATCCTTGAAAATGTCATTGAAAATTAAATTAAATTAGTATTTCTCAAATTTTAGGACACGTAAGAATCACCTAGGGTACTTGATGACAGTGCAGATTGCTGGACCCTATACCTGGAGATTCTGATTCAGTGGGTCTAGCAGTGGGACAGGAGAAGCAAAAATTTATATTTCGAACAACACCCCGGGTGAATCCAAGACTGTTGGTCCCTGGACCATTATTTTGAGAAACATTGCATTAGAAGAATTGGTAGTGGTCTCTAGAGAAGGAAAATAAAACAAAACACATAAACAAAACCAGGAAAATGTTCATATCTATTCTGATTGGAGTATTTTTGAGTTAATGTAAGAGAGAAATCACTGGTCAGTAGACAGGTCTATCAGAAATCTAACTATAAAGTAAGCAGGCTCAAACCGTGTATTAGGACTCTGAGGGAAGACTGATGACCACAATTCATAGGAACATGAATTTGGAGTTGATTGAAATCTTAGAGTCTTTCCAGCTTTTCTGGCTGTGACCAACATTAACAGGTACATTTTATATTGTCTTCCAGGAAACACATATATGAACACTCATAGAACACGTATGTGTACATTTATTTACTTCCTCAAACAATACTCCTACAGCCTGTGGTGCACTTTTGTTTTTTGGTTATATTTAAATTAAAAGAAATTCAGGTCAGGGCTTCTCTGGTGGCGCAGTGGTTGAGAGTCCGCCTACCGATGCAGGGGACGTGCGTTCGTGCCCCCGTCTGGGAAGATCCCACATGCCACGGAGCGGCTGGGCCCGTGAGCCATGGCCGCTGGGCCTGCGCGTCCGGAGCCTGTGTTATAACTTGCCACTTGAGAAACACTAATCTAGTATAGCCACTTTATTTTACAAATGAGGAACAAGTTTGGAGAGGTAAAACTTGTTCAAAATCATGCAGCTATGAAAAGTAGAACTCAGAGCTAGAACTCAGGTATCAGACTTTTAGTTCAGTGATCTGTCTACTGTGCCATACTGTATATCTAAGTGTTTGTTTAATTTTTCTTAGCCTGTTTTCTCTCAGGGCAAAATGATCTATTTTTAAGGACTGGATTGCCTAACTAGTTGAAACATTTTGAAGGGTACAAATGTCTTTTCCCTAAATGAACCACTAGATGGGAGTGTTTACTCCTCTGTTGATGGCCTAGTTAGCCAATCCAAGGTGAAGTAAGATTTGTATATTTGCACCCTTAAAATGTTTTATATATTGATATTTCTCTGTAGATTTGCAGAGCTTATGCCCATCCTGAAGAAACTATTTCACATGATTTTACAAGCAGGATACATTTTGTTATTTGACACTTCTTTTTCAACCTCTGTGGAAGAGAAATTTAGGAAAACAAACATGGGCTTCTAATACCCTCAAAAGAACCTCATTTTGTAGTCAGTGTGTTTTTCTTTTCCATATTCTTATTTTATAGGACGTTAAATAATTATTTTCTGTTATTTCATTATTCAACATTGAAAACTAAATTTCTTTCAGAGTGGGAAGTCTATGCGGACCCTTCTGGGTTTGAAATAAGTGAAGAAAAAACCCAAACCTCAAACAGCTTTATATTCATTTTCTCCTAAGAAAGAAAATTAGTACTGTACTTTATAAGACTCTTTTCCTCAGCTGCAGCAAGGTTGGCAGAGTGATCTATGCATGCACTGGGAGCTTCTGAGGGAGACGAGGATGAAGACAGTGCTGTTGGGGTTTCAGGGTTAAACAGCCTGAACAGTTGAGCTCTTCCTCAACCACACATTCCTCACAGCTTAAGCGTGAAGAAAAAAAGAAAAAATCAGATGGCTATCCTTGACATTTTCCTTCTATCCCTTTCTCCCTTCTCCTACTCAAGTTCTCCTTAAAAAAAATTAGTTCAAGGATATAGGAAAGAGAGGAAAGGGTAAGAAGTGTGATGGTTAATTTTGTATGTTAGCTTGGCTGGGCCATGGTGCCCAGATATTTGGTCAAACATTATTCTGGATGGTTTTGTGAGGGTATTTTTTGGATGAGATTAACGTATAAATTGTTAGACTTTTGAGTAAAGTAGATTGCCTTTCATTATGTGGGTGGGCAGGTCTCCTCCAATCAATTGAAAGTTTTAACAGAAAAAAAGACTGACCCCTCTCCTCCACCCTCCCCAGAGTAAGAAGGAATTCTGCCAGCAGACTGCCTTTGGACTCAAACTGCAGCTCTTCCCTAAGTCTTTAGCAAGCTGGCCTACCCATCATATTTTAGACTTGCCAAGCCTCTGCAATCATGTGAGCCAGTTCCTTAAAATAAATCTCTCTCTCTCTCTCTCTGTGTATGTACATACATACACACACATACGTACACACATATGTTTGTGTATATATATACACACACAGGCACACACATTCATCCTCCTATTGGTTCTGTTTCTCTGGAGAATTCTGATTAATACAAGAAGTAAAAGGATAAGTACGAAAGATAGGGGACTTAAGAATGGTTAGCCCAGCTCGCAAATCAAAGACTCAGTTAAAGCAAATAGTAAGACAATTAGAACACTGCTATTCTGTCTTCTATTCTTCTCCCACAACTTCCTTTTTTCTGAAGCCTTGACAAATGCATTGACTATATGGTTTTTTGCACCATTATATCCTCAGTGCTTACCACAACTTTTGCCACATTCTAGGGTCTTGGTAACTATTTGTTGGTTGAATGAATGAATGAGTCGTTAGGATTCTTAATTGTACAACAGGCAGGTTAAAACAACAAGGCAAGTCACAGCAGATGAAAATATATGACAGGTTTAGGGAATGATGAATAGTGCAAGGTTGAAGGTATTTGGGGATAGGGTGGCTAGAGATGAATTTGGAAGGGTATCCTGCTGAGAATTTGGACTTTATCCTTGTGAGAAGCAAGGAACTATCAGGCATTTTTTAGGAAGGATTATGTCCACGTTTGCACCCCAGAATGACTGCCAGTATTTTCTGAAGTTTTAGCGAAGCTCAAAGACTTTTATTTTTTATTTTTACTTTGGGTTAGATTGTCTTAAATACAAGTGTATCCCCTTGCCTCTGCCTATTTTAAGTCCCATTGGTTAAATTTTTGGCCATACTGACACAAATTGATAAAAGGAACATGGGTCTTGGATTAATGTTAAATCCTGGATTTATCACTTAAAGGCTTTATGATCTTGAGCAACTGCTTTACTTCTGAACAGCACGATTTCTTCAGCTTTAAATATAGGCATAACTCAATGTTGAAATGTTAGAAGTATTCCCTTTAAGATCAGGAACAAGAGGAGCGTCTATCATCTGCTTTCTTTCAGTATTATACTGAAGGTTCTAGCCAGTGTGATATAGCAAGAAAAAAGAATAAATGTGTAAAGATTGGAAAATTAGTCAATAGATTAATTATTAGAATTAATACGAAAGTTTAGCAAGCCTATTAGGCACAATTTAAATATGCTAAAAGTCATTACATTTCTATACAATAGCAACAAATAGTATAATTTAATAAAATTTACAATAACATTAAGAAATGTTAAGTTCTGGGGGAAATCTAACAAGAAGAGTCCAAATACTTTATGGCAGAAACTATAAACCATTATCAAAAGACACTAAAAAAGACCTAAATAGAGAAATAAACCATATTCATGGATTAGAAGACATGTTATTGTAAAGATTTCACTTATCCCAAGTGATCTGCAGATTCAGTGCAATTCCAATCAAAGTCCCAACTGTGTACTTAAACCTAATGAGTCAATTCTAAAATTCATGTGGAAATGCAAAGGGCTAAGAATACATGAGTCATTCCTGAAGAAGTATAAGACTGGGGGACCTGCTTTACCAAAATACTAGATATCAAGATTTATAAAGCTATTAGTTCAAAGACAGACAAATAGACTAATGGGACAGAATAGAGAGATAAGAAGCCAACCCATGTATATATGAAAACTTAAAGCAGATAAGTGGGGGAAAGAATGAGTCTTTAAAAAAATGATGCTGGGAAAACAGATTATGCATGTGGCAAAAAATAGGTTCTAGATGCATTCAGATTTAAGCAATAAAAGCAAAATTATGAAATTGTTAGAAACAGTGTTGAAAAATGTCTTAATGATGTGGATGACATGGAGTAGGGAAGGATTTCTTAAATAAGACACAGAAAGCATAAATTATAAAGGAAAAGATTCATAACCTCAGCTATATTAAAATTAAGAATTTCTATTTACCAAAGACAGCACAAAGAGTGAAAATACAAGGTACAAACTGGGAGAAGACATTTGCACTGGTAAAACTGACAAAAAGTCAGTATCCAGGATATATATGTAACTTCTACATATCAGTTAGAAAAAAAATTCATAGAGAAATGAGCAAAAACTTGAACAGGCATTTCACAGAAACAGAAAGCTGAATAGCAAATTAACCTATTAAAAAATGTTCTACCTCAGTAGTTAAGGAAATGCAAATTAAATCATAATGTAGTACCATGTCACCCCACCCATGAGACTGGCAAAAATAAAAAACTCTAACAATAAGTAGTGTTGGTGAGAATATGAAGCAAGAGGAATACTTAGACTGTGAGTGGGGATGTAAATTGGTATAACCATTTTGAAATTAAAGAAAAGTAATAAAAATACCCCATGATTCATCAGTCCCACTCCTAGTGCACATTTGCACTGAGAGACATGTGAAGGAAGTCTAGGAATGTTCATAGCAGTGCAGTTTGTAATAGTGAAAAAGAGAAAACAGTTCAAATGTCTATTGAAAATGATAAGCCTCACTTCATGAACTAGGAGCAAGGATGGTCTGACTATCTCACGTGTTGTATAGTTCATGAACAGTGTCTGCCATACCATCCAACAGAAATATTCAAAATAACTCAAATTACTTCTTAAACCCAAGAAATGTTAACATGGTCCATTATGTTCTTTCTTTTTTCCTTTCACTTAAAAAATAATTCATAGGTCTTTGGGGATAGAGTATGGTGTCAACAGTTGCCTCTAGGAGAGGTATAATTTGCTGAATTGAACATTTGTATTCTGGAAGGTCTAGAGGGGGTGTATACACCAAAATACTTTAAAAAACAATTTCAAGACCAACCTTGAAATCAATTTGGTAGTCTCTAACTTGCATACCTACTTTGTATTAATTCTGAGGCTGACTTACACACAATAAAATGAGACCGCAAAAGGCATGCAAAGGGTGTGGTAAGTTGTTTTGCAAAAGTAACAGGCTAAATACCTGAGCAGAATGTTTTTCCTCACAGGCTACTTGAATAATTAATGAGTACAGCAGCTGTTGTAGGAGTAGTTCATTCCCCATCCATCAAATCATAATGGTTTTATAGTGAAGGCAAATTGTTTTTATTCCAGTGCCAGGGCAACTGTTTTCTCTCTGTAGCTCACAGTTAGGAGCATATTTAACAGTACCTTAAGAAAGCCAGATTTTACCAGCATCATTAGAATATTTGATTCTTATCCATCTTTCCTCATCCATCACTCAGATAGGAACTACTTTTTTTTTTTTTTTCCAAGAGAAAGAAAGGGAGAGAGGGTGAGAGGGAAAAGGAAAAAGGTGGGGGAGGAAATCCAGTGGGGAAAAAGGAGACTTGGGGCTGGGGAGGGGAGTAATATACTATTTCATATTCTAGGAAAAGAAAATGCTGCTGTTGACGTTTTAGGTTGTCATGTTATGCAAAATAACCCCAAGAAAACAGTGGAAAATTGAAGGGGTCAGACACACTTGGCTTCTAGTCCTGGCTTCAGCACTCACTAGGCTGTGATGCCAAATATCACTGAGAAAACGTCTTAATCTTTCTAACCCTTGGTTTCTTCGTATGTAAACTAGGCAGAGTAATAGAGCCATCTTGCAGAATATGATAGTGCCTGTAAAGCATGTAGCCTAGCACATGGTAGGTGCATAATCAAGCTTAGGTTGGGAGCCCCTAGGTTCTTGAGCTCAGTGATCTATTTCATTTGCTGAAGGTTGCTTTGTAAGTGTTTTTATAACAGAGTCTTTAAAAAGAGTCTCCATACTGCCAAGTTTATGCTAGGATTTAAGCTGCAATTTCATGGTGACTAGCTCTAGAATCCCCGGGCCACAGACCAGTAGCAGTCCGTGGCCTGTTAGGAACCGGGCCACACAGCAGGAGGTGAGCGATGGGTGAGCAAGCGAAGCTTCATCTGTATCTACAGCCGCTCCCCATCGCTCCCATTGCCACCTGAGTCCCGCCTCCTGTCAGATCAGCAGCGGCATTAGATTCTCATAGGAGCACGAACCCTACTGTGAACTGCGCATGCGAGGGATCTAGGTTGCTCGCTCCTTATGAGAATCTAATGCCTGATGATCTGAGGTGGAACTGAGGCTGTGATGCTAGCCCTGGGGAACGGCTACAAATACAGATTATCATTAGCAGATAGGTTTGACTGCACAGAGACTAATAAATCAGTTGCTTACAGACTCATATCAAAACCCTATCAGTGAGTGGCCAATGACAATTAAGCTGCATCTTACGGAGTAGACTAGACATAAGCAACACACTTCGGGTGTCACTGTCTCCCATCACCCCGAGATGGGACCATCTAGTTGCAGGAAAACAAGCTCAGGGCTCCCACTGATTCTGCATTATGGTGAGTTGTATAATTATTTCATTATATATTACAATGTAATAATAATAGAAATAAAGTGCACAATAAATGTAATGAGCTTGAATTATCCCGAAACCATCTCCCCCACCCGCAATCTGTGGAAAAATTGTCTTCCACGAAACTGGTCCCTGGTGCCAAAAAGGTTGGGGACTGCTGCTCTAGAAGGTTCAATGATAAAATTGGTCTCTCACTGAAAATGGAATTAGCTAACAGCAAAACAGCTCTGGTACAGATTTTCTCTGTGAATAGTGCCTCTGAGCTCCAGAGTTGAAACTTGGTTAGCATCTGCATATGGATATGTCAGACATCTCAAACTCTATCCAAAATGAAGCACTTGCTTATCCATCCATGAATCTGTTTCTCTTCAGTCTTTCCCATCTCAGTGCCTTTGTGCATCCAGCTGCTCAAGCCAGAAACCTGAGTCATTACCAAATCCCTTCATCCCTCACTTCTTTTTTTTATTTTTAATTTTTTAAAAAAATATTTATTTATTTTTGTCTGCATTGGGTCTTCATTGCTGCGCGCAGGCTTTCTCTCGTGGCGAGCAGGGGCTACTCTTCTCTGTGGTGTACGGGCTTCTCACTGCGGTGGCTTCTCTTGTTGCGGAGCACAGGCTCTAGGCATGTGGGCTTCAGTAGTTGTGGTTTGCGGACTCTAGAGCACAGGCTCAGTAGCTGTGGCGCACGGGCTTAGTTGCTCTGTGGAATGTGGGATCTTCCCGGATCAGGGCTCGAACCCAAGTCCCCTGCATTGGCAGGCGGATTCTTAACCACTGCGCCACCAGGGACGTCCCCATCCCTCACTTCTTAATACAGTTCATCTCCAAGTGCCATTTAAAACTCCTTCAAATATATCTTCAATCTGTGTACTAACCCCAGTCTCTACTGCCATCACCCTAAACCAAATCATCATTTTAAAAACGTGGATTACTGCAATAGCTCTCCAAATAATCTCTCCACTTCTACTCTTATTTCCCTCCAATCCATTGGATCTTGTCATCTTCTTGCTCCAAAGCTTTGGTGGATTCCCTTTGCACATAGGATAAAAACAAAATCTTTAACATGACTTATAAAGCCCTGAGTGATATGTCCCATGCCTAACTTTTCAGCCTTATCCATCAATATTCCCTCCCTTACTCCATTAGATTAATATGGGAACTCAATTTTCCCAGTGTGAGAATTTAGATTCAGTAATGTGGTACACTTGAGGAGACTTTACCAAGATCTCAAGCATTAATTAGGTCATTTGAGAAGAGAATGACATAGGACCAAGAGGTTTGGCATATTCTCTGAAAGATGCGTTCTGGCAAAATTTTGTTATAATCTTGGAATGAAGCTACAAATAAGAACAGAATAAAGTTAACTTGTCCTAGTTACTGACTACTGTGTGTCCCAGCAGGAAGATTAAAAAACATGTAGAACACATGCCTTCATGGTATACAGCCTTGTTAAGAAGATTAAATCATGCATACATACAATACTAGGCAGAAAACAATCAACTTTGTCACCACAATCAGAGTCATCCATAAGGCGTGAAAAGATAATGGAGACAACTGGATTTTGAAGGAAGCATGGGAATAACATTGATGGAAGAGAATCAAGAGGATATATCAGATGTATGAAAAAATAGACTGGTAGGAATGAATATTCCAGGTACAGGAGCAATAAGGAGGCTATAGGAGAGAGGCATCATGCTATAAAGAGAGAAGAATCAAACAGAAGTTTCCTTTTTTTAAATTGAAGTGTAATTGACTTACAATATTGTGTTAGTTTCAGGTATACAGCAAAGTGATTCAGTATTTCTACAGATTATATTCCATTATAGGTTGTTACAAGATAATGGTATAAGTCCCTGTATTATACAGTGTATTCCTGTTGCTTATCTATATGATATATAGTAGTTTGTATCTGTTACTCCCATACCCCTAATTTGTCCCTCCCCGCTTCCCTCTCCCCTTTGGTGACCACAAGTTTGTTTGCTGTATCTGTGAATCTATTTTTCTGTTTTGCATATACATCCATTCATTGTATTATTTTTTAGATTCCACAAATAAGTGACATCATAGTATTTGCATTTGTCTTTCTCTGTCTGACATTTCATTAAGCATAATATTCTCTAGGTCCATCCATGTTGCTTCAAATGGCAGTATTTCATTCCTTTTTATGGCTGAGTAGTATTCCATTATATATATATAAGTATATATATAAATAAAATTATATAATCCATTATCTATCTATCTATCTATCTATCTATCTATCTCTATCACATCTTAATCCAATCGTATGTCAGTGGACACTTGTGTTACTTCCGTGTCTTGGCTATTGTAAATAGTGCTGCTATGAACATTGGGCTACATATATCTTTTCAAATTAGTTTTTTTTTAATAAATTTATTTATTTTTATTTATTTTTGGCTGCATTGGGTCTTTTTTTTTTTTTTACAAATTTATTGGAGTATAAATGCCTTACAATTGTGTGTTCGCTTCTGTTTTATAATAAAGTGAATCAGTTATACATATACATATGTTCCCATATCTCTTCCCTCTTGTGTCTCCCTCCCTCCCACCCTCCCTAACCCACCCCTCTAGGTGGTCACAAAGCACCGAGCTGATCTTCCTGTGCTATGTGGCTGCTTCCCACTAGCTATCTATTTTACGTTTGGTCGTGTATATATGTCCATGTCACTCTCTCACTTTGTCACAGCTTACCCTTCCCCCTCCCCATATCCTCAAGTCCATTCTTTAGTAGGTCTGTTTCTTTATTCCCATCTTACCCCTAGGTTCTTCATGACATTTTTTTCCTTAAATTCCATATATATGTGTTAGCATACGGTATTTGACTTTCTCCTTCTGACTTACTTCACTCTGTATGACAGACTCTAGGTCCATCCACCTCATTACAAATAGCTCAATGTCGTTTCTTTTTATGGCTGAGTAATATTCCATTGTATATATGTGCCACATCTTCTTTATCCATTCATCCGATGATGGACACTTAGGTTGTTTCCATGTCCTGGCTATTGCAAATAGAGCTGCAGTGAACATTTTGGTACATGACTCTTTTTGAATTATGGTTTTCTCAGGGTATATGCCCAGTAGTGGGATTGCTGGGTCATATGGTAGCTCTATTTATAGTTTTTTAAGGAACCTCCATGCTGTTCTCCATAGTGGCTGTACCAATTCACATTCCCACCAGCACTGCAAGAGTGTTCCCTTCTCTCCACACCCTCTCCAGCATTTATTGTTTCTAGATTTTTTGATGATGGCCATTCTGATTGGTGTGAGATGATATCTCATTGTAGTTTTGATTTGCATTTCTCTAATGATTAATGATGTTAAGCATTCTTTCATGTGTTTGTTGGCAATCTGTATATCTTCTTTGGAGAAATGTCTATTTAGGTCTTCTGCACATTTTTGGATTGGGTTGTTTGTTTTTTTGTTATTGAGCTGCATGAGCTGCTTGTAAATTTTGGAGATTAATCCTTTGTCAGTTGCTTCATTAGCAAATATTTTCTCCCATTCTGAGGGTTGTCTTTTGGTCTTGTTTATGGTTTCCTTAGGTGTGCAAAAGCCTTTAAGTTTCATTAGGTTCCATTTGTTTACTTTTGTTTTTATTTCCATTTCTCTAGGAGGTGGGTCAAAAAGGATCTTGCTGTGATTTATGTCATAGAGTGTTCTGCCTATGTTTTCCTCTAAGAGTTTGAGAGTTTCTGGCCTTACATTTAGGTCTTTAATCCATTTTGAGCTTATTTTTGTGTATGATGTTAGGGAGTGTTCTAATCTCATACTTTTACATGTACCTGTCCAGTTTTCCCAGCACCACTTATTGAAGAGGCTGTCCTTTCTCCACTGTGCATTCCTGCCTCCTTTATCGAAGATAAGGTGACCATATGTGTGTGGGTTTATCTCTGGGCTTTCGATCCTGTTCCATTGATCTATAGTACTGTTTTTGTGCCAGTACCATACTGTCTTGATTATTGTAGCTTTGTAGTGTAGTCTGAAATCAAGGAGCCTGATTCCTCCAGCTCCGTTTTTTGTTCTCAAGATTGCTTTGGCTATTCGGGGTCTTTTGTGATTCCATACAGATTGTGAATTTTTTTGTTCTAGTTCTGTGAAAAATGCCAGTGGTAGTTTGATAGGGATTGCATTGAATCTGTAGATTGCTTTGGGTAGTATAGTCATTTTCACAATGTAGATTTTTCCAATCCAAGAACATGGTATATCTCTCCATCTGTTGGTATCATCTTTAATTTCTTTCATCAGTGTCTTATAATTTTCTGCATCCAGGTCTTTTGTCTCCTTAGGTAGGTTTATTCCTAGATATTTTATTCTTTTTGTTGCAATGGTAAATGGGAGTGTTTTCTTGATTTCACTTTCCAATTTTTCATCATTAGTGTATAAGAATGCCAGAGATTTCTGTGCATTAATTTTGTATCCTGCTACTTTACCATATTCATTGATTAGCTCTAGTAGTTTTCTGTTAGCATCTTTAGGATTCTCTATGTATAGGATCATGTCATCTGCAAACAGTGACAGCTTTACTTCTTCTTTTTCGATTTGGATTCCTTTTATTTCCTTTCCTTCTCTGATTGCTGTTGCTAAAACTTCCAGAACTATGTTGAATAAGAGTGGTGAGAGTGGGCAACCTTGTATTGCTCCTGATCTTAGTGGAAAAGGTTTCAGGTTTCCACCATTGAGGACGATGTTGACTGTGGGTTTGTCATATATGGCCTTTATTATGTTGAGGAAAGTTCCCTCTATGCCTACTTTCTGCAGGGTTTTTATCATAAATGGATGTTGAATTTTGTTGAAAGATTTCTCTGCATCTATTGAGATGATCATATGGTATTTCTCCTGCAATTTGTTAATATGGTGTATCACGTTGATTAATTGCATATATTGAAGAATCCTTGCATTCCTGGAATAAACCCCACTTGATCATGGTGTATGATCCTTTTCATGTGCTGTTGGGTTCTGTTTGCTAGTAATTTGTTGAGGATGTTTGCATCTATGTTCATCAGTGACATTGGCCTGTAATGTTCTTTCTTTGTGACATCCTTGTCTGGTTTTGGTATCAGGGTGATGGTGGCCTCGTAGAATGAGTTTGGGAGTGTTCCTTCCTCTGCTATATTTTGGAAGAGTTTGAGAAGGATAGGTGTTAGCTCTTCTCTAAATGTTTGTTAGAATTTCCCTGTGAAGCCATCTGGTCCTGGGCTTTTGTTTGTTGGAAGATTTTTAATCACACTTTCAATTTCAGTGCTTGTGATTGGTCTGTTCATATTTTCTATTTCTTCCTGATTCAGTCTTGGCAGATTGTGCATTTCTAAGAATTTGTCCATTTCTTCCAGGTTGTCCATTTTATTGGCATAGAGTTGCTTGTAGTAATCTCTCATGATCTTTTGTATTTCTGCAGTGTCAGTTGTTACTTCTCCTTTTTCATTTCTAACTCTATTGATTTGAGTCTTCTCCCTTTTGTTCTTGATGATTCTGGCTAGTGTTTTATCAATCTTTTTTATCTTCTCCAAGAACCAGCTTTTAGTTTTATTGATCTTTGCTATCATTTCCTTCATTTCTTTTTCATTTATTTCTGATCTGATCTTTATGATTTCTTTCCTTCTGCTAACTTTCGGGTTTTTTTGTTCTTCTTTCTCTAATTGCTTTAGGTGCAAAGTTACGTTGTTTATTCGAGATGTTTTCTGTTTATTTTTTTTATTTTTATTTTTTTTTTACTGTACGCGGGCCTCTCACTGTTGTGGCCTCTCCCGTTGCGGAGCACAGGCTCTGGACACGCAGGCTCACTGGCCATGGCTCACCTGCCCAGCCGCTCCACGGCATGTGGGATTTCCTGGACTGGGACACGAACCCATGGCCCCTGCATCGGCAGGCGGACTCTCAACCACTGCGCCACCAGGGGAGCCCTCCTGTTTCTTAAGGTAGGATTGTATTGCTATACACTTCCCTGTTAGAACTGCTTTTGCTGCATCCCGTAGGTTTTGGGTCATCGTGTCTCCATTGTCATTTGTTTCTAGGTATTTTTTGATTTCCTCTTTGATTTCTTCAGAGATCACTTCCTTAGTAAGTAGTGTATTGTTTATCCTCCATGTGTTTGTATTTTTTACAGATCTTTTCCTGTAATTGATATCTAGTCTCATAGCATTGTGGTCGGAAAAGATACTTGATACAATTTCAGTTTTCTTAAATTTACCAAGGCTTGATTTGTGACCCAAGATATGATCTATCCTGGAGAATGTTCCATGAGCACTTGAGAAGAATGTGTATTTTGTTGTTTTTGGATGGAATGTCCTATAAATATCAATTAAGTCCATCTTGTTTAATTATCATTTAAAGCTTGTGTTTCCTTATTTATTTTCATTTTGGATTATCTGTCCATTGGTGAAAGTGGGGTGTTCATGTCCCCTACTATGAATGTGTTACTATCGATTTCCCCTTTTATGGCTGTTAGTATTTGCCTTATGTATTGATGTGCTCCTTGTTGGGTGCATAAATATTTACAAATGTTATATCTTCTTGGATCGATCCCTTGATCATTATGTAGTGTCCTTTGTCTCTTGTAATAGCCTTTATTTAAATGGCTATTTTGTCTGATATGAGAATTGCTACTCCAGCTTTCTTTTTATTTCCATTTGCATGGAATATCTTTTTCCATCCCCTCATTTCAGTCTGTATGTGTCCCTAGGTCTGAAGTGGGTCTCTTGTAGACAGCATGTATATGGGTCTTGTTTTTGTATCCATTCAGCCAATCTGTGTCTTTTGGTGGGAGCATTTAGTCCATTTACATTTAAGGTAATTATCAATATGTATGTTCCTATTCCCATTTTCTTAATTGTTTTGGGTTTGTTATTGTAGGTCTTTTCCTTCTCTTGTATTTCTTGCCTAGAGAAGTTCCTTTAGCATTTGTTGTAAAGCTGGTTTGGTGGTGCTGGACTTCTCAGCTTTTGCTTGTCTGTAAAGGTTTTAATTTCTCCATCAAATCTGAATGAGATCCTTGCTGGGTAGAGTAATCTTGGTTGTAGGTTTTTCTCCTTCATCACTCTAAATATGTCCTGCCAGTCCCTTCTGGCTTGCAGAGTTTCTGCTGAAAGATCAGCTGTTAACCTTATGGGGATTCCCTTGTGTGTTATTTGTTGTTTTTCCCTTGCTGCTTTTAATATGTTTTCTTTGTGTTTAATTTTTGACAGTTTGATTAATATGTGTCTTGGCATGTTTCTCCTTGGATTTATCCTGTATGAGACTCACTGTGCTTCCTGGACTTGATTAACTATTTCCTTTCCCATATTATGGTAGTTTTCAACTATAATCTCTTCAAATATTTTCTCAGTCCCTTTCGTTTTCTCTTCTTCTCCTGGGACCCCTATATTTCGAATGTTGTTGCTTTTAATGTTGTCCCAGAAGTCTCTGAGACTGTCCTCAGTTCTTTTCATTCTTTTTTCTTTATTCTGCTCTGCAGTAGTTATTTCCACTATTTTATCTTCCAGGTCACTTATCCATTTTTCTGCCTCAGTTATTCTGCTATTGAGCTCTTGTAGAGTATTTTTAATTTCATTTATTGTGTTGTTCATCATTGCTTGTTTTCTCTTTAGTTCTTCTAGGTCCTTGTTAAATGTTTCTTGCATTTTTCTCTCTTCTATTTCCAAGATTTTGGATTATCTTTACTATCATTATTCTGAATTCTTTTGCAGGTAGACTGCCTATTTTCTTTCCGTTTGTTAGGTCTGGTGGGTTTTTATCTTGCTCCCTCATCTGCTGTGTGTTTTTCTGTCTTCTCATGTTGCTTATCTTACTGTGTTTGGGGTCTCCTTTTTGAAGGCTGCAGGTTCGTAGTTCCCGTTGTTTTTGGTGTCTGTCCCCAGTGGCTAAGGTTGGTTCATTGGGTTGTGTAGGCTTCCTGATGGAGGGAACTAGTGCCTGTGTTCTGGTGGATGAGGCTGAATCTTATCTTTCTGGTGGGCAGGTCCACATCTGGTGGTGTGTTTTGGGGTTTCTGTGGCCTTATTATGATTTTAGGCAGCCTCTCTGCTAATGGGTGGGGTTGTGTTCCTGTCTTGCTAGTTGTTTGGCATAGGGTGTCCAGCACTGTAGCTTGCTCGTCATTGAATGAAGCTGGGTGTTGGTGTTGAGATGGAGATTCCTGGGAGATTTTCTCCATTATATATTACGTGGAGCTGGGAGGTCTCTTGTGGACCAGTGTCCTGAAGTTGGCTCTCCCACCTCAGAGGCAGAGCACTGGCTCCTGGCTGTAGCATCAAGTGGTTTCATCCACATGGCTCAGAATAAAAGGGAGAAAAAGAGAAAGAAAGGAAGAAAGAAAGAAAGAAAGAAAGAAAGAAAGAAAGAAAGAAAGAAAGAAAGAAAGAAAGAAAGAAAGAAAGAAAGAAAGAGAGAGAGAAAGAGAGAGAGAAAGAAAGAGAGAAAGAAAGGGAGAAAAAGGGAGAAAGAAAGGAGGAAAGAAATTATTAAAATAAAAAATAAAAATGAATTATTAAGAAAAAATTTTAAGTAAAAAAACAAAACAATAAACAAAACAAAACAAAAAATGGATGGACAGAACCCTAGGATAAATGGTGAAAGCAAAGCTATACAGACGAAATCTCACACAGAAGCATATACATACACACTCACAAAAAGAGGAAAAGGGGAAAAAATAATAAATCTTGCTCTCAAAGTCACCTTCTCAATTTGGGATGATTCATTTTCTCTTCAGGTATTCTACTGATGCAGGGTACATCTAGTTGATTGTGGAGATTTAATCCGCTGCTCCTGAGGCTGCTGGGAGAAATTTCCCTTTCTTTTCTTTGTTTGCACATCTCCCGGGGCTCAGCTTTGGATTTGGCCCCGCCTCTTCGTGTAGGTCGCCGGAGGGCGTCTGTTTTTCCCTCAGACAGGGTTAAAGGAGCAGCTGCTTCGGGGACTCTGGCTCACTCAGGCCGGGGGGAGGGAGGGGCACAGTGTGCGGGGCGAGCCTGCGGAGGTAGAGGCTGGCGGGACGTTGTAGCAGCCTGAGGTGCGCTGTGTGTTCTTCCGGGGAAGCTGTCCTGGATCCCGGGACCCTGGCAGTGGTGGGCTGCACAGGCTCCCGGGAGGGGAGGTGTGGATAGTGACCTGTGCTCGCACACAGGCTTCTTGGTTTAGGCAGCAGCAGCCTTACTGTCTCATGCCCGTCTCTGGGGTCTGCGCTTTTAGCCGCAGCTCGCGCCCGTCTCTGGAGCTCCTTTAAGCAGCGCTCTTAATCCCCACTCCTCGCGCACCAGGGAACAAAAAGGGAAGAAAAAGTCTCTTGCCTCTTCGGCAGGTCCAGACTTTTCCCCGGACTCCCTCCCGGCTAGCTGTGGTGCACTAACCCCTTCAGGCTGTGTTCACGCCGCCAGTCCTCTCCCTGCAATCGGACTGACCGAAGCCCGAAGCCCGAGCCTCAGCTCCCAGCCCCTGCCCGCCCCGGTGGGGGAGCAGACAAGCCTCTCGGGCTGGTGAGTGCCGGTCGGCCCTGATCCTCTGTGCGGGAATCTCCCCGCTTTGCTCTCCGCACCCCTGTTGCTGTGTTATCCGCAGCTCCGAAGCTTCCCCCTGCGCCACCTGCAGTCTCCGCCCGCGAAGGGGCTTCCTAGTGTGTGGAAACCTTTCCTCCTTCACAGCTCCCTCCCACTGGTGCAGGTCCCGTCGCTATTCTTTTGTCTCTGTTTTTTCTTTTTTCTTTTGCCCTGCCCAGGTACGTGGGGAGTTTCTTGCCTTTTGGGAGGTCTGAGTTCTTCTGCCAGCGTTCAGTGGGTGTTCTGTAGGAGTTGTTCCACATGTAGATGTATTTCTGATGTATCTGTGGGAAGGAAGGTGATCTCCGCATCTTACTTTTCCGCCATCTTCCTAGTTGTCCCCGCCTTCTTTTTTTAAAATCTGGCTTCTTTCTTTCTTTTTTAAAAAAATTTATTTATTTATTTATTTATGGCTGCATTGGGTCTTCATTGCTGCGCACGGGCTTTCTCTAGTTGCGGTGAGTGGGAGCTGCTCTTCGTTGTGGTTCATGGGCTTCTCATTGCGGTAGCTTCTCTTATTGCAGAGCATGGGCTCTAGGCACGCGGGCTTCTGTAGTTGTGGCTCTCAGGCTCAGTAGTTGTGGCTCGCAGACTAGAGCACAGGCTCAGTAGTTGTGATGCACAGGCTTAGTTGCTCCACAGCATGTGGGATCTTTCCGGACCAGGGCTCGACCCATGTCCCCTGCATTGGCAGGTGAATTCTTAACCCCTGTGTCACCAGGGAGGTCCCCCTAAAATCTGGCTTCTTTCAGTCAGCTTAATTATTTTGAGAGTTATCCATATTATAGTAGATCACAATAATTTCTTCCTTTTTATTGGTAAGAAGTACTTCCATTGTATGGATATACTGTAGTTTACTTATCCATTCACCAGTGGATGAACATTTGGGTTGTTTCCCGATTTTGACTATTACAAGCAAAACAAATGTGAACATTTATACACAAGTCTTTGTAGGGAGATAAGCTTTCATTTCTCTTGGGTAAATATGTAGGAATGGAATGGCTAGATCACATGGTAGATGTATGTTTAGTTATTTAAAAAATCTTTTAAAAAGCAGTTTTATTGAGGTATAATTTATATACCTTAAAATCATCCATTTTAAGTGTACAATTCAATGAATTTTAGTTAATTTACAGAGTTGTGTAAGCACAATCCAATTTTAGAAAATTTCCATCACCTCAAAAAGACCCTTGTCTCCATTTGTAGTCTTCCCTGCTCTTGTCCTTAGCTCCAGGCATCTACTTTCTGTTTCTGTAGACTTGCTATTTCTGGATATTTCATGTAAATGGAATCATGCAATATGTAGTGTTTTACATCTGGCTTCTTTCATTTTGTATAAAATTTGTGAGATTCATGCATGTTGTAATATGTATCAGTACTTTGTTCCCTTTTATTGCTGAGTGTTTATCCATTCATCCAGTGGTTGGGCATTACGTATAATGCCTCTCTGAACATTTGTGTACAAGTCTTTATATGGATATATGTCTAATTTCTCTTGGTTAGATTCTTAGGAATAGAATTATTGGGTTGTAAGGTGAACTTATTTTTACTTTTTTAAGGAACTGCCAAACTATTTTCCAAAATAGTAGTACAGTTTATATTTCCACCAGGAAAGTATGAGGGTTCCAGTTTCTCTGTAGCCTTGCCAACACTTATTGTTATTTATGTTTTGATTATAGACATTCTAGTGGGTGTGAAGTAGTTTCTCATTCTGGTTTTAACTTACATTTCCTTAATGACTTGGTGAGCAGCTTTGAATGTGGTTCTTTGCCATCCATATATTTTCTTTGTTGTCTATTCAAATATTTTGTCTAGTTTAAAAAGCTGGGTTGTTTGTTTTCTTATTATTGAGTTTTTTGAGGTACCATTAGTTTATAATATTATATGTTTCATGTGTACAACATCATAATTCAGCTTCTGCATAAACTGCAGCATGCTCACCACCAAAAGTCTAGTTTCCATCCATCACCATGCAGTTGACTCCCTTTCGCATTTTGCCCTCTATCCATCCCCCTTCCCCTCTGGTAACAACCAATCTGTTCTCTGCCTAAATATGTTTGTTTTTGTTTTGTTTTGTTTTTTATTTTTAAAAATATTTTACATATGGGTGAAATCATACAGTATTTGTCTTTCTCTGCCTTACTTTTTTCATTAGCGTAATACCCTCTAGGTCTATCTGTGTTGTTGCAAGTGGCAAGATTTCATCATTTTTAATGACATATATATATATATATATATATATATATATATATATATATATATGCCACCTCTTCTTTATCCATTCATCCATTGGTGGGCACTTAGACTGTTTCCATATCTTGGCTATTGTAAATACTGCTGCAATCAACATAGGGGTGCATGTATCTTTTCTAATTAGCATTTTTGTTTTCTTCAGATAAATACACAGAAGTGGAATAGCTAGATCATATGGTAGTTCTATTCTTAATTTTCTGAGGAATTTCCATACCATTTTCCATAGTAAATAGAATGTAAATGCACCGACGTACATTCCCATCAACAGTGCACGAGGGTTCCCATTTATTTATTTATTATTAAGGTATAGTTTATTTATAATATTATGTAAGTTTCACGTGTGCAACATAGTGATTCACAATTTTTAAAGGCTATACGTCATTTATAAGTTATAAGATATTGACTATATTCCCTGTGCTGTACAATATATCCTTGTAGCTTATTTATTTTATACATAGTAGTTAGCACAACTTAATACCTACCCCTATCTTGCTCCTCCCTGCTTCCATCTCCCCACTGGTAACCACTAGTGGGTGTTTTTTTTTTGTTTTTTTTTGTTCTCTACATCTGTGAGTCTGTTTCTTCTTTGTTATATCCACTAGTTTGTTTTATTTTTTTAGATTCCACATATAAGTGATATTATGCCATTTTTTGTCTTTCTCTGTCTGACTTATTTCACTAATCAGGGTTCCCTTTTCTCCACATCCTCTCTAACATTGTCATTTCTTGTCTTTTTGATAATAGCCATTCTAAAGGGCATGAAGTGATATCCCATTGTGGTTTTGATTTGCATTTTCCTAATAATTAGTGATGTTGAATATTTTTTCATGTGCCTGTTGGCCATCTGTAGGTCTTCTTTGGAAAAATATCTATTCAGATCCTCCATCCATTTCTAAATTGGATTTTCTTTTCTTGTTGAGTTGTATGAGTTCTTTATATATTGTGGATATTAACCCCTTATAAGATATATGTTTTACAAATGTCTTCTCACATTCAGTAGGCTGCCTTTTCATTTTGTTGATGGTTTCCTTTGCTGGACATAAGCTTTTTAGTTTAATATAGTTGCATTTGTCTATTTTTGCTTTTGTTTCCCTTGCCTAAGGAGATGTATCCAAAAAGATATTGCTAAGACCAATGTCAAAGAGAGTACTACCTATGTTTTCTTCTAGGAGTTTTATGGTTTCAGATATTATATTCAAGTTTTGATCCACTTTGAGTTACTTTTTATGCAAGGTGTGTAAGATAGTGGCCTAGTTTTTCATTCTTTTCTGTGTGGATTTCCCAGAACCACTTATTGAAGAGAGTATTCTTTCTCCATTGTATGAGTTTGGCTACTTTGTCATAAGTTGTTCATTTGTGTATGGGTTTATTTCTGGGGCTCTCAATTCTGTTCCATTGATCTGTGTGTCTGTTTTTGTGCCGATATCATGTAGTTTAGATTATTATAGCTTTGTTTGAAATTGGGGAGTGTGATACCTCCAGCTTTGTTCTTTTTTCTCAGTATTGCTCTGGCTATTCAGGGTCTTTTGTAATGCCATACAAATTTTAGAATTTTTTGTCCTTTTTCAATGAAAAATGTCCTTGGGATTTTGATAAGGATTGCAATGAATCTGTAGATTGTTTTAGGTAATATGGTCATTTTAACAATGGTGATTCTTCCAATCTATGAGCATGGAATGTCTTTCTGTTTCTTTGTGTCTTCTTTATTTTCTTTCAACAATGTCTTTTCCCCCCAGTTTTATTGACATATCATTGTCATACAGCACCATACAAGTTTAATATGTGCAATGTAATGATTTGACTTACATACATCATGATATGATTACCACAATAGGTTTAATGAACATCCATCATCTCATATAGATACAACATTAGAGAAATAGAAAAAAATTTTTTTCCTTGTAATGAGACTCTTAGGATTTACTCTCTTAACAACTTTCATATATAACATACATCAGTGTTAATTGTATTTATCACATTGTACATTACATCCCTAGTACTTATTTATCTTATAACTGGAAGTTTGTACCTTTTGACTATCTTTGTCCAATTTCCCCTTCCCCCACACCTTGCTTCTCGTAACCAAAAATCTGATTTTTTTCTTTAAGTTTGTTTGTTTTTGAAGTAAAATTAACCTACAACACTATGTTAGTTCCTGTTACACAACATAGTGATTCAATATTTCTATACATTTCAAAATGATTACCATGATAAGTCTATTTATCGTATGTCACCATGTAAAGATATTACATAATTATTGACTGTGTTTCCTGCACTGTACATTTCATATCTGTGACATTTATTTTATAACTTCGTGTCTTCTTTAATTTCTTTTAACACTGTCTTATACTTTTCAATGTACAGGTATTTCACCTCTTTTGTAAAATTTATTCCTAGATATTTTATTATTTTTATTGCAGTTGTAAGTCAGATTTTTTTCTTAGCTTTACTTTCTGCTAGTTTGTTGTTAGAGTATAGAAACACAACAGATTTTTGTATATTGATTTTGTACCCTGCAATTTCACTGTATTTGTTTATTATTTCTAATAGTTTTTTGGTGGAAGTTTTAGGGTTTTCAATATATAAAATCATGTCATTCACAACCAGTGACAGTTTTATTTCTTCCTTTCCTATTTGGATGTGTTTTATTTCTTTTTCTTGACTAATTGCTCTGTCTAGGACTTCCAAATACTATGTTGAATAAGAGTGGTGAGAGCAGGCATCCTTGTCTTGCTCCTGATCTTGGAGGAATAGCTTTCAGTTTTTCATCATTGAGTATGATGTTAGTTAGCTGTGGGTTTGTCATATATGACCTTTATTATGTTGAGGTACATTCCTTCTATATCCATTTTATTGAGAGTGTTTAATCATAAATGGATGTTGAATCTTGCTAAATGCTTTTTCTTACATATAATGAGATGATCATATGATTTTTATTGAAATGTAGTTGATTTATAATATTAGTTTCAGGTATAAAGCATAGTGATTCAATATTTTTATAGATTATACTCCATTTAATGTTATTACCAAATAATGGCTATATTTCCTTATGCTGTACAATATGTCCTTGTTATCTTAGTCTCAGATTTTTCTTGAGATAGGCCTCCATTGTTCTAAAATTCCCTCTTAGTACTGTTTTTGCTGCATCCCATAGACTTTGTTATGTTGTATTTTCATTTGTCTTTAGGTATTTTTAAATTTCTTCTTTGATTTCCTTGTTGACCCAGTAGTGTTCAGTAGCATGTTGTTTACTCCACATGTTTTTTATTTTTCCAGCGTTCTTTTTGTAGTTGATTTCTAGTTTCTTACTGTTGTGGTCAGAAAAGTTGCTTGATATGATTTGTCTTCTTAAATTTATTGAAACTTCTTTTGTGTCCAAACATATGGTCTATCCTTGAGAACATTTTATGTGCACTTGAGAAGAATGTGTATTCCACTGCTTTTGGAATGTTCTATATATACTTATTAAATCCATCTGGTAATGTTTCATTGAAGGCTGATATTTCCTTGTTGACTTACTGTCTGGATGATCTATCCATCTTTATAAGTGGGGTGTTGAACCCCACTGCTATTATTGTATTACTATCAATTTTTCCCTTTAGGTCTGTTAATAATTGCTTTATATATTTTGGTGCTCCTATGTTAACTGCATATATATTGATATATTGATCATTGTTATGCCTCCTTAATGGATTATCCCTTTTATCATTATAAAATGTCCATCTTGTCTCTTGTTACCTTTTTTGATATGAAGTCTATTTCGTTGGATATGAGTATGGCTACACCTGCTTTCTTTTGGCTGCTATTTGCTTGGAGTATCATCTTCCAATACTTCCCTCTGAGTCTATGTTTGTCTTTAGACCTGAGATTAGTCTTCTGAAGGCAGCATATAGTTGGTACTAGTTTTTAATCCACCAAGCCCCTCTGTGGAATGGCTCATTTTTGAGTCAATGGCTCAATTTTCATTGGTGAATTCCATCCATTTATATTGAGGGTAATTGAGATATGAGGACTTAGTACTGCCATTTGGTCTTTTGTTTTTTGGTTGCTCTGTATCTCAATTCTTTCTTTTTCCTTGTGTTTCTATCTGCTTTTTTAGTTTGGTGGTTTTCTATGATGTTTTTCCTCAGATTCCTCTTTTATTATGTTTTGTGTCTCTGCTCTAGATTTTTGTTTTGTGTTTACCATGGGGTTTGTATAAGACATCTCATAGATAAAATGGTCCTTTATCTACTGATAATATCTTATCTTCATTTACCTATACAAGTTATGTCCTTTTCCTCTTCTCCTTTTATATTTTTATGGTAACAAATTATCCCTTTTTATATTGTGTGTTTGTTTCCAAATTGAAATTGCTATGGTTATTTTTAATGCTTTTATCCCCTTTAACATTTATGCTACAATTAAGTGTTTAACAAGATATTCTGATACAGAGTTGCAATTTTTTTATTCTGTCTGTTTATCACTTTATTCAAAGGTTAGTATACTTTGGCCTTTTCATTTCAGCTAGAAGAGATCCATTCAACATTTCTTGTAAGGGAGGTCTAGTGATGATGAATTCCCTCAGCTTTTGTTTTTTTTGTGTTTGTTTTTTTGTATTTCTCCTTCATATCATAACTTTGCTGTATAAAGTATTCTTGGCGGACCATTTTTATCTTTCAAGATTTTGAGTATGTCATTCCACTCCCTCCTGACCTGTAGAATTTCTGTTGAGACATATGCTGATAGCCTAATGGGGGTTGGGGGGTACCTTTGTAGGTTACTGTGTTTTTCTACTCCCCCACCCCTGCACTGGCTGCCTTTAAAATTCTTTCTTTATCATTGCCTTTTGACAGTGTTAATATACTGTGTCTTGGAGAAGGCCTTTTTTAATGTTGAGGCAATTATGTGTTCTCTTAGTTTCATGTACTTGTATATCTAGTTTATTCCCCCAGGTTTGGGAAGTTCTAAGCTATTATTTCTTTAAATAAGCTCTCTGCTCCCCTCTCCCTCTCTTCTCCTTCTGTGATACCCATTATCCTTATGTTGCCTTTCTAATGGAGTCACGCAGTTCTCATAGAGCATCTTTATTTTTTTAAAAATATCTTAGTTCTCTCTCTTCTTCTACCTGAATCATTTCAAGATTCAAGATCTTCAAGCTTCCTAATTCTCTCTTCCATATGGTCTGCTCTATTTCCAGTGCTTTCTAATGCATTCTTCATCACATTTACTGAGTTGCTGAGCTCCAGAATTTTTCAGAATTTTGATCTATTTGGTAAAGTATTTGTTCTATTCATTAATTTTATTCCTAAGCCCATGGAACTGCCTTTCTGAGTTTTCTTGTAGCTCATTGAGTTTCTTCATGACAACCATTTTGAATTCTCTATCACTTAGAGTACAGTCTTTTTTATTTTTTTCTCAATGGAGGAAAGAAGAATTTTATTTTATTTTTGTGATGGCTGACAGTATATTAAAATATTTTTTAATTAAAAAACTTTTATTGAAGTATAGTTGATTTACAATATTATATAAGTTTCAGGTGTACAGCACAATGATTCAGTTATACATCTGTATACACACATATATACATATATACACATATATACATATATACGTATATATATATTATTTTTCAGGTTCTTTTTCCTTATTGGTTATTACATAATATTGAGTATAGTTCCCTGTGCTATATAGTAGATCCTTGTCGGTTATCTGTTTTATATGTAGTAGTATGTGTATGTTAATCCCAGTCACCTGAGTTATCCCTCCCCCACCCTCTTTTACCTATGGTAACTGTAAGCTTGTTTTTTGTGTCTGTGAGTCTCTTTCTGTTTTCAAAATATGTTCATTTGTGTCTCTGTCTTTTTTTAAGATTCCACATATAAGTGATATCGTATGATATTTGTCTTTGTCTGGCTTACTTCACTTAGTATGATAATATCTAGGTCCATCCATATTGCTGCAAATGGCATTTTTTCATTCTTTTTTATGGCTAAGTAGTATTCCATTGTATATTTATACCACATCTTCTTTATCCCTTCATCTGTCGATGGACATTTAGCTTGTTTCCATGTCTTGGCTATTGTAAATAGTGCTGTTATGAATATTGGGGTGCATGTATCTTTTCAAATTATGGATTTCTCCAGATACATGCCCAGCAGTGGGATTGCAGGATCATACGGTAGCTCTACTTTTAGTTTTTGAGGAACCTCCATACTGTTCTGCATAGTGGCTGCACCAATTTGCATATCCACCAACAGTGGATGAAGAGTTCCTTTTTCTCCACACCCTCTCCAGCATTTATTATTTATTTTTAAAAATTAATTAATTATTTAATTAATTTTAAAAAATTTATTTATTTATTTATTTTTGGCTGCGTTGGGTCTTTGTTGCTGTGCGTGGGCTTTCTCTAGTTGCAATGAACAGGGGCTACTCTTCGTTGCGGTGCACAGGCCTCTCATTGCAGTGGCTTCTCTTGTTGCAGAGCACAGGTTCTAGGCACCCAGGCTTCAGGAGTTGTGACTCGCGGGCTCTGGAGAGCAGGTGCAGTAGTTGTGGTGCACGGGTTTAGTTGCTCTGTGGCATGTGGGATCTTCCCGAACCAGGGCTCGAACCCGTGTCCCCTGCATTGGCAGGTGGATTCTTAAGCACTGTGCCACCAGGGAAACCCAACATTTATTATTTGTAGACTTTTTGATGATGGCCATTCTGACCAGTGTGAGGTGATACCTCACTGTAGTTTTTTCTTGCATTTCTCTAATAATTAGTGATGTTGAGCATATTTTCACAGGCTTTTTAGCCATCTGTATGTCTTCTTTGCAGAAATGTCTATTTAGGTCTTCTGCCTATTTTTTCTTTGGGTTGTTTGTTTTTTTGTTTTGAGCTGCATGAACTGTTTTTATGTTTTGGAGATTAATCCCTTGTCAGTCTCAATGTGTGCAAAATTTTTCTCCCATTCTGTAGGTAGTCTTTTTGTTTTGTTTACGGTTTCCTTTGGTGTGTAATAGCTTTTAAGTTTAATTAGGTCCCATTTGTTTATTTTTGTTTTTATTTTCATTCCTCTAGGAGGTGGATTCAAAAAGATATTGCTCCAATTTATGTCAAAGAGTCTCTTTACTATGTTTTCCTCGGAGTTTTATAGTTATCTGGTCTTACATTTAGAACTTTAATCCATTTTGAGTTTATTTTTTTGTATGGTGTTAGTAAATGTTCTAATTTCATTCTTTTACATGTAGCTGTCTGGTTTTCCCAGCACCACTTATTGAAGAGGCTGTCTTTTCTCTATTGTATGTTCTTGCCTTGAACATAGATTACTTGACCATAGGTACATGGGTTTATTTCTGGGCTTTCTATCCTGTTCCACTGATCTTATTTCTGTTTTTGTGCCAGTACCATACTGTTCTGATGACTGTAACTCTGTAGTATAGTCTGAAGCTGGGTAGCCTGATTCTTCCAGCTCCGTTTTTCTTTCTCAAGATTGCTTTGGCTATTTGGGGTCTTCTGTGTTTCCACACAAATTAAAAATTTTTTTGTTCTAGTTCTGGGAAATATGCCATTGGTAATTTGATAGGGATTGTGTTGAATCTGTAGATTGCCTTGGGTGGTATAATCATTTTGACAATATTGCTTCTTCCAATCTAAGAACATGGTATATTTTTTCATTTGTTTGTGCCTTCTTTGATTTCTTTCATCAGCATCTTATAGTTTTCAGAGTACAGTTCTTTTGCCTCCTTAGGTAGGTATATTCCTAGGTATTTTATTGTTCTTGGTGTGATGGTAAATGGGATTGTTTTCTTGATTTCTCTTTCTGACCTTTTGTTGTTAGTATATAGAAACGTAACAGATTTCTGGGTATTAACTTTGTATCCTGCAACTTTACCAAATTCATTGATGACCTCTAGTACTTTTCGAGTAGCATCTTTAGGATTTTCTATGTATAGTATCATGTCACCTGCAAATAGTGACAATTTTATTCTTCTTTTCCAATTTGGATCCCCTTTATTTCTTTTAATTCTCTGATTGCTGTTTCTAGGACTTCCAAAACTATACTGAATAAAAGTGGTGAGAGTTGTTATCCTTGTCTTGTTCCTGATCTTAGAGCAGAGATCCCCAACCCCGGGACATGGACTGGTACCGGTCCACAGCCTTTAAGGAACTGGACCACACAGCAGGAGGTGAGAAGTGGGTGAGCGAGCAAAGCTTCATCTGCTGCTCCCCATCTCTCTCATTACCACCTGAACCATTGCTTGCATTACCATCTGAAGCATCCCCCCCATCACTCACATTACCACTTGAACCATCCCCTCCATTGCTCAGTTACCACCTGAATCATCCCCCTCACCCCCTGTCCATGGAAAAATTGTCTTCCACAAAACTGGTCCCTGGTGCCAGAAAGGATGGGGACTGCTGTCTTAGAGGAAATGCTCGCAGTTTTTCACTGTTGAGTTTGATGTTGGTTTTGGGTTTGTCATATATGGCCTTTATTATGTTGAGGTAGGTTCCCCCTATGCCCACTTTCTGGAGTTATTTTTTTTTTATCATAAATGAATGTTGAATTTTTTATCAAAATCTTTTCTGCATCTATTGAGGTAATTATATGGTTTTTATTCTTTAATTTGTTAATGTGATATATCACACAGATTGATTTGTAGATATTGAAAAACACTTGCATCCCTCGGATTGATCACACTTGATCATGGTGTAGATCCTTTTAATATACTGTTGGATACAGTTTGCTAGTTTTTTGCTGAGGATTTTCGTGTCTGTGTTCATCAGTGATATTGGCCTATAACTTTCTTTTTTTGTGGTATCTCTGTCTGGTTTTAGTATCAGGGTGATGGTGGCCTCATTGAATGAGTTTGGAGTGTTCCTTCCTCTGCAATGTTTTGGAATAGTTTTGGAAGGACAGATGTTAATTCTTTATTTTTTTAACGTGTTTATTGGGGTATAATTGCTTTACAATGGTGTATTCGTTTCTGCTTTATAGCAAAGTGAATCAGCTCTACGTATACATATATCCCCATATCTTCTCCCTCTTGTGTCTCCCTCCCACCCTCACCATCCCACCCATCTAGGTGGTCACAAAGCACTGAACTGATCTTCCTGTGCTATGCGGCTGCTTCCCACTAGCTATCTATTTTACATTTGGTAGTATATATAAGTCTATGCCACTCTCTCACTTCGTCCCAGCTTACCCTTCCCTCTCCCAATGTCCTCAAGTCCATTCTCTACGTCTGCATCCTTATTCCTGTCCTGCCCCTAGGTTCTTCAGAACCTTTCTTTCTTTCTTTTTTTTTTTTTTGGAGATTCCATATATATGTGTTAGCGTACAGTATTTATTTCTCTCTTTCTGACTTACTTCACTCTGTATGACAGACTCTAGGTCCATCCACCTCACTACAAATAACTCAATTTCGTTTCTTTTTATGGATGAGTAATATTCCATTGTATTTATTTGCCACATCTTCTTTATCCAGTCATCTGGTGATGGACACTTAGGTTGCTTCCATGTCCTGGCTATTGTAAATAGAGCTACAATGAATGTTGTGGTACATGACTCTTTTTGAAATATGGTCTTCTCAGGGTATATGCCCAGTAGTGGGATTGCTGGGTCATATGGTAGTTCTATTTTTAGTTTTTTAAGGAACCTCCATACTATTCTCCATAGTGAATGTATCAACGTACATTCCCACCAACAATGCAAGAGTGTTCCCTTTTCTCCACACCCTCTCCAGCATTTATTGTTTGTAGATTTTTTGATGATGGCCATTCTGACTGGTGTGGTGATACCTCATTGTAGTTTTGATCTGCATTTCTCTAATGATTAGTGATGCTGAGCATCCTTTCATGTGTTTGTTGGCAATCTGTATATCTTCTGTAGAGAAATGTCTATTTAGGTCTTCTGCACATTTTTGGATTCAGTTGTTTGTTTTTATCATAATGAGCTGCATGAGCTGCTTATAAATTTTGGAGATTAATCCTTTGTCAGTTGCTTCATTGGCAAAAATTTTCTCCCATTCTGAGGGTTGTCTTTTTGTCTTGTCTGTGTTTTCCTTTGCTGTGCAAAAGCTTTTAAGTTTCATTAGGTCCCATTTGTCTACTTTTATTTTTATTTCCATTTTTCTAGGAGGTGGGTCACAAAGGATCTTGCTGTGATTTATATCATAGAGTGTTCTGCCTATGTTTTCCTCTAAGAGTTTTATAGTATCTGGCCTTACATTTAGGTCTTTAATCCATTTTGAGCTTATTTTTGTGTATGGTGTTAGGGAGTGTTCTAATTTCGTTCTTTTACATGTAGCTGTCCAGTTTTCCCAGCACCACTTATTGAAGAGACTGTCTTTTCTCCATTGTATATTCTTGCCTCCTTTATCAAAAATAAGGTGACTATATGTGCGTGGGTTTATCTCTGGGCTTTCTCTCTTCTTCCATTGATCTGTAGTTCTATTTTTGTGCCAGTACCATACTGTCTTGATTACTGTAGCTTTGTAGTATAGTCCGAAATCTGGGATAATGATTCCTCCAGCTCTGTTTTTCATTCACAAGATTGCTTTGGCTACTTGGGGTCTTTTGTGTTTCCATACAAATTGTATAATTTTTTGTTCTAGTTCTGTGAAAAATGCCATTGGTAGTTTGATAGGGATTGCATTGAATCTGTAGATTGCTTTGGATAGTATAGTCATTTTCACAGTGTTGATTCTTCCAATCCAAGAACATGGTATATCTCTCCATCTGTTTGTATCATCTTTAATTTCTTTCATCAGTGTCTTATAGTTTTCTGCATACAGGTCTTTTGTCTCCTTAGGTAGGTTTATTCCTAGGTATTTTATTCTTTTTGTTGCAATGGTAAATGGGAGTGTTTCCTTAATTTCTCTTTCAGGTTTTCATCATTAGTGTATAAGGATGCAAGAGATTTCTCTCCATTAATTTTGTATCCTGCTACTTTACCAAATTCATTGATTAGCTCTATTAGTTTTCTGGTGGCATCTTTAGGATTCTCTATGTATAGTATCCTGCGATCTGCAAACAGTGACAGCTTTACTTTTTCCTTTCTGATTTGAATTCCTTTTATTTCTTTTTCTTCTCTGGTTGCTTTGGCTAAAACTTCCAAAACTGTGTTGAATAATAGTGGTGATAGTGGGCAACCTTGTCTTGTTCCTGATCTTAGTGAAAATTGTTTCAGGTTTTCACCATTGAGAACGATATTGGCTGTGGGTTTGTCACATATGGCCTTTATTATGTTGAGGTAAGTTCCCTCTATGCCTACTTTCTGGAGGGTTTTTATCATAAATGGGTGTTGAATTTTGTCAAAAGCTTTTTCTGCATCTATTGAGATGATCATATGGTTTTTATCCTTCATTTTGTTAATATGGTGTAACACATTGATTGATTTGCATATATTGAAGAATCCTTGCATTCCTGGGATAAACCCCACTTGATCATTGTGCATGATCCTTTTAATGTGCTGCTGGGTTCTCTTTGCTAGTATTTTGTTGAGGATTTTTACGTCTATGTTCATCAGTGATATTGGCCTGTAGTTTTCTTTCTTTTTGACATCTTTGTCTGGTTTTGGTATCAGGGTGATGGTGGCCTCGTAGAATGAGTTTGGGAGTGTTCCTCCCTCTGCTATATTTTGGAAGAGTTTGAGAAGGATAGGTGTTAGCTCTTCTCTAAATTTTTGATAGAATTCGCCTGTGAAGTCCTCTGGTCCTGGGCTTTTATTTGGAAGATTTTTAATCACAGTTTCAACTTCAGTGCTTGTGATTGCTCTGTTTATATTTTCTATTTCTTCCTGGTTCATTCTCAGAAGGTTGTGCTTTTCTAAGAATTTGTCCATTTCTTCAAGGTTGTCCATTTTGTTGGCATATAGTTGCTTGTAGTAATCTCTCATGATCCTTTGTATTTCTGCAGTGTCAGTTTATACTGCTCCTTTTTCATTTCTAATTTCTATTGATTTGAGTCTTCTCCCTTTTTTTCTTGATAAGTCTGGCTAATGGTTTATCAATTCTGTTTATCTTCTCAAAGAACAAGCTTTTAGTTTTATTGATTTTTGCTATTGTTTCCTTCATTTCTTTTTCATTTATTTCTGCTCTGATCTTTATGATTTCTTTCCTTCTGCTATCTTTGGGGTTTTGTTTGTTTGTTTGTTTTTTGTTCTTCTTTCTTTAATTGCTTTAGGTATAAGGTTAGGCTGTTTATTTGAGATTTTTCTTGTTACCTGAGGTAGGATTGTGCTGCTATAAACTTCCCTCTTAGAACTGCTTTAGCAGCACCCAATAGGTTTTGGGTCGTCGTGTTTTTATTTTCATTTGTTTCTACGTATTTTTTGATTTCCTTTTGATTTCATCAGTGATCTCTTGGTTATTTAGTAGTGTATTGTTTAGCCTCCAGGTGTTTGTATTTTTTACAGATATTTTCCGGTAATTGATATCTAGTCTCATAGCGTTGTGGTCAGAAAAGATACTTGATACAATTTCAATTTTCTTAAATTTACCAAGGCTGATTTGTGACCCAAGATATGATCTATCCTGGAGAATGTTCCATGAGCACTTGAGAAGAAAGTGTATTCTGTTGTTTTTGGGTGGATAGTCGTATAAATATCAAGTAAGTCCATCTTTTTTAATGTGTCATTTAAAGCTCGTGTTTCCTTGTTTATTTTCATTTTGGATGATCTGTCCATTGGTGAAAAAAGGGGTGTTAAAGTCCCCTACTATGATTGTGTTACTATCGATTTCCCCTTTTATGGCTGTTAGTATTTGCCTTATGTATTAAGGTGCTCCTATGTTGGGTTCATAAATATTTACAGTTGTTTTATCTTCTTCTTGGATTGATCCCTTGATCATTATGTAGTATCCTTCTTTGTCTCTTGTAATAGTCTTTATTTTAAAGTCTATTTTGTCTGATATGAGAATTGCTAGTCCAGCCTTCTTGTGATTTCCATTGGAATTGAATATCTCTTTTCCATCCCCTCATATTCAGTCTGTATGTGTCCCTAGGTCTGAAGTGGGTCTCTCATAGACAGCATATATGGGTCTTGTTTTTGTATCCATTCAGCCAGTCTGTGTCTTTTGGTTGGAGCCTTTAATCCATTTAACGTTAAGGTAATTATCGATATGTATGTTCCTATTCCCATTTTCTTAATTGGTTTTGTTTTGTTATTGTAGTTGCCTTCCTTTATTTGTGTTTCCTGCCTAGAGAAGTTCCTTTAGCATTTGTTGTAAAGCTGGTTTGGCGGTGCTGAATTCTCTTAACTTTTGCTTGTTTGTAAAGGTTTTAATTTCTCCATCGAATCTGAATGAGATTCTTTCTGGGTAGAGTAATCTTGGTTGTAGGTTTTTCCCTTTCATCAGTTTAAATATGTCCTGCCCTCTTTTCTGGCTTGCAGCATTTCTACTGAAAGATTAGCTGTTAACCTTATGGGGATTCCCTTGTGTGTTATTTGTTGTTTTTCCCTAGTTGCTTTTAATGTTTTTTCTTTGTATTTAATTTTGGTAGTTTGTTTAATATGTGTCTTGGCGTGTTTCACATTGGATTTATCTTCTATAGGACTCTCTGAGCCTCCTGAACTTGACTGACTCTTTCCTTTCCCATATTAGGGAAGTTTTCAACTATAATCTCTTCAAATATTTTCTCAGTCCCTTTCGTTTTCTCTTCTTCTTCTGGGACCCCTATATTTTGAATGTAGTTGCATTTAATGTTGTCCCAGAGGTCTCTGAGACTGTCCTCAATTCTTTTCATTCTTTTTTCTTTATTCTGCTCTGCAGTAGTTATTTCCACTATTTTATCTTCCAGGTCACTCATCCGTTCTTCTGCCTCAGTTATTCTGCTATTGACTCCTTCTAGAGAATTTTTAATTTCATTTATTGTGTTGTTCATCATTTTTTGTTTGCTCTTTAGTTCTTTTAGGTCCTTGTTAAATGTTTCTTGTATTTTCCCCATTCTGTTTCCAAGATTTTGGATATCTTTACTATCATTACTCTGAATTCTTTTTCAGGTAGACTGCTAATTTCCTCTTTATTTGTTTGGTCTGGTAGGTTTTTACGTTGCTTCTTCATCTGCTGTGTGTTTCTCTGTCTTCTCATTTTGCTTAACTTATTGTGTTTGGGGTCTCCTTTTCACAGGCTGCAGGTTCATAGTTCCCATTGTTTTTGGTGTCTGCCTCCAGTGGCTAAGGTTGGTTCAGTGGGTTGTGAAGCCTTCCTGGTGGAGGGCACTGTTGCCTGTTTTCTGGTGGATGAGGCTGGATCTTGTCTTTCTGGTGGGCAGGACCGTGTTGGTGGTGTGTTTTGGGGTGTCTGTGACCTTATTATGCTTTTAGGCAGCCTCTCTGCTAATGGGTGGGGTTGTGTTCCTGTCTTGCTAGTTGTTTGACTTAGGGTGCCCAGCACTGTAGCCTGCTGGTCGTTGAGTGGAGCTGGGTCTTAGCATTGAGATAGAGATCTCTGGGAGAGCTTTCTCCATTTCATATTACATGGAGCCGGGCGGTCTCTGATGGACCAGTGTCCTGAACTCAACTCTCTTACATCAGAGGCACAGGCCTGACACCCGGCCAGAGCACCAAGACCCTGTCAGCCACATAGCTCAGAAGAAAAGGGAGAAAAAAAGAAAGAAAGAAAAAAAGAAAGTAAAGTTTTTTAAATAAAATATTAAAAAGTAATAAAAAAAGGAGGAAGAGAGCAACAAAACCAAAAAACAAATCCACCAATGATAACAAGCGCTAAAAACTATACTAAAAAAAGAAAAAATACAAAAAAATAGACAGACAGATCCCTAGGACAAATGGTAAAAGCGAAGCTATACAGATAAAATCACACCAAGAAGCATAAACATACACAGTCACAAAAAGAGAAAAAGGAAAAAAGAAATATATGGTTGCTCCCAAAGTCCACTGCCTCAATTGTGGGATGGTTCGTTGTCTATTCAGGTATTCCCCAGATACAGTGTACATCAAGTTGATTGTGTAGATTTAATCCACTGCTCTTGAGGCCACTGGGAGAGATTTCCCTTTCTCTTCTTTGCACAGCTCCTGGTGTTCAGCTTTGTGTTTGGCCCCACCTCTGCATGTAGGGTGCCTAAGGGCGTCCTTTCTTGGCTCAGATAGGATGGGGTTAAAGTAGCAGCTGATTAGGTGGCTCTGGCTCACTCACGCCTTGGGGGAGGGAGCGATGCGGCTTGCTGGGCGAGCCTGTGGCGGCAGAGGCCACCATCACGTTGCAACAGGCTGAGGCATGCCGTGTGTTCTCCTGGGGAAGTTGTCCCTGGATCACAGGACCCTGGCAGTGGCGGGCTGCACAGACTCTCAGGAGGGGAGGTGTGGATAGTGACCTGTGCTTGCACATAGGCTTCTGGGTGGCTGCAGCAGCAGCCTTAGCGTTTCATGCCCGTCTCTGGTGTCTGTGCTGATAGGCGTGGCTCCCACCGCTCTCAGGAGCTCGTTTAGGCGGTGCTCTGAATCCCCTCTCCTCACGCACCATGAAACAATGGACTCTTGCCTCTTAAGTGGTTCCAGACTTTTTTCCCCCGACTCCCTCCCGGCTAATTGTGGTGCACTAGCCCCCTTCAGGCTTTGTTCACGCAGCCAACTCCAGTCCTCTCCCTGGGATATAACCGAAGCCCAAGCCTCAACTCCCAGCCCCCACCCGTCCTGGCTGGCCGGTGAGCAGACAAGCCTCTCAGGCTGGTGAGTGCTGGTCAGCACCAATCCTCTGTGCGGGAATCTCTTAGCTTTGCCCTCTGCACCCCTGTTGCTATGCTGTCCTCCATGTCTCCGAAGCTTTCCCCCCCGTCACCCCCGGTCTCTGCCAGTGAAGGGGCTTCCTAGTGTGTGGAAACTTTTCCTCCTTCACAGCTCCCTCCCAGCGGTGCTGGTCCCATCCCTATTCTTTTGTCTCTGTTTTTTCTTTTGCCCTACCCAGGTTCGTGGGGATTTTCTTGCCTTTTGGGAAGGCTGAGGTCTTCTGCCAGCATTCAATAGGTGTTCTGTAGGAGTTGTTCCACGTATAGATGTATTTCTGGTGTATTTGTGGGGAGGAAGGTGATCTCCACGTCTTACTCTTCTGCCATCGTGAGCGTCTCTCCTCTTCTTTAAATGTTTCATAGAATTTGCCTGTGAGGCCATCTGGTCCTGCACTTTTGTTTGTTGGGAGTTTTTAAATCACAGTTTCAATTTCAGTACTTGCGATTATTCTGTTCATATTTTTTATTTCTTTCTGGTTCGGTCTTGGGAGATTGTACCTTTCTAAGAATTTGTCCATTTCCTCCAGGTTGTCCATTTTATTGGTATATAGCTGCTCATAGTAGTGTCTTAAAATCCTTTGTATTTCTGTGGTGTCAGTTGTAATTTCTCCTTTTTCATTTCTGATTTTATTGATTTGGGCTCTCTCCCTTTTTTCTTGATGAGTCTGGCTAAAGGTTTATCAATTCAAAGAACCAGCTTTTACTTGCATTCATCTTTTCTATTGTTTTCTTAGTCTCTATTTCATTTATTTCTGCTCTGATCTTTATGATTTCTTTCCTTTTACTAACTTTAGCTTTTGTTTGTTCTTCTTTAGTTGTAAGGTTGGGTTGTTTATTTGAGATTTTTCTTGTTTCCTGTGGTAAGACTGTATTGCTATAATTTTCCCCCTTAGAACTGCTTTTCCCATATCCCATAGGGTTTGTATTGTCGTGTTTTCATTTTCTTTTGTCTCTAAGTATTTTTAATTTCCTCTTTGATTTCTTCAGTGATCTATTGGTTGTTTACTAGCTTATTGCTTAGCCTCCACGTGTTTGTGTTTTTTGAAGTTTTTTTTCCTTGTAGTTGATTTCCAATCTCATAGCACTGTGGTTGGAAAAGATGCTTGATATGATTTCAGTTTTTAAAAATTTACCAGGACTTCTTTTGTGGCCCAGCATGTGATCTATTCTGGAGAATGGTCTATGTGAACTTGAAAGAATGTGTATTCTGCTGCTTTCAGATGGAATGCTCTATAAATATTAACTAAGCCCATCTGGTCTAATGTGTCTTTTAAGGCCTGTGTTTCCTTATTGATATTCTGTCTGCATGATGTGTCTACTGATGTAAGTGAAGTGTTAAAGTCTCCCACTATTATTGTGTTACTGTCAATTTATCCTTTTATATCTGTTAACATTTGCCTTATATATTGAGGTGTTCCTATGTTCTGTGCATATATATTTATTACAAGTGTTATATCTTCTTCTTGGATTGATTCTGTGATCATTATGTAGTTTTGTTCTTTGTCTCCTGTAACAGTCTTTATTTTAAAGTCTATTTTGGGGAATTCCCTTGTGGTCCAGTGGTTAGGATTTGGTGCTTTCACTGCCATGGCCTGGGTTCAATCCCTAGCTGGTGAACTAAGATCCCCCAAGCTGCACAGTGGCCAAAAAACAAACAAACAGACAAATAAAGTCTATTTTGTCTGATATGAGTATCACTACTTCAGCTTCCTTTGATTTCCATTTTCATGGAATACCTTTTTCTATCCCCACACTTCCAGTCTGTATGTGTCTCTAGATATGAAGTGGGTCTCTTGTAGACAGCATCCTTATGGGTCTTGTTTTTGTATCCATTCAGCCAGTCTATGTCTTTTGATTGGAGCATTTAATCCATTTATATTTAAGGTAATTATTGATACATATGTTGTTATTGCCATTTTGTTAATTGTTTTGGATTTGTTTTTGTAGGTTTTTTTTATTCCTTTCCTCTTTTGTTATCTCCTCTTGTGATTTATGACTATCTTTAATATTGTGTTTGGATTCCTTTTTCTTTTTTGTGTGTATTATCTATTATAGATTTTTGTAGTTACCATGAGGTTTTGCTCTAGCAGTCTATATGTATACATGATTGTTTTAGGTTGCTGATCTCTTAATTTCAATTGCATTTCAGGTATCCAGCATTTGTGCCAGAGGAACTCACGATTGCTCGTTTTGATATCATATTTGTGTGTCCATGATTTCCTACACTTACTGTATGTTTGCTTTACTAGTGAGCTTTCCCATTTTGTAATTTTCTTGTTTCTAGTTGTGGCCTTTTTTTTCCACTTAAAGAAGTTCCTTTAGCATTTGTCATAACACTGGTTTGGTGGTGCTGAATTCTTTAAGCTTTCATTTGTCTGTAAAGCTTTTGATTTCTCATCGAATGTGAATGAGAGCCTTGCTGGGTCGAGTATTTTTGGTTGTAGCTTTTTCCCTTTCATCACTTTAAATATATTTTTCCACTCCCTTCTGGCCTGTAGAGTTTCTGCTGAAAAATCAGCTGATAGTCTTATGGGGATTCCCTTGTATGTTATTTGCTGCTTTTTCCTTGTTGCTTTTAATATTTTCCCTTTGTCTTTAATTTTTGTCAATTTGATTAGTATGTGTCTTGGTGTGTTCCTCCATGGGTTAATTCTATAAGGGACTCTGTGCTTCCTGGACTTGGGTGACTGCTTATCTTTTTGAATATTTTCTCAGGCTCCTTCTCTCCCTCTTCTCCTTCTGGGACCCCTATAATGTGAATGTTGGTGTGTTTGCTGTTGTCCCAGATGTCTCTTAAACTGTCCTCATTTCTTTTCATTCTTTTTTCTTTATTCTGTTCCATAGCGGTGATATCCACCACTGTGTCTTCCAGTTCAATGATTCATTCTTCTGCCTCATTCATTCTGCTATTGATTCCTTCTAGTGTGTTTTTCATTTCAGTTATTGTATTCTTCAACTCTGTTTGGTTGTTCTTTATATTTTCTATCTCTTTGCTAAGAACTTCTTGTGACTTCTCAGTCTGTGCATCTGTTCTTTTTATGAGTTCTTGGATCATCTTTGTAGCCATTTCTTGGAACTCTTTCATGGGTAGGTTGCCTATCTCCACTTCACTTAGTTGTTCTTCTGGGGTTTTATCTTGTTCCTTTGTCTGGAACATATTCCTTTGCCATCTCATTTTTGAATTTCTATTTGTATTTTTATGTATGTAGTAGCTTGGTTACATTTCTCAACCTTGGAGTGGTCTTCTGTAGGGGCTGTCCTATGTGTCCCAGAAGTACACTCCCCTCTCATCACCCAAGAGCCAGGGACCAGCTGGTTCCAGGGTAGGTTCTGACCTGTGTTTGTGGACTCAGTTCCACAGGCTGCAGGATTGTAGTTTCCTTCCTTCTGGTGTCTGGCCCCTGGTGGGTGAGGCTGGTCTAGAGGCTTGTGCAGGCTTCCTGGTGGGAGGAGTCAATGCCTGCCCACTGGTGGGTAGAGCTGTTTCTTGGCCCTCTGGTGGGCAGGGCAGTGTCAAGGGGCATGTCTTAGGCTGGCTGTGGGATCAGGAAGTCTTTAGGCAGCCTGTCTACTGATGGGTGGGCTTGTGTTCCCACCCTATTGGTTGTTTGGCCTTAGGTGTCCTAGCACTGGAGCTTACAGGCTACTGGGTGGGCCCAGGTCTCCATGCCAAGGAACCAAAATGTCTGCATTTAGTCAGAGGTCATTTAGGTCCTTGCTGTGTCCACCACCAGCTTTTTTGACCCCAGAGAGGGACACAGCCATCCCCTGTCTCCCCAGGAGACCTTTCAAGACCTGCAGGTAGGTCTGGGCTAGACTCCTATGGAGTCACTACTTTTGCACTGGGTCTTGGTGCATGTGAGACCTTGTGTGTGCTCTTAAGAGTGGAGTCTCTGTTTCCTCCAGTCCTGTGGAGCTCCTGCAATCAATTGCTGGCATTCAAAGCCAAATGCTCTGGGAGCTCCTCCTCCCAATTCTGGACCCCTAGGCTGGGGAGCCTGGCATGTGGCTCAGAGCTCTCACTCCTGTGGGAGAACTTCTGCAATATAATTATTCTCCAGGTTGTGGGTCACCCACCTGTGTGGTATGGAATTTGATTATATCAAGAGTGCACCCCTCCTACTGTCTTGTGGTTTCTTCTTTGTGTCTTTGGATATAGAATACCTTTTTTTTTTTTTGTAGATTCCAGTCCTTTTAATCGATGGTTGTTCAGCAGTTAGTTGTGATTTTGGTGTGTTCATGAGAAGAGGTGAGCTCAAGGTCCTTTTACTCTGCTATCTTGTCCTCACAGTCTTTCAAGATTTTAAGTTTGGTTTCTGGAGAATTGTCACTTTCTTTTTTTTTTTAACATCTTTATTGGAGTATAATTGCTTTACAGTGTTGTGTTAGTTTCTGTTGTATAACAAAGTGAATCAGCTATATGTATACATATATCCCCATATCCCCTCCCTCTTTCATTTTCTTTTTAAAATATCGTGTCACTATGGTTTTTCATGGTGCTTGATGACTTGTTCCTCTGTGGTGTACTTGAAGTAGTGAACATCTTTCTTGTTTAGGTAGAGCTTTTGTTCAATTTGATTTTAATTTTTCAACGGGTTGGTAATTAAGTCCTTCCTTTTGTTTTTTACTAGGTGGTGCTATAGCACAAGTTTTAGGTTTCTCTTGCTTGAGATGGCTCTAGCTATATTTGAGAATCAGCACTTTGCTTCCTCTACCACCTCTATCAGAGGTGTTACCAGTGCCCTTGTTATTGCTACTTGTGCTCCTGGGGTCACTGGTGTCTTGTTGCTGGTGCCAGTGCTATTTCTGGCATTGCTGCTGGGGCACCAGAATGGTGGGTGGCTCTGCTGTGTCCAGGTTCACCTGGGTTGTGAGCACTGTCACTGTGGCAGGGAGAGGGGGAAATTTGGGACAAGCCAGGATTATGGTTCCCTCTACCACTTCTGGAGTTGTCATGTTCATGGGTGACTGGAGTCATGGGTGCCACTGTGGTGGTAAGAACTAGATTGTGGGCCCTGATGCTACTGCTGCCCAGTTGCTTGTGGATGTGGGTGCTGCTGCGGCTTAGAGGCCAGACTTGTGTGCACCACCTCTGCTGCTGCTATCAGGTTCTCTGGGGCTGCAGCCTCAGCCACCATGGCCAGGAGGACCAGGATAGCTGTACTGCCTCCACTCTTCCCCCAGTTCTGTCTGTTCTATGAGTTCATATCCACCCACCTTTAGATGTACAAACGTGTGGATCTCTCCAGCATCCTGATGTGTTGGGCAGCAGAGCCTTTGTTAAATTATGCGTGTTTTACTAGTTATAGATAGAAGGGGAGAGGTAAAGGGACTGTCTCATACTACCATAATGCTGACATCACTGTGTCTTACTGTGTTTTAAGAGTTCTTCATATAGTCTAGATATGTCTTTTAGCAAATACATGTTTTGCAAATGTTTTCTTATAGTCTTTGGCTTGTCTTCTCACTCTTTTTAGTACCATCTTTCTAAGAGCAGAAGTTTTTAATTTTGATGAATTCCAAAATATCAAATTTTTAAATTTTATGGATCATATTTTTGATATCCTACATAAAAAATCTTTAACCCAGTGTCACATAGATTTTCTCTTATGTTTTCTTCTAGATTTATAGTTTTACCCTTTACTTTTTATGTCTGTGGTTCGTCTTGAGTTTTCATATGTAGTGCAAGGTATGGCTTGAAGTTTAATGGTTTTTTTCTTTTCGTTCGTTCTTTCTTTTTTTGTTTTTTGCATATGGATATGCAATTGTTCCAACACCATTTGTTGAAAAGATTACCTTTTTTTTTTCTATTGAATTGACTTCGCATCTTTGGGAATAATCTGTTGTGTATATATAGTTGAGTCTATCTTTGAACTATCTATGCTGTTCCACTGATGACTTTGTCTATCTTTATGGAAATACCACACTCTTAACATAAATGTAGCTTTATAATAAGTCTTGAAAGCAAATAGTAGAGACCTCTAGTGTTGTTTTTCTTTTTAGAAATTGTTTTGGCTATTCTAGGTCCTCAGAATTTCTATGTACATTTTAAAATCAGATTGGGATTTTGATTGGGATTGCACCAAACATATATCAACCTCAGGAGAATGGACATCTAACCATATTGAATCTTCTGACCCCTGAACAAGGTATGTCTTTCCATTTATTTAGGTCTTCTTTAATTTCTCTCAGTTGTGCTTGGTAGTTTTCAGTGAACAGGGCTTGCACATCTTTGTCAGATTTATCCCTAAATACTTTAAAATACCTAATTGTATTATAAATGGTAAAGATTTAAATTTCCAATTGTCTTTTGTTATTATATTATATAGAAATAAAAGTGATTTTTGTGTATTGTAACATCCTGGATCTTTGTTAAACTCAATTTATAGTTCTATTAGCTTCTTTGCAAATTACATCAGACTTTCTACATGGATGATTATGTTATTTTAAATAAAGACAGTTTTACTTTTTGTTTTCCAGTCTGGATTATTTATTTCTTTGTCTTGCCTTATTGCAATGACTAGAAGCCCCAATAAAATGCTAGATACAACTGGTGAGAGAAAAAGAAAAAAAGAGGTGGTGAGAGTGGACATCCGTTCATTGCTCTTGATCTTATTCAGTCTGTTGCCATTAATTATGATGTTAGCTGTAAGTGTGCTTTGGTCTATGCCCTTTATCATGTTTAGAAGTTGCCTTTTATTTCTAGTTTATTGAGTGCTTTTATTAGGAATGGATATTAGATTTTGAACTGCTTTTTCTGCATCTATCGACATCATCGTATTATTTTTCTGTTTTAATTTGTTAATGTGGTAAATTACATTGATTGATTTTTGAATATTTAACCAACCTTGTATTCCTGGGATAAACCCCACTTGGTCATGATGCATTTTTATATCTTTTAAATATATGTTTGTGTGTGTGTATCCTTTGTATGTATTATATATCCTTTTTCTGTATTGTTGGGTTTGATTTGCTAAAATTTTATTTAGTATTCTTTTATCTTTGTTCATGAAAACTATTGGTCTGTAGTTTTCAATGTCTTTGGTTTTTAGTGTAACACTTGCTGCATAGAATTAGTTCAACAGAATTCCCTCAATTTTTTGATAGAGTTTGTTTAGAATTGATATTTCTTCCTTAAATATTTGGAAGAATTCAACAATGAAGACTGGAGTTTTTAATGAGAAGATTTTAAACTACAGATTCACTTAAAAAAAATTTTATTGGACTATAGTTGATTTACAATGTTGTGTTAGTTTCAGGTGTATAGCAAAGTGAATCAGTTATACATACACATATATCCACTCTTTTTAAGATTCTTTTCCCTTATAGGCCATTACAGAGTATTGAGTAAATCAATATAGGGCCATTCATATTGTCTGTTTCTTCTTGAGTAAGTCTTGATAGTTTGTATCTTTCAAGTAATCTGTCTATTTTTATTAAAATTGCCAAGTATTGTCCATAATATTCCCTTTTTTATCCTTTTAATATCTTTAGAATCTATACTGATGACAACTCTCTTACTATTGATGTTGGTAATTTGTATCATCATTTTTTTCCTAATCAATCTGGTAAAAGATTTATCCATTTTATTGCTTTTTCTGCAATATCGAGCTTTTGTTTCCATTGATTTCTCTATTGTTTTTCTGATCAATTTAATATTAATAAATTATTATATAATTTTTTAGTTATCCCATTTCTATATTTTGGAACATCTATGCTCTTATCCAATGATTTTTTGAAGGAATATGAGTCATTCTTTCATTTTTGCTTTTAAATCTTTTTATATTTATAATGTAATATTTGATGTATATGAAAGACTATATGTAACTTATTGGTAGGTTAAGAAGTATGATCAAATAAACCTCTATGAACTTAGTGGATTACTTCTATACCTGTAAGATCACATCCATTCTGATTCCACCCCCACCCCGACCATCACACTTTATTTCTTAGAGGTTTTTTCTTAGTCATGGAGGGATTTGATTGTGCCTTTCTATATTCCAATTATACCTAAGAAAGATTGTTCTTGGGTTTGCCTGTCTTTCTAAACAAACATTCACTGAGTGGTTGCAATGTGCAAGGCAATTCTTATCAGTGTCCTAAGAAGCAGGTATTACCATCACCTCTTCTATGGATGAGTTTGCTTTAAGCCACATTCAACAGAAAACCCACCATTAGCTTAAGCAAACATGGTTTTATTTTTCTCTCTCAACAAGAAAGTCTGCAGTTAACACTACAAGACTAGTATGGCAGCAAGAAAATGTCACGTGTGACCTGGAGTCTTACATTAGTTTCCCCAGAAGTAGATTCCGATTAAGGGATTTATCAGCATGTGATTTACTAAGGAAGTGTTCCCAAGAAATACTGCTATGGGAGTTGGGCAGGGCAGGGATGGACAGGGATCTAAACAAGAATGTGATCTCATGCTGAAGTCCAGCAGAGGGTAGCTTCCACATGAACCCTGTAGGGGAATTTTTGAGTGAAATTTAAGACAGAGTTGTTTCACCCAAAACAAGGGAGCTGGGCTTTCAGGAGCTTTATAAGGCTGGTGGAAGGAATGCAAACTCACAGAAACTTTTATCTCTCTGTGCAAGAGAGAAAAGCAGCATCAGTACTATAAGTGCAGTCTTTGTAAGAAGAGATGCAAGTGCTGGATATTGAAAGCACACAGAAAGTGGTGGTGGTGGTGGTGGTGTGGGTGTATGGTACACACATAAATGTTACCAAAGAATCCAGTATAAAGAAACTTAAGATTTGAGCAGAACACGAATATTGTTCTCTACACCAGCGTTCTCCCATTTTTCCTCCTGCCATTTTTAATATGTAAGCCTTTGTCTCCTTGCTTACTGCTTCATGGTCAGTTTTCTGCTGCACATTCAGCCTCATACTATGGTCTAGGTGGGAAGAAGGGGAGAGGGTGAAAGACTGAAAAAGGACATGCCAGCTGAATATGTCCCCTTTAAAAAGTTTTTCTCAGGGACTTCCCTGGTGGCACAGTGGTTAAGAATCTGCATGCCAATGCAGGGGACATGGGTTCGAGCCCTGGTCTGGGAGAATCCCACGTACCGTGGAGTGGCTGAGCCTGTGTGCCACAACTACTGAGCCTGAGCTCTAGAGCCCGTGAGCCACAACTACTGAGCCTACGTGCCACAACTACTGAAGCCCGCACACCTAGAGCCTGTGCTTTACAGCAAGAGAAGCCACTGCAATGAGAGGCCTGCGAACCACAGTGAAGAGTAGCCTCCACTCACAGCAACTTGAGAAAACCCACACAAAGCAATGAAGACCCAATGCAGCCATAAATAAATAAATAAATAGTTTTTCTCAAACCATTATACTGTCTATCTTTTATTGTCCAGAACGGTTTCAAATGGTTACCACATTACTGTGTGGAAGTCTGGGAAGGAGTGTATTTTTAGTTGGGCATATTGCTGCCCAGGTCAAAATGAGTTTCTGTGGGCAAGGAAGTAGGGGTGGTGCTGATAGATAGTAAGTAAATGACTACAATATTTGGTATCTCCTCATTTTTGCAGAGGATAAACTGAGATTGAGAGAGGTTATATAATTTGCTGAAGTTGCACAGGCAGTAAACAGTAAACCAAGCCTATGTTCTTTTTTTGTTTTTTAATATTTATTTATTTATTTAGCTGCATCGGGTTTTCATTGTGGCACGCGGGTTCTTTTGTTGTGGGGCACATGCTTCTTTCTAGTTGTGGCACATGGGCTCTAGAGCATGTGGGCTTTGGAACATGCGGGCTCTAGAGCACACAGGCTCAGTAATTGCAGTGCATGGGCTTAGTTGCCTCGCAGCATGTGGGATCTTAGTTCCCTGACCAGGGATGGAACTGGAGTCCCCTGCATTGGAAGGTGGATTCTTAACCATTGTGCCACCAGGGAAGTCCCAGCCTGTGTTCTTAATATGTTAGGCAGTGATTCATGCGTTCTCTTTATGGGAGTGTCCTCTGGGTTAGGGACTGTAATTGGACTTGAGGAAGTGTTTCATCATCTTGGCACTTCAACAGGAAGTAGCTCATTGATACATCCAGTATATATGGCATATATTTAAGGAGTATCTGCTAGAAGATGAGATTTCTGAGCTGTAGAGCTGATAGTATGAGGGGAGAAGGAGTTTTAGGACCAGACTGTCCCAAACCCAACTGGAGTATCCCAGCTTAAGATTTCTCTATCCACCATGCAGTTTCTCAGCATGAGGCGCAAAGGTTGAAATTGGTGGGGTTTTTTTTTTTGGATTGTTTTTTTCTGCAGATATGGGGGTTGTGAATTAATCCTTTTAGACTTTAAACAACCTGTTGCATTCTACTTAAATTAGGAATTTTCTTTCCCCAACTCCCCAAATTTCAACTCTTACTTAGTTTTCTTTCCCAATTCTAAGTCACTTTACTCATTCAAATAAAATTTTCCTGACAATATTTCAAGGTGTCAAATAAATGCATAAAAATGTAAAGAACATAAATAAAATGAGGGAAAACTAAATTTTGACATAATTGTCATTTCTGATAAAATGAAATGGGCAAATTCATTCTGGTAATATGTGTTATCCAACATCAAAACAAATGCAAGTTTGGAAGTTTTAGCCACAACAATCAGAGAAGAAAAAGAAATAAAAGGAATCCAAATCAGAAAAGAAGAAGTAAAGCTGTCACTGTTTGCAGATGACATGATACAATACATAGAGAATCCTAAAGATGCTACCAGAAAACTACTAGAGCTAATCAATGAATCTGGTAAAGTAACAGAATACAAAATAAATGCACAGAAATCTCTTGCATTCCTATACACTAATCATGAAAAATCAGAACAAAAATTAAGAGAACACTCCCATTTACCATTGCAACAAAAAGAATAAAATACCTAGGAATAAACCTACCTAAGGAGACAAAGGACCTATATGCAGAAAACTATAAGACACTGATGAAAGAAATTAAAGACGATACAAACAGATGGAGAAATATACCATATTCTTGGAAAAGAAGAATCAAGATTGTGAAAATGACCAAACTACTCAAAGTAATCTACAGATTCAGTGCAATCCCTATCAAACTACCAATGGCATTTTTCACAGAACTAGAACAAAAACTTTCATAATTTGTATGGAAACAAAAGACACCAAATAACCAACGCAGTCTTGAGAAAGAAAAATGGAGCTACAGGAATCAGGCTCCCAGACTTCAGACTATACTACAGAGCTACAGTAATCAAGACATTTATGGTGCTGGCACAAAAACAGAACTATAGATCATTGGAGCAGGATAGACAGCCCAGAGATAAACCCACGCACATATGGTCACCTTATTTTTGATAAAGGAGGCAAGAATATACGATGGAGAAAACACAGCCTCTTCAATAAGTGGTGCTGGGAAAATTGGATAGCTACATGTAAAAGAATGAAATTAGAACACTCCCTAACACCATACACAAAAATAAGCTCAAAATGGATTAAAGACCTAAATGTAAGGCCAGACATTCTAAAACGCTTAGAGGAAAACATAGGCAGAACACTCTATGACATAAATCACAGCAAGATCCTTTTTGACCCACCTCCTAGAGAAATGGAAATAAAAACAAAAGTAAACAAATGGAACCTAATGAAACTTAAAGCTTTTGGCACAGCAAAGGAAAACATAAACAAGACCAAAAGACAACCCTCAGAATGGTAGAAAATATTTGCTAATGAAGCAACTGACAGAGGATTAATCTCCAAAATTTACAAGCAGTTCATGTAGCTCAATATCAAAAAAACAAAAAACCCAATCCAAAAATGGGCAGAGGGCCTAAACAGACATTTCTCCAATGTAGACATACAGATTGCCAACAAACACATGAAAGGATGCTCAGCATCACTAATCATTAGAGAAATGCAAATCAAACCTACAATGAGGTATCACCTCACACCAGTCAGAATGGCCATCATCAAAAAATCTACAAACAATAAATGCTGGAGAGGGTGTGGAGAAAAGGGAACCTTCTTGCACTGTTGGTGGGAATGTAAATTGATACAGCCACTATGGAGAACAGTGTGGAGTTTCCTTAAAAAACCAAAAGTAGAATTACCATATGACCCAGCAATCCCACTACTGGGCATATACCCTGAGAAGACCATAATTCAAAAAGAGTCATGTACCACAATGTTCATTGCAGCTCTATTTACAATAGCCAGGACATGGAAGCAACCTAAGTGTCCATCAACAGATGAATGGATAAAGAAGATGTGGCTCATAGATACAATGGAATATTACTCAGCCATAAAAAGAAATGAAATTGAGTTATTTGTAGTGAGGTGGATGGACCTAGAGTCTGTCATACACAGTGAAGTAAGTCACAAAGAGAAAAACAAATACCATATGATAACACATATATATGGAATCTCAAAAAAAAAAAAAAAAGAAAGGTTCTGAAGAACCTAGGGGCAGGACAGGAATAAAGACGCCGATATAGAGAAAGGACTTAAGGACACGGGGAGTGGGAAGGGTAAGCTGGGACGAAGTGAGAGAGTGGCATGGACATATATACACTACCAAATATAAAATAGATATCTAGTGGGAAGCAGCCGCATAGCACAAGGAGATCAACTTGGTGCTTTGTGACTACCTAGAGGGGTGGGATAGGGAGGGTGAGAGTGAGAAACAAGAGGGAGGAGTTATGGAGATATATGTATTTGTATAGCTGATTCACTTTGTGATAAAAGCAGAAATTAACACACCATTGTAAAGCAATTATACTCCTGTAAAGATGTTTAAAAAAAAAATGCAAGTAAATGACAAAAAGCTACCATACATTTGAATGTTTTAATCAAATAATACTGACTATAGTGATGGTGGAAAATATTTTTTTAAAAAAGGAAAATTAAACTTGTAAAATAAGATAACCTGATTGAAAGATATCTAAATAAGCAGTTGGAAGTCCCAGGTTAAAGTTTTAATGCAAGTGTATGTTGGCTGTTTGATCTTGGGTAAAAGTCACTGAATACCTCCTTTGTACTGGCCACCATGATGGGCACTATGAGTACAAAGGTGAAAAAGACACAGTCTCTTCTCTGAAAAATCTTACTTAATTTTTTTTTTTTTTTTTCGGTACGAGGGCCTCTCACTGTTGTGGCCTCTCCCGTTGCGGAGCACAGGCTCTGGACACGCCGGCTCAGCGGCCATGGCTCACGGGCCTAGCCGTTCCGCGGCATGTGGGATCTTCCCGGACTGGGTCATGAATCCGTGTCCCCTGCATCGGCAGGCGGACTCTCAACCACTGCGCCACCAGGGAAGCCCCTTACTTAATTTTGAATCACCAAAAATATTAGACAAATGACCTACTCCACTTACCAACATTGATGGATTGGTGTATGCTTACTTTCACTTAAGAATTTCACAATATGAGTCATTTTATCATAAAATCATTATGGTCTCACATACTTTTGAAAAATACAGTTTATTCAAGAATATGAACAATGTAATGGATATATTTGGTTACTTAATAATAATCGTTTAAGTATATCATACAGATACACATGGTCAACATTTAGTGTTTTTCAGAGGGAGTGATATAGATTCTGCTTTTATTTTTGTCTCTATAGTAAAATTATTGACAAAGTAATGAATCAAAGATATATTGTTCTATAATTGTTTGCACTCATACAGTAATTCTCAGCCTCTTTTATTTTATGTTCCATCAACAGTTATATTCAATATATCTCAACAAATTAAAAAGCCGACACTTTCAGAAAAAGTCATTTTATAAGTATTCTGTCATTATGTTTGTCATTTATTATCAGTATTACACCTGTGAAGAATTACAGTAGAAATTGCTAAGGTTTTAAAATAAGCAAAAATTATTTAGTAGTTGAGAAATGTTATTATATGGTTGAGTATAAACTTTAGTACCTTAGTAGCAATAAAACACAAAGACGTTTAATGAAGAATACTGCCATAAATAGGTTTACATAAAATTCGACACCATCAGGTAGAAAAAGCAGAATAACAATGTTGGCATTCAGAGGTCAGGTTACGTGGAAGTGAGGTCAGGGGGTGCAGAAGGACACAGATGGTCAAAAGAAATGGAGAAAGAACAGAAGTCAAGTGAATATTCCATAGTAAGCAGGGTTATTGGGAAGCTAAACAACAAAAGGCCTTGTGCATGTCGGAAGAAAGGATGAGAAGAAATTTTGTCCAAGGTAATGAATATATCAAAAGTCATAGATTCCTGGAAGCCAGGGTCAGAAGAACATATGAAGGATAACCAGTTATTGAAATTGTAATGTTAATCCTATGTCCCGTCTAAGCTCTAGTACGTTAGAGGACTTATGTCCACACCATGGTACTTGGAACCCATGGTACTTGGAACCCATGGTACTGGGATGCCCAAACATATATTGTGGCTCAGTGCTTTTAAAAATATTCTAGTTTGTTAGATATTCCTAATAATTTCAATTTCATGTCTGAACTAAAATTTATTTCACTTTCTAATGTAAGAATGCCTTGCTTAAAGTTAACTCAGTCTATAAAAATCAGAATTTTAAAAGTGAGTTAGAGGTGAAATTATTCACTTTTAAAATACTAGATTTGTTTTCCTTAATTTTTAAATTATCCTTGCCTTTTCACATATTTATATTACCTGTCTAACTATATAGGCATCTGAAGTTTTGGTATTTATAAACTTGGTGTTTTATTCCAGTTGTGAAATGGTAAATCTGTGTAGCTTCCAGTTGTTTTTTTTTATTAGTGGCTCTAGTGTTTGAGGCTATTATTTGGAACGAGGGAGAATTATGTCCCTATGTAGCTCTTTAAATTGATCCCTGTCTAAAGCAAAATTGCGGATCAGTCCCTTTGCTTCTCCCCAGAGGTCTCAGCTCAAAATATGAAGAAGTTCTTTCAGGACTGAAAGAGGAAAAATGTAAAGGTCAGGCTGTATCTCTTCAGAATGTTGGCAAATCTCTTTACCAATATGCTATTTAATATACCAATACTTGTACTGAATATGCAGTGATACAGAGGGAAATAAAAAACAGAACTGAAGGATTATAAAAAATATTTTTATACATAATAAGGAAAACATTCCTCAGCATACTAAACATTCCATTTCCCTTCATGTTATCTGTCTCTTTATCGCTTATCCTTTCTCCAGTGGTAGCTGTTTGGACTACTCAACCCAAGATCCGCAGCTTTCCATCATATTAAGTTTGAGAGCTTAAATATGGTATTCTCTTCATTTGAATCCTCAGGGTGTTCCCTTCGTTTAATAAGAGCTAGGTGGTTATCCTTTACTCCTAGAAACACTCCAGGATTGCTCTTACATTCAAATGAAACACATTGGGAGGTCTCCTCATGAAGGACAAAGAAGGCCTGTTCTGGCAATTGGTTTTCACATTTTTGTAGCTGAGGAAGACAAGAGAGAAAGTAACCAATATGTGAGTTAGAAGTCCAGAGTCAACTTTACATCCCTGTATTGGAAACTAAAGGAGAATAATTATTCATAACTTGATATTTCTAACAAGCCTGCTTACTAAGAAGGGGATGGGAGGTGGGGAAGAAATGAGCAGAGGGCCAAAGTAGGGGGATTTGATTTGATTCACTGATAGTATATTTTGAGAGACATGATGGCTTAGAATGAATGGATCTGGATGCAGTATTTCTGGATTCATACTTCTCTTTTGCCATGTAGTATCTCTGAGACCTGGACACTTTGCTTTACCTTTCAAGCCTCAGTTTTTTAGGGTAGCCAGTTTTCTAGATCGGTCAACTCCCAACTTACCCACAGATACATGAGTGATAGAAAATGATTATTATTTTAAGTTATTAAGTGTTAGGGATGGTTTGTTACACAGCAAACCTAACCAATACAATAACTTCATAAGAGAGTTATTGTGAGAATTAAATGAGATAGTACTTGTAAAACCTTTAGCACACTTCTTGGTATATAATAAAGCTCAGTAGGGGTCAGCACTTATTATTGAGTAGTTATATATGCCAAACACTATTATATATACTTAGGAATGTTTTGTTAAGGGAGATGCTGATTACCATCCAGAGTTTATATTAATACCTTGCATGGCTATATTAGTTAGCTCTATATATTTATATAATTTATCTTCTATATTATACTTTAATGTTTTCTTCCTTGTGTCCACTTTGGCTTGTTTGTTCCTCAAGATGTTTATAATTCTTCATCATGACCAATATAATACTGCTATTTACTAACTGAAGAAGACAATGCAGTGAATCCTATGATTAAAATGTAGATTATTATGTTATCTATATATCTTGGCATGTGGAAATGTTTATGACTCTCCCTTTAGCAGTCTCAGAGTATAAAATTAGTTTTTCAATTGCCTAAGAAAACCATATTTTACAAGGAAATACTTCCTGGAAGAACACAGTAGTTCCTATCGCCAAATAGAAAGGATTCAAGTCATTCTATATAGCAGTGCTTCTCAAACTTTAATGTACCTATGAATCTCCTGGAGATTTGTTAAAATGCTGATTTCGATTCAGTTGTGAGGGAGCCTGAAAGTCTACATTTCTAAAAAGCTCCCAGGCAATGCTGTACTGCTGGCAGAGATCAAACTTTCAGTAGCAAGGCTACACATGCCATTTCACTCCCTTCCATGTTCCAGAAGCAAGTTATTAATCATAACTGATTTTGTTTTATGTACAATAGCACAAACAAAACTTCTTCTTCAAAGTACCCCAAATCTGCACAGATGAGTAGAGTCAGTCATGACAGTTAGGTGCATATTTCTATTACCTCCACAGAATGCTCCTTACTGTTGGCATGCAGCAAGAAGTCTTTGTCTTTTGTGGGGCTCAGGTTTACCATTAACTTCCGATGATCACCACCACCTTCTTGCAATTAAAAAATGCAAATTATAAAGTTAAGAATTGTAACTCATTTTAATTTAAATGAATTTAACACCCAGGAAAAGAGTCCAAGATGTCATATAAAATAACTATTTCATTCAACAACACATCTCTTAGAAATACTTGTACCCAGATGAAACTAAAGAGTCATTGGACAGTAAGGGGTAATTCTAAGTCCCCTTAGGAGAGAGGTTAGTTTTCTTATATACTATTAGAATACTAGTAGAATTGTGAGTCTCATGGGTGTTGCTCTAGTTGTCAGCTTCCCTGTCTGCATAGAAGGCCACTGATGGTTGTCCCCCAATATCCAACTCCTCTTTTTGTGTAATAATAGAATGTTTCCCAGCCTGCCTTCTTGTAGCTAAGTGTAGCAATATGTCTAAGTTCTGAGCAATATAAGGTGAATAGAAGTGTCAGGTGCAACTTCCAGGTTGCGTCCTTAAAGGGAAATAGAACTCAAATAATACATCTGTCTTCCTCTGTCCTGCTGAATGGATATTTTCATGGTGGCAAGGAATCTTGAACCATGTGGATGTTGGCAGAGCCACAAAGAGAAAAGGAGCTGGGTCTGGGCAACCTGTTGAGCAGAACTGCCATTCCAGCCCTGGCTAAAACAGAAATAAAGTTTTGTATAACTTAAGACACTATTATTCTGAATCTCTGTTAAATGTAGCCAAACCTTTATCCTAATTATTAAACTGCAAAATGGATGAGATGGAGTATATCAGTTTAGAATCTTAGATCCAAGATTTTTACCATGAATTTGGGCTGGAGAGAACCTTCTGAGACTGCTTTCCTTTCCCATGGAGAATTTTTGGATTTGTCTTTACCCTAAATTTAGGAATTCAAGCACTAGAGCTACCCAGCTTTCGAAATTACCTGTTTCACTTGAGGGGAATTGGGAATCATAGTAACGGAGTAACACCTTGTCTGAAAGAGAATGCATAAAATCCCTTTGGTGAGATACAATTTTATCAAATGGTTCAGTTTCAACATATATATAACATCAGAAAACATCCTCTTCTTTTATTGTATATCAATAAAAGCAAAACTTCTGTGGTTTTGAGAAAGGTCTTAAAAATGTATAAATATATTCTGACGAATTCTCCAACAATGTTGGTATTAAAATATTTAAAATGTTGTTCATAGCACTAGTATATTCTTTTACTAGGGTTTATACTTTAGTGATACTGATAAAGCTGGAAAGACCTAGTAGATAATTTAGTGATAGCAAGTATATGTGGTACCTCTTTCCACATTTCACAACAGATACCACTTCTCAGTATCATCCTTCTCCCCTGATGAATCCTGAATAAGCTTTTTTTTTTTTTAACTTATTTTATTTATTTATTTTTGGCTGCTTTGGGCTTTTGTTGCTGCACGGGCTTTCTCTAGTTGTGGCAAGCAGGGGCTACCCTTCGTTGCAGTGCACGGGCTTCTCATCGCGGTGGCCTCTCTTGCTGCAGAGCAGGGGCTCTAGGCGCATGGACTTCAGTAGTTGTGGCTCGCGGGCTCTAGTGCGCAGACTCAGTAGTTGTGGCACACAGGCTTAGTTGCTCCGTGGCATGTGGGATTCTCCCGGACCAGGGCTCAAACCCATGTCCCCTGCATTGGCAGGCAGATTCTTAACCACTGCGCCACCAGGGAAGCCCCCTGAATAAGCTTCTGAATCCTCCTCAATATAGTGATATTCAAGCATCCCCTGCCAATGCATTGGAGTTAGCACATAGCATGAAATCTATTTGCCATGTCTGAGTTAATCTATTGTTTATGGTTTGGTAAATTTATTTTTTTACTTTACTAGTCATCATTATATCATTAAAGACAAAAGGAAATATTCTACCTTTCTCTTGGTCTTTTCCTAAGTCTTCAACATAGATCTCATAATTTCCATCCTCGAAAACAAAAGTAATGTATTGATCGTTGTATGTACTCAGGGAAGCAGAATGTTCTGTAACAAGTAAAAATCTTGTCATTAAGAATTCAAAAACCTTGTTTCCATGAAAAATCTTTTAGAAATTAAAAAAAAGCTTTCTCAATAGGTTGTGTTTGTTTCTGCAATTTGAGCTGCACTTTGTCCATCACTGTTGGACAGATGAAAGCCTCTGGCACAAGCTTAATGTAGCTAAAAGGCTGAGGTGTGCCACCTGAATGGGATTAAAGATGCTAGCATCCTGCATGAAGGCCATGGTAGGCCATGTTAGTGTGCTTATGGGAGGGTTTAGTGGGGAGAAAGAAGCTGGAAAAGTTATAGAGTTTGCCTGAGGAAACCTCTGCTTCCTGACTCCACATGATCTAGGGAACTATGGGCAAGAAGGGGCTGTATTTTGATAGACATGGATAAGTGAATACCCATCTGTAAAGCATGGTGTTACTCAGAGACTTTCAACAGTCCTGGAGAATGCAGGTGTGAGCCTCATTCTGTCTTCTGGCTAAATAACAGTGACACTTAAAGCAGTACTCTCAATTTTTTTTTAATATACGAGCACACATAGAAAATGATAATATTTCTACAGCATGTTGGGGTAAACTGGAGCAGATTTAGAAACTACATATATAGGTCCTGGAGGAAAAAATCGTATTTTCTTTATAGTATAGAATTATGCTAAAGAAAATAATATATAAAAAATTAAGAATATTAAATATTGAATATTTGCACAAGTATGTGATATAATTTAAAACCATTTTAACAACTATTTAAAATACTTGAGTTGAAATTATATTTAAAAAATATAATAGCTCTTCCTTTTCTTTCATTGTCAAAATGTTGAAGTTCGGGGAGATAATATGGTTTTTCCCCTAAAGGATAATGTATTTTTCTCAGGAATAATGTATATGAAATTCCAATCCATAGCAAGCATTTCAAAATAATAATGGAATGCTAACTATAGAACGCACATGCATTGTTAGAGCAACTACCCTGTACTTAGTTTGGATACCACTACATGGGCACATCAGCAACAAATGGACAGAAGTTTCTGATATATTTACATGAAATTTTAGACTTGGGGCTGCTTCCTGGAGTGGCATTTCCAAGGTCCGTGTCTTACCTCCCTCCTCACCCTCACACCACCCCTGTGACCAGTCTTACCTTTGATACTTGGAAGACCAGTTGCTGTAGTATATTTCTGGACCCTAGTTTTATCGAAGGCGAAGCTCTTCACAGACGGTCCAAGGTGTTCCAGCTCCTGACAGGCAGCGAATACCAGATGTTTCTCTTTGTACGTTTTAGCTGCAGGATAGGTGTAGGAATAAGACTGGACTGTCAGTCCTCACTCTGTGCAGACCCCTCTCCCATCCCTCCTTTGAGGATTTCCAGTCTAGGCTGCTTGCTGACAATGATGAATGACCCCAGGATTTCAGTCACCCCATGGTCTGAAGGAATCAATACCTCCTATACACTTATATCCCAATAGGGCACACCCGCTGGAGTCCAGGCAAAAGAAAACTAGTCACCCATGGTCTCAACACCCAAAAGGCAACCACTATTCATTTTAGTTTACTTCCTTTAAATGAAAAAAATAAAAATATTGTAAATATATTTATAATTTTGTATCCTCTATTTTTACTTAATATTATAGCATAACCATTTCTCCCATGCTATTAAAAACTCTATATGCCCTTCTGAAAATGGCTAAAAAATAGTTCATCATCCTTACTCTTTTCCAGAAGGAATTTGGATGAGGGAAAAATTTATGTATCTTGATGTGGTAAGTGAAGGCAAATAGATGCCCATCATTATGTTGAAAAATTATCAGGAAATGCAGTTTCTCCTTACCTGTTCTTGGTGAATGCATTTTGGTGGTTTCTTTCCTAAAGTAACAGGTCTTCTTTTCTATTTTAAGGCCAGAGCGTAGCTGCATAAAGACCATGGGGCAAACTTCTTCAGCCTTCTGTTGGGATTCTGAGCAATTGAAAAAATTGTGATACCATTTCATTCCATCCATCTTTATCCTTTTACAAACCCTGAGTGTACCAGACCAAGAAAGCAACTACAGGTCCACAGTATCTTATCAGAAACCTTGGGGCCAGTTGTGTTTCAAAATTCAGAGTTTATTACATTTTAAGATTGTCATGTAGACCATATATTGTATATACCTAGAACACCCAGCAGGGACTAGGGAAGCACCTCATAATAAAAAATTTTATAGTGAAACAGGAAAATTTACATAAAGTGAAATAAATAAAGACCTCATGTGGTTCAGGTCAGGATTTAGCTGTCAAATGAGTTCAGGTCATATTTTGCTGTCAAACGAGATACGAAAAACTTTAGGTCTTTAGAAAAGATTTTGGTTTCAAAATTGGTTTAAGGGAGTGTGGATCTACATCCAACATATAGCAATTTTTGCCTAACTGAGCGGGAGCTCTTTGATCATATGAAATCTACAATCATTTCTACTTATCTAGAGTATACTTTTAATAATTTTGGAGAGATGACTATAGTCTATAAAGGTTATTGATACTAAAAATAGCCGACCATGTTAGGGAGCTTTCTGCCTATGTTTTCTTCTAGGAGTTTTGTGGTTTCAGGTCTTACGTTTAAGTCTTTAATCCATTGGGCGTTAATTTTTGTGAGTGGTGTAGATAGGAGTTAGGTTTCATTCTTTTACATGTTATTATCCAGTTTTCCTAGCACCATTTATTGAAGAGACCATCTTTTCTCCATTGAGTATTTTTGACTCCCTTGTCAAATATTAGTGTGTCTACAGTGGGCCAAGCACTGTGCTGATAATTCTACATACTGTTGCCTTTAACCCTTCACAAATAATATTGCAAGGTAGATATTATTCTCTTTGTTTTACAGATGATGATTTGAAGTTCTTAGCATTCACAACACTTGCCCAAGGTTACAGGTCTGGTGAGAAGATGTGACTCAAGTGTGTCTAATATCAAAGCTATGCTTCCATCTACCTCCATCTAAAAAAAATGCTACACTACAACTTTAGGGAATAGCAAAATGCAAACTGAAATTAAATCAGTTGAAGTAAAAAAAATATAATCAGTTATTCAGTAATTCTGATTTCATTTATCCAAATAAAAATTAAAATCTCAAATAAAACATTAAATTTGTCACTTGGAAATCATAAAAAGCCTTTCAAAGTCAAATAGAAAAGAAACACTTGAGTCATAGGATCTCAATTTCCAACATTATAGTAAATGAATTATCAAGCAATTTATGCAATGTAGCCAAATTTCAATTATTGACAGTAATTCAGAAAATGAAAATAATTCCTTGTGATTTGAGACCCATTCTATGATTTTTTTTTTATTCTCAAGAAGATTTGCCGTCCTAATATGCTTTTCAAAGTTAAGTGGAATAAACTTTTGTTAGTTACTGTTTTGAATTATCTATATCTTACTTCCAATTCAGATGGGCATCTACCTTTAAGTATCTTCAACTGTCTGAACAGGGAAAGGCCATTAAATCATACTCATTCACCCTGGAAATCCCTAATATTCCTTTATAATACAGATATGTCAGCTACAGTATCTCACATTTATATAGTGCAAAGATAATTTACAAAGCTGTGCCAGAGCCAACACTGAACTTGGTCTCCTGACAACTAATTTAATACAATATGTCATTAATTGCATGTTTTGTGCTGGTCTTAGCCTGTCAATAACCAATGTTGTTTTCGGACTGGCTGTTAAGGTTCTTATTATGATTGCAAGATGACCTTCAGCAATAACCATCAGGAAACTGAAGAAATAAAGGTTAATTAATTATAGGATCTGTAAATTACACTGCATATCTGGGACCCCACAGAGAAGTCACAGGTAGAGAGGGTACACGGGCGTGGGGTTCTGCTTTTATTGGGGTTGAGGGTGGGAGCCTAGGATAGCGAGAGCTCACTATTTATTGGTGAATTTAAAACATAAAAGCAGGAATTTAAAGTGTGGGAAGAGAAAAAAAGAAAGTAGTCCAAATGGCCAGTTATGAAAATCAACCAAGATCTCCTTTTCTTTATCTAGTCTTGTGGCTGGCCATGTATTTATTTGAGATAGCCATCTTTGAAGTAGATGCCTCTTTGTAGTGGATACCTCTTTGAAGTGCATGCCTCAGCAATCAAAGCTTAAGTCGGGCACTTGCATTACAAAATAGAAAAACAAAATCCACCTGTCAGGGTTTACACTATACTGTATCACATCGTCTCTTCAGAGTTAAAAGGCATAAGATGATGCTCTAAGCATGCTCATTCCTGTATGCTTCTCATTATGTGTAGCATCCCATGAGGCATCCCATGCCAGGTATGTCTAATATTGAGAGTGGACTCTTTGGGGAGGAGGATATGGGTCTTGGGTAGTTAGAAGTGAGGGTCATAGCACTGGGGAAATATTATGGATGTAGAAAAAGAGAATTGAGGGCTAAATATGTGAATGTAAGGGCTAGCATCTAGTGAGACAAACACTAGGTATAATTCCTTGGGGGATGACTGTGTTTGAAGTATTTAAAATACTTTACATTGGGAGAGTTTGGAAGAAGGTATACTTTGGTATTCGGGGCAGCTGAAACTGTGGTGTGAGGGTTGTGTTCTTGGGAGGAAAGCATGAAGCGGTCATGGCCTTAGGAACTCTGTAGAAGAGAGTGTTCCACTAGGGTCAAAAAGCGAGCTCAAACTTATGAAAAGGCTGTTGCCATTTCCTGTGTCTCCATCCTGCTTGATATCTGAGGGCAGTGTATTTATATGGCTTTTAAGGAAATTCTCATAAACAGTTTCATCATAGCAACTGCATGATGAAATCCCTCAGGCATTTCTGGTGAGTAAATGGGAATGGGCCTGGAAATCTTTTTGTAGAGCCAGACCACAGCTGGCAGGAACTACAGAAGGGAATCACTTCACCTTTCATTTTTTCCCCAAACACTAATTTTACCAAGGTCTCTTTGCCCTGTTTACTACCTTTGACCCGTTTGTTGCATTTGACTTGGGGACCACTTCCTTCTTTGAACCCTTCTTCCCTTATTGTTGTATCAGCTGTCTCCTTGGATTCTCCTTGTTTCCCTCTGATCAGTCCATCTCTGTCTCTTTGTTAGTTCTTCCTTCTCTGCCTGATCCTAAAACGCTGGTGTTCCTGAAGGTTTTGTCCTTTGCCTTTTTTTCTCACTCTAGGCTTTCTTTCTGGGCAATCTTGCTTGCTCCAATGACTTCAATCATCTTTTTCTATGTTGATGACTCCCCAAACTGTAACTCTACCTTTGGTCTGTCTCCTGAGCTTTATATCTGTTGCTCTTTCTCTACAGAAATTTTGATGCCACAGGGCATTTTGACTAAAGTTACCTTAAAGCATGTCTATTTCTATCTATGTAGAGCCTTCTGAATTCTGGACATCTCTACCTGAATGACATACACATACCCCAAATGCAAATATACTCATAATAAAAAAACAACTTCTTTATCTTTTACCCCCAATATATTCCTCCATAATTCCCTATCTTTAAAAACAGTACCTCTATCTGCCGTTATCTGCCCAATTTTTAAATCAGAAAGCTGAGAATTATCCATTTTCCCCTCTCTCTATCCTTCAATTTATTCGGTTTACCTTACTGATTTCACTTTCTGAACGTATCTGAATTTTAGTCTTTCCATTCTGCCATCTTAGGTCAGGCCCTCATCACCAGACCCCTAAGATGAATTCAGTAGACCTCTGATCAGTTTCTATTTCTACTCTTGCCTGCTTGCTCTATCTTCACTACCACCAACATGGTCTTTCCAAAATAAAAATGTCTTGTTTTTCCTCAATTAAACATTTTCAGTTGGTTCCCTACTGTCCACAGGATAAAGTGAAAGCTCCTTCACTGTAACAGAAGATCTTCTGTGGAGAGCTGCAAACTAAAGGGGGTGATCCCTACTCAGTTCTACCTTCAGCTATTGTCATGTAGGGATATGGGCCCATTTGTTGCTAGATCTTCAGATTTTTTGAGAGAAACCACACATTCAGACTTTTATGCAAAATCTCCCAATTTTTAAATGTTGTCTCAATTAAAAAACAACAGTAATACTATTCAGGCCAACTAAAATACTCCTGCTGGATGGATATGTCCCAGGGCTCCCATATTGTGACCTCTGGATAGATACATAAGGACACTGTATTTTCAGGGCAGGGAAAGGGTTGATGGATATGGGGGAGAGGAGTTAACAGAGGAGAATGGCCTGACCCTGAGGAGTAGCTTCCTAGAAACGGGGAAGGAGATGAGTTTGGGGAGAGGCTTTCCTCTAGCTCATGAAGTCCCGTACCCTGTTGGCACTAGAGGTGAAATGCCCTGGTGAAATGCTGACCAGAACTCATGTGGGACCTGACTGTATGGATACCTGTAGTGGTTGGGTATTGTGTTTTATGGCTTTGTGATTGTGTAAGATCCTGCTAGCCCAGGGGAGGAGAAGGAATTAAAATGAACTTTGTTGTTTTGGGGGCTCAGAGCAGTTTATATAGAAAAATAAGATGTGACATTTTTGAAAAGCAGTTCATACCTGTCACATACCACACAGGGATCTGTTGAAATTTTAGCCAGGAGTGTTTAAATAATGACAATTATAGTATTAAACTGAGCCAATATTGTTGGAAGGGAAAATCTACTAAGGAACCATAAAAATAATGCGATGAGATTTGGGATTATCTTTATCATTGTTTCTTTGAATGGTGTAAATAAGCAGTTAGGGCCACTGAACCCCGACAGGTGGGGTTACATTTTCATTTTCCATCAATGCCAGAAACTCTGATGTATATTCCAGCCTGCTCCCTCCCTCATTCCAGTATCTACATAGAGCCCACATCTCCTAGGGTACAAAGAAAATTCATTTTTTATTAAGAGGGAATTTGGAGACACAGAGTCACTTCTAATGAGTCACTGTTCCTGCAAGGAGCATTTTGACTCAGACATAAATAAAAGAACTAACTTAGCTGTGATTTCCTGGTGATTCAGAAACCGCAGTCCAATTACTGGTTTTCCTACTTACAAAAGAAGAGCATGGGTGGGCCAGAGCCTCAGGGAGACAGAAATGATATTCTTTAACACTGCTTTCTCTTCTCGCCTAAAATGTTCAGGGAAATGCAGAAGAGCACAAAGGACAAAGATATGCCAGTCCCCACTACCATTTCTCATGCTGTATTTTCTTTCTGGTCCACCAGAGCTCTGTTAATTCTTTTGTGTTACTGCTCTCAAATGAAAAACATGAGAATAAATTTGCATAATTCTTTTCTAGGATAAGTAATTTTAAGAATCAAAGATGTTAATAGTCCTTTGATTTTAAAGGTAAGGCTACTACCTGACTTAGTTACCTTTCAACTTATTCCAAACCCTTTGAGTTTGCAATTGGACAGACTTGAGCATCATTTGGTCAATTCTGCTTTATTTGGGTCCTGGATTATGCAAATATATTTGCTTGTTATTCTCTCCTTTATCAGAAGTCTCAAGTCAAGACCACAAGCTCGATATACCAAAGGTCTTAATAAATGTTTGTTGAATAAAAGTGGGTCCGTTTAAATTTTTGTTAGGAAATCTGAGAAAAAGGTTTTGGGATTTGGTGGCAGGAAGTATGGGTAGAGAAGGGGTTAATATGAAGGGCCATAATTACGTTTATCACTATTAGCAGGTTTAAGTCATCTGAGCCACTCCTGTTCTGTGATATATCAAATAAGCAAAAGTTGGCCAGATATAGTCTGTTTAAAACCAGCACTGGGCTTCCCTGGTGGCGCAATGGTTGAGAGTCCGCCTGCCGATGCAGGGGACACGGGTTCGTGCCCCGGTCCGGGAAGATCCCACATGCCGCGGAGCGGCTGGGCCCGTGAGCCATGGCCGCTGAGCCTGCGCGTCCGGAGCCTGTGCTCCGCAACGGGAGAGGCCGTAACAGTGAGAGGCCCACGTACCGCAAAAAACAAAACAAAACAAAACAAAACAAAACAGCACTGACTGTGTTACACATTTATGAGCCATCGCTTTCAATTTCAGCTCTTGTATTCTTAGTAGTTTTTGGTAAGGTAGAATGTATAAACATTGGAATAATAAAGATTTGGTAACAGGTAAAAAATAGTGTGTAAAACAATCAGAAAGGCTTAAGTCCTTACTTCTCAACTTGGGAGATTTTACCAAGGCTTTGCCTGCTGAGCTGTTCATCTTTGCTGGGGAAATTTTGGTGGTTGAATACTTCATTTCAGGCTTCATTTTTCAGGCTTCTGTTGGATTAACATATAACATAGTTCAATTGTCTCAACTTGAAAACAAACAGAAACAACTGTGGCTAACTCAGTATAAAATTGATAACATAGCCACATAGAGAAAATAATAATTTCAGTAAAGTTTGAACATCATATTCTGAATATATATCTATACTAGAAGTATAGTGAGAGGACAAAAAGAACTGTAAAGAAATCTTAAACTTTACTTTCTGGGTTTGTTGTTAGTGGAAATATTGGTATTGAAATTCTGAGATTGTTTTTGCTATACTATGGAATAAAACAAATGTATTGGTGTTATAGGATTTTCACTGCAGGGAAAAGGAGATATAAATATAAAATAAAAGAAGAAGGGAAAATCCCTGTAGTGTTAAATTTGAATTACCAATATCAGTGTGCCCATATCTTAGTTTCTACATACTTTCTCCACTAAAAGGAGCCAGGATTCTAGATCTGGGCTGGGAAAGTAGAAGTGAACATTGAGTACCTTGTTGTGCCATAAAGCAGTGAGTCATTAAAAAATTAGTGAGATTGTGTCAAAAGGACACAGGAGCCCCTTTGAAGGGTCTCCTGCTGGGCAAATTTGTCATAGTTTGTGCATCAAAAAAAGTGATGGTTGCTACCTGGGCTCTTTGGTGGGGCTAATGGCAGACTCTGGGAGGGCTCACGCCAAGGAGTACTTCCCAGAACTTCTGCTGCCAGTGTCCTTGTCCCCATGGTGAGCCACAGCCTCCCCTCACCTCAGCAGGAGACCCTCCAACACTAGCAGCCATGTGGATGACAGGCTCTTGGTGCTCCAGCCGGGTGTCAGGGCTGTGCCTCTGAGGTGGCAGAGCCAAGTTCAGGACACTGGTCCACAAGAGACCTCCCAGCTCCACATAATATCAAATGGCAAAAATCTCCCAGAGATCTCCAACTCTGACCCAGCTTCACTCAATGGCCAGCAAACTACAGTGCTGGACACCCTATGCCAAACAACTAGTAAGACAGGAACACAACCCCACCCATTAGCAGAGAGGGTGCCTAAAATCATAATAAGGCCACATACACCCCAAAACACACCACCAGACGTGGACCTGCCCACCAGAAAGACAAGATCCAGCCTCATCCACCAGAATACAGGCACTTGTTGCCTCCACCAGGAAGCCTACACAACCCAATGAACCAAACTTAGCCACTGGGGACAGACACCAAAAACAACGGGAACTACAAACCTGCAGCCTGCAAAAAGGAGACCCCAAACACAGTAAGTTAAGCAAAATAAGAAGACAGAGAGACATACAGCAGATGAAGGAGCAAGGCAAAAAACCACCAGACCAAACAAATGAAGAGGAAATAGGAGGTCTACCCGAAAAACAATTCAGAATAATGATAGTAAAGATGATCCAAAATCTTGGAAATAGAATGGTGAAAATACAAGAAACGTTTAACAAGGACCTAGAAGAACAAGAGCAAACAGTGATGAACAACACGATAAATGAAATTAAAAATTCTCTAGAAGGGATCAATAGTGGAATAACTGAGGCAGAAGAACGGAGAAGTGACCTGGAAGATAAAATAGTGGAAATAACTACTGCAGAGCAGAATAAAGAAAAAAGAATGAGAAGAATTGAGGACAGTCTCAGAGACCTCTGGGACAATATTAAACAAACCAACATTCGAATTACGGGGGTCCCAGAAGAAGAAGAGAAAAAGAAAGGGACTGAGAAAATATTTGAAGAGATTATAGTTGAAAAGTTCCCTAATATGGGAAAGGAAATAGTCAATCAAGTCCAGGAAGCACAGAGAGTCCCATACAGGATAAATCCAAGGAAAAACACAACAAGACACATATTAATCAAACTATCAAAAATTAAATACAAAGAAAAAATATTAAAAGTAGCAAGGGAAGAAGAATAAATAACACACAAGGCAATCCCCATATGGTTAACAGTTGATCTTTCAGCAGAAACTCTGCAAGCCAGAAGGAAGTGGCAGGACATATTTAAAATGATGAAGGAGAAAAACCTACAACCAAGATTACTCTACTCAGCAAGGATCTCAATCACATTTGACTGAGAAATTAAAACCTTTACAGACAAGCAAAAGCGAAGAGAATTCAGCACCACCAAAGCAGCTTTACAACAAATGCTAAAGGAATTGTCTAGGCAGGAAACACAAGAGAAGGAAAAGACCTACAATAACAAACCCCCCAAAATTAAGAAAATGGTAATCGGAACATATATATTGATAATTACCTTAAATGTAAATGGATTAAATGCTCCAACCAAAAGACATAGACTGGCTGAATGGATGCAAAAACAAGACCCATATATGTGCTGTCAACAAGAGACCCACTTCAGACCTAGGGACACATACAAACTCAAAGTGTGGGGATGGAAAAAGATATTCCATGCAAATGGAAATCAGAAGAAAGCTGGAGTAGCAATTCTCATAGCAGACATAATAGACTTTAAAATAACAACTATTACAAGAGACAAAGAAAGAGACTACATAATGATCAAGGGATCAATCCAAGAGGAAGATATAAAAATTGTAGATATTTCTGCGCCCAACATAGCATTTCCCTTATGTATTGAGGTGCTCCTAACAGCCATAAAAGGGGAAATTGACAGTAACACAATAAGAGTAGGGGACTTTAACACCCCACTTTCACCAATGGACAGATCATCCAAAATGAAAATAAATAAGGAAACACAAGCTTAAAATGATACATTAAACAAGATGGACTTAATTGATATTTACAGGACATTCCATCCAAAAACAACAGAATACACATTCTTCTCAAGTGGTCATGGAATATTCTCCAGGATAGATCATATCTTGGGTCACAAGTCAAGCCTTGGTAAATTTAAGAAAATTGAAATCATATCAAGTATCTTTTCTGACCACAATGTTATGAGACTAGATATCAATTACAGGAAAAATCTGTAAAAAATACAAACACATGGAGGCTAAACAATACACTACTTAATAACCAAGAGATCACTGAAGAAATCAAGGAGGTAATCAAAAAATACCTAGAAAAAAATGACAATGGAGACACAACAACTGAAAACCTATGGGATGCAGCAAAAGCAGTTCTAAGAGGGAACTTTATAGCAATACAGTCCTACCTTAAGAAACAAGAAACATCTCAAACAAACAACCTAACCTTACACCTAAAGCAATTAGAGAAAGAAGAACAAAAAAACCCCAAAGCTAGCAGAAGGAAAGAAATCATAAGGATCAGATCAGTAATAAATGACAAAGAAATGAAGGAAAAGATAGCAAAGATCAATAAAACTAAAAGCTGGTACTTTGAGAAGATAAACAAAATTGATAAACCATTAGCCAGACTCATCAAGAAAAACAGGGAGAAGACTCAAATAAATAGAGTTAGAAATGAAAGAGCAGAAGTAAAAACTGACACTGCAGAAATACAAAAGATCATGAGAGATTACTACAAGCAACTATATGCCAATAAAATGGACAACCTGGAAGAAATGGACAAATTCTTAGAAATGCACAACCTGCCGAGACTGAACCAAGAAGAAATAGAAAATATGAACAGACCAATCACAAACACTGAAGTTGAAACTGTGAATAAATATCTTCCAACAAACAAAAGCCCAGGACCAGATGGCTTCATAGCGAATGCTATCAAACATTCAGAGAAGAGCTATCACCTGTCCTTCTCAAAGTCTTCCAAAATATAATAGAGGAAGGAAAGCTCCAAAACTCATTCTACGAGGCCACCATCACCCTGATACCAAAACCAGACAAAGATGACACAAAGAAAGAAAACTACAGACCAATATCACTGATGAACATAGATGCAAAAATCCTCAACAAAATACTAGCAAACAGAATCCAACAGCACATTAAAAGGATCATACAGCATGGTCAAGTGGGGTTTACCCCAGGAATGCAAGGATTCTTCAATATACGCAAATCAATCAATGTGATACACCATATTAACAAATTGAAGGAGAAAAACCATATGATCATCTCAATAGACGCAGAGAAAGCTTTCAACAAAATTCAACATCCATTTATGATAAAAACCCTACAGGAAGTAGGCATAGAGGAAACTTTCCTCAACATAGTAAAGGCCATATATGACAAACCCACAGCCAAAATCGTCCTCAATGGTGAAAAACTGAAAACATTTCCACTAGGATCAGGAACAAGACAAGGTTGCCCACTCTAACCGCTATTATTCCACATAGTTTTGGAAGTTTTAGCCACAGCAATTACAAAAGAAAAAGAAATAAATGATTCCAAATCAGAAAAGAAAAAAGTAAAACTGTCACTCGTTGCAGATGACATGATACTATACATAGAGAATCCTAAAGATGCTACCAGAAAACTACTAGAGCTAATCAATGAATTTGGTAAAGTAACAGGATACAAAATTAATGCACAGAAATCTCTGGCATTCCTCTACACTAATGATAAAAAACCTGAGATTGAAATTAAGAAAACACTCCCATTTACCATTGCAACAAAAAGAATAAAATATCTAGGAACAATCATACCTAAGGAGACAAAAGACCTGTATGCAGAAAAGTATAAGACACTGATGAAAGAAATCAAAGATTATACAGACAGATGGAGAGATATATCATGTTCTGGAGTGGAAGAATTAACATTGTAAAAACGACTATACTACCCAAAGCAATCTACAGATTCACTGCAATCCCTATCAAACTACCACTGGCATTTTTCACAGAACTAGAACAAAAAATTTTACAGTTTGTATGGAACCGCAAAAGACTCCAAGTAGCCAAAGAAATCTTGAGAAAGAAAAACAGAGCTGGAGGAATCAGGCTCCCTGACTTCAGACTATACTACAAAGCTACAATAATCCATACAGTATGGATCTGTAGATCCATATGTAGATCTATGGAACAGTATAGAAAGCCCAGAGATAAACCCATGCACATATGGTCACCTTATCTTTGATAAAGGGGGCAAGAATATACAATGGAGAAAAGACAGCCTCTTCAATAAGTGGTGCTGGGAAAACTGGACAGCTACACATAAAAGAGTGGAATTAGAACCCTCCCTAACACCATCCATAAATATAAACTCAAAATGGATTAAAGACCAAAATGTAAGGCCAGACGCTATCAAACTCTTAGAGGAAAACATAGGCAGAACACTCTATGACATAAATCACAGCAAGATTCTTTCTGACCCACCTCCTAGAGTAATGGAAATAAAAACAAAAATAAACAAATGGGACCTAATGAAACTTCAAAGCTTTTGCACAGCAAAGGAAACCATAAACAAGACCAAAAGACAACCCTCAGAATGGGAGAAAATATTTGCAAATGAAGCAACCGACAAAGGATTAATCTCCAAAATTTACAAGCAGCTCATGCAGCTCAATAACAAAAAAACAAACAACCCAATCCAAAAATGGGCAGAAGACCTAAATAGACATTTCTCCAAAGAAGATATACAGACTGCCAACAAACACATGAAAGAATGCTCAACATCATTAATCATTAGAGAAATGCAAATCAAAACTACAATGAGATATCATCTCACACCAGTCAGAATGGCCATCATCAAAAAATCTAGAAACAATAAATGCTGGAGAGGGTGTGGAGAAAAGGGAACCCTCTTGCACTGCTGGTGGGAATGTGAATTGGTTCAGCCACTATGGAGAACAGTATGGAGGTTCCTTAAAAAACTACAAATAGAACTACCATATGACCCAGCAATCCCACTACTGGGCATATACCCTGAGAAAACCGAAATTCAAAAAGAGTCATGTACCAAAATGTTCATTGCAGCTCTATTTACAATAGCCCGGAGATGGAAACAACCTAAGTGTCCATCATCGGATGAATGGATAAAGAAGATGTGGCACATATATACAATGGAATATTACTCAGCCATAAAAAGAAACGAAATTGAGCTATTTGTAATGAGGTGGATAGACCTAGAGTCTGTCATACAGAGTGAAGTAAGTCAGAAAGAAAAAGACAAATACCGTATGCTAACACATATATATGGAATTTAAGAAAAAAAAATGTCATGAAGAACCTAGGGGTAAGGCAGGAATAAAGACGCAGACCTCCTAGAGAACAGACTTGAGGTTATGGGGAGGGGGAAGGGTGAGCTGTGACAGGGCGAGAGAGAGTCATGGACATATACACACTAACAAACGTAGTAAGGTAGGTAGCTAGTGGGAAGCAGCCGCATGGCACAGGGATATTGGCTCGGTGCTTTGTGACCGCCTGGAGGGGTGGGATAGGGAGGGTGGGAGGGAGGGAGACGCAAGAGGGAAGAGATATGGGAACATATGTATATGTATAACTGATTCACTTTGTTATAAAGCAGAAACTAACACACCATTGTAAAGCAATTATACCCCAATAAAGATGTTAAAACAAACAAACAAACAAAAAAAAACAACAAATGGGATCTAATGAAACTGAAAAACTTTTGCACAGCAAAGGAAACCATAAACAAGATGAAAAGACAACTCTCAGAATGGGAGAAAATATTTACAAATGAAGCAACTGACAGAGGATTATTCTCCAAAATTTACAAGCAGCTCATGCAGATCAATATCGAAAAAAACAAACAACCCGATCCAAAAATGGGCAGAAGACCTAAATAGACATTTCTCCAAAGAAGATATACAGATTGCCAACAAACACATGAAAGAATGCTCAACATTCTCTAATCATTAGAGAAATGCAAATCAAATCTACAATGCCATATTCTCTCATAAAGGTCAGAATGGCCATCAACGAAAATTCTACAAACAATAAATGCTGGAGAGGGTGTGGAGATAAGGGAAACCTCTTGCACTGTTGGTGGGAATGTAAATTGATACAGCCACTATGGAGAATATATGGAGGTTCCTTAAAAAACTACAAATAGAACTACCATATGACCCAGCAATGCCACTACTGGGCATATACCCTGAGAAAACCATAATTCAAAAAGAGTCATGTACCACAATGTTCATTGCAGCTCTATTTACAATAACCAGGATGTGGAAGCAACCTAAGTGTCCATCATCGGATGAATGGATAAAGAAGATGTGGCACATATATACAATGGAATATTACTCAGCCATAAAAAGAAACGAAATTGAGTTATTTGTAGTGAGGTAGATGGACCTAGAGTCTGTCATACAGAGTGAAGTAAGTCAGAAAGAGAAAGACAAATACTGTATGCTAACACATATATATGGAATCTAAAAAAAAAAAAATGTCATGAAGAACCTAGGGGTAAGACGGGAATAAAGACACAGACCTACTAGAGAATGGACTTAAGGAAATGGGGAGGGGAAAGTGTAAGCTGTGACAAAGTGAGAGAGTGGCATGTAAATACATACACTACCCAATGTAAAATACATAGCTAGTGAGAAGCAGCCGCATAGCACAGGGAGATCAGCTTGGTGCTTTGTGACCACCTAGAAGGGTGGAATAGGGAGGGTTGGAGGGAGGGAGACGCAAGAGGGAAGAGATATGGGAATATATGTATATGTATAACTGATTCACTTTGTTATAAAGCAGAAACTAACACACCATTGTAAAGCAATTACATTCCAATAAAGATGTAAAAAAAAAAAAGAAACAAGAAAAATCTCAATAAACAAACTAACCTTACATCTAAAGCAATTAAAGAAAGAAGAAGAACAACAAAAATCACCCCAAAGTTATTACAAGAAAGAAATTATAAAGATCAGATCAGAAATAAATGAAAAAGAAATGAAGGAAAGAATAGCAAAGATCAATAAAACTAAAAACTGGGTCTTTGAGAAGATAAACAAAATTGAGATATCATTAGGCACACTCATCAGGAAAAAAAGGAAGAAGACTCAAATCAACAGAATTAGAAATGAAAAAAGAGAAGTAACAAGTGACACCGCAGAAATACAGAGGATCATGAGACATTACTAAAAGCAACTATATCCCAATAAAATGGGCAACCTGGAAGAAATGGACAAATTCTTAGAAAAGTACAGGCTTCCAAGACTGAACCAGAGAGAAATAGAAAATGTGAACAGACCCATCACAAGCACTGAAATTGAAACTGTGATTAAAAATCTTCCAAGAAACGAAAGCCCAGAGTCGGATAGCTTCATAGGAGAATCCTATCAAACATTTAGAGAAGAGCTAACACCTATCCTCTCAAACTCTCCAAAATATAGCAGAGGGAGGAACACTTCCAAACTCAGTCTACGAGACTGCCATCACCCTGATACCAAAACCAGACAAAGATGCCACAAAGAAAGAAATCTACAGGCCAGTATCACTGATGAACATAGATGCAAAAATCCTCAACAAAGTACTGCAAACAGAATCCAACAGCACATTAAAAGGATCATACACCATGATCAACTGGGGTTTATCCCAGGAATGCAAGGAATCTTCAATATATGCAAATCAATCAATGTGATACATCATGTTAACAAACTGAAGGATAAAAACCATATGATAGTGCTTCCCTGGTGGCGCAGTGGTTGAGAGTCCGCTTGCCGATGCAGGGGACACAGGTTCGTGCCCCAGTCCGGGAAGATACCACATGCCATGGATCAGCTAGGCCTGTGAGCCATGGCCACTGAGCCTGCACGTCCGGAGCCTGTGCTCCACAAGGGGAGAGGCCACAACAGTGAGAGGCCCGCGTACTGCAAAAAAATAAAAAATAAAAAAAAAAGAAAAAGAAAACCATATGATAATCTCAATAGTTGCAGTAAAAAGCTTTTGACAAAATTCAACTCCCATTTATGATTAAAAATGCTCCAGAGTTTTTAATCAAAATAAAAAAGCCAATAAAAGGCATATATGACAGACCCACAGCCAACATTATTCTCAATGGTGAAAAACTGAAACCATTTCCTCAAAATCAGGAACAAGACAAGGGTGCTCACTCTCAGAACTATTTTTCAACATAGTTTTGGAAGGTTTAGCCACAGCAGTCAGAGAAGAAAAAGAAATAAAAGGAATCCAAATTGGAAAACAAGAAGTAAACTGTCACTGTGTGCAGATAACATGATACTATACATAGAAAATCCTAAAAATGCCACCAGAAAACTACTAGAGGTAATCAGTGAATTTGGTAAAGTAGCAGGATTCAAAATTAATGCAGAGAAATTTCTTGCATTCCTATACACTAACCATGAAAAATCAGAACATTGCATTTACCAGTGCAACAAAAAGAATAAAATATCTAGGAATAAACCTACCTAAGGGAACTCCCCCGGGACAACGCACAGGCGCGCCTCAGGCTGCAACGTCTCGCCGGCCTCTTCAGGACACTGATCTACAAGAGACCTCCCAGCTGCACATAATATCAAACAGCAAAAATTTCTGAGAGATCTCCATCTCAACGCCAGCACCCAGCTTCACTCAACGACCAGCAAGCTACAGTGCTGGACATCCTATGCCAAACAACTAGCAAGACAGGAACACAACCCCACCCATTAGCAGAGAGGCGGCCCAAAATCATAATAAGTCTACAGACACCCCAAAACACACCACCAGACGTGGACCTGCCCACCAGAAAGACAAGATCTAGCCTCATCCACCAGAACACAGGCACTAGTACCCTCCACCAGGAAGCCTACACAACCCACTGAACCAACCTTAGCCACTGGGGACAGACACAAAAAACAACAGGAACTACGAACCTTCAGCCTGCAAAAAAGGAGACCCCAAACACAGTAAGATAAGCAAAATGAAAAGACAGAAAAACACACCGCAGATGAAGGAGCAAGATAAAAACCCATCAGACCTAACAAATGAAGAGGAAATAGGCAGTCTACCTGAAAAAGAATTCAGAATAATGATAGTAAGGTTGATCCGAAATCTTGGAGATAGAATGGACAATAGAACGGACAAAATGCAAGAATCAGTTAACAAGGACCTAGAAGAACTAAAGATGAAACAAGCAACGATGAACAACACAATAAATGAAATTAAAAGTACTCTAGATGGGATCAATAGCAGAATAACTGAGGCAGAAGAACGGATAAGTGACCTGGAAGATAAAATAGTGGAAATAACTACTGCAGAGCAGAATAAAGAAAAAAGAATGAAAAGAACTGAGGACAGTCTCAGAGACCTCTGGGACAACATTAAACGCACCAACATTCGAATTATAGGGGTTCCAGAAGAAGAAGAGAAAAAGAAAGGGACTGAGAAAATATTTGAAGAGATTATAGTTGAAAACTTCCCTAATATGGGAAAGGAAATAGTTAATCAAGTCCAGGAAGCACAGAGAGTCCCATACAGGATAAATCCAAGGAGAAATACGCCAAGACACATATTAATCAAACTGTCAAAAATTAAATACAAAGAAAACATATTAAAAGCAGCAAGGGAAAAACAACAAATAACACACAAGGGAATCCCCATAAGGTTAACAGCTGATCTTTCAGCAGAAACTCTGCAAGCCAGAAGGGAGTGGCAGGACATATTGAAAGTGTTGAAGGAGAAAAACCTGCAACCAAGATTACTCTACCCAGCAAGGATCTCATTCAGATTTGATGGAGAAATTAAAACCTTTACAGACAAGCAAAAGCTGAGAGAGTTCAGCACCACCAAACCAGCTCTACAACAACTGCTAAAGGAACTTCTCTAGGCAAGAAACACAAAAGAAGGAAAAGACCTACAATAACAAACCCAAAACAATTAAGAAAATGGGAATGGGAACATACATATCGATAATTACCTTAAATGTAAATGGACTAAATGCTCCCACCAAAAGACACAGATTGGCTGAATGGATACAAAAACAAGACCCATATATTTGCTGTCTACAAGAGACCCACTTCAGACCTAGAGACACATACAGACTGAAAGTAAGGGGATGGAAAAAGGTATTTCATGCAAATGGAAACCAAAAGAAAGCTGGAGTAGCAATTCTCATATCAGACAAAATAGATTTTAAAACAAAGACTATTAGAAGAGACAAAGAAGGACACTACATAATGATCAAGGGATCGATCCAAGAGGAAGATATAACAATTGTAAATATTTATGCACCCAACATAGGTGCACCTCAATACATAAGGCAAATACTAACAGCCATAAAAGGGGAAATCGACAGTAACACATTCATAGTAGGGGACTTTAACACCCCACTTTCACCAATGGACAGATCATCCAAAATGAAAATAAATAAGGAAACACAAGCTTTGAATGATACATTAAATGAGATGGAGTTAATTGATATTTATAGGACATTCCATCCAAAAACAACAGAATACACATTTTTCTCAAGTGCTCATGGAACATTCTCCAGGATAGATCATATCTTGGGTCACAAATCAAGCCTTGGTAAATTTAAGAAAATTGAAATTGTATCAAGTATCTTTTCCGACCACAACGCTATGAGACTCGATATCAATCACAGGAGAAGATCTGTAAAAAATACAACCACATGGAGGCTAAACAATACACTACTTAATAACGAAGTGATCACTGAAGAAATCAAAGGGGAAATCAAAAAATACCTAGAAACAAATGACAATGGAGACACGACGACTCAAAATCTATGGGATGCAGCAAAAGCAGTTCTAAGAGGGAAGTTTATAGCAATACAATCTTACCTTAAGAAACAGGAAACATCTCGAATAAACAACCTAACCTTGCACCCAAAGCAATTAGAGAAAGAAGAACAAAAAAACCCCAAAGTTAGCAGGAAGAAAGAAATCATAAAAATCAGATCAGAAATAAATGAAAAAGAAATGAAGGAAACGATAGCAAAGATCAATAAAACTAAAAGTTGGTTCTTTGAAAGGATAAACAAAATTGATAAACCATTAGCCAGACTCATCAAGAAAAAAAGGGAGAAGACTCAAATCAATAGAATTAGAAATGAAAAAGCAGAAGTAACGACTGACACTGCAGAAATACAAAAGATCATGAGAGATTACTACAAGCAACTCTATGCCAATAAAATGGACAACCTGGAAGAAATGGACAAATTCTTAGAAAGGCACAACCTGCCAAGACTGAATCAGGAAGAAATAGAAAATATGAACAGACCAATCACAAGCACTGAAATTGAAACTGTGATTAAAAATCTTCCAACAAGCAAAAGCCCAGGACCAGATGGCTTCACAGGCGAATTCTATCAAACATTTAGAGAAGAGGTATCACCTATCCTTCTCAGACTCTTCCAAAATATAGCAGAGGGAGGAACACTCCCAAACTCATTCTCCGAGGCCACCATCACCCTGATACCAAAACCAGACAAGGATGTTACAAAGAAAGAAAACTACAGGCCAATATCACTGATGAACATAGATGCAAAGATCCTCAACAAAATACTAGCAAACAGAATCCAACAGCGCATTAAACGGATCATACACCATGATCAAGTGGGGTTTATTCCAGGAATGCAAGGATTCTTCAATATACGCAAATCAATCAACGTGATACACCCTATTAACAAATTGAAGGAGAAAAACCATATGATCATCTCAATAGATGCAGAGAAAGCTTTTCACAAAATTCAACACCCATTTATGATAAAAACCCTGCAGAAAGTAGGCATAGAGGGAACTTTCCTCAACATAATAAAGGCCATATATGACAAACCCACAGCCAACATCGTCCTCAATGGTGAAAAACTGAAAGCATTTCCACTAAGATCAGGAACAAGACAAGGTTGCCCACTCTCACCACTCTTATTCAACATAGTTTTGGAAGTTTTAGCCACAGCAATCAGAGAAGAAAAGGAAATAAAAGGAATCCAAATCGGAAAAGAAGAAGTAAAGCTGTCACTGTTTGCAGATGACATGATCCTATACATAGAGAATCCTAAAGATGCTACCAGAAAACTACTAGAGCTAATCAATGAATTTGGTAAAGTAGCAGGATACAAAATTAATGCACAGAAATCTCTGGCATTCCTATACACTAAGGATGAAAAATCTGAAAGTGAAATCAAGAAAACACTCCCATTTACCATTGCAACAAAAAGAATAAAATACCTAGGAATAAACCTACCTAAGGAGACAAAAGACCTGTATGCAGAAAATTATAAGACACTGATGAAAGAAATTAAAAATGATACAAATAGATGGAGAGATATACCATGTTCTTGGATTGGAAGAATCAACATTGTGAAAATGACTCTACTACCCAAAGCAATCTACAGATTCAATGCAATCCCTATGAAACTACCACTGGCATTTTTCACAGAACTAGAAAAAAAAATCTCACAATTTGTATGGAAACACAAAAGACCCCGAATAGCCAAAGCAATCTTGAGAACGAAAAATGGAGCTGGAGGAATCAGGCTTCCTGACTTCAGACTATACTACAAAGCTACAGTAATCAAGACAGTATGGTACTGGCACAAAAACAGAAATATAGATCAATGGAACAGGATAGAAAGCCCAGAGATAAACCCACGCACATATGGTCACCTTATCTTTGACAAAGGAGGCAGAAATGTACAGTGGAGAAAGGACAGCCTATTCAATAAGTGGTGCTGGGAAAACTGGACAGGTACATCTAAAAGTATGAGATTAGATCACTCCCTAACACCATACACAAAAATAAGCTCAAAATGGATTAAAGACCTAAACGTAAGGCCAGAAACTCTCAAACTCTTAGAGGAAAACATAGGCAGAACACTCTATGACATAAATCACAGCAAGATCCTTTTTGACCCACCTCCTAGAGAAATGGAAATAAAAACAAAAGTAAACAAATGGGACCTAATGAAACTTAAAAGCTTTTGCGCAGCAAAGGAAACCATACGCAAGACCAAAAGACAACCCTCAGAATGGGAGAAAATATTTGCAAATGAAGCAACTGACAAAGGATTAATCTCCAAAATTTATAAGCAGCTCATGCAGCTTAATAACAAAAGAACAAACAACCCAATCCAAAAATGGGCAGAAGACCTAAATAGACATTTCTCCAAAGAAGATATACAGAGTGCCAACAAACACATGAAAGAATGCTCAACATCACTAATCATTAGAGAAATGCAAATCAAAACTACAATGAGATATCATCTCACACCAGTCAGAATGGCCATCATCAAAAAATCTAGAAACAATAAATGCTGGAGAGGGTGTGGAGAAAAGGGAACCCTCTTGCACTGCTGGTGGGAATGTGAATTGGTTCAGCCACTATGGAGAACAGTATGGAGGTTCCTTAAAAAACTACAAATAGAACTACCATATGACCCAGCAATCCCACTACTGGGCATATACCCTGAGAAAACCATAATTCAAAAAGAGTCATGTACCAAAATGTTCATTGCAGCTCTATTTACAATAGCCCAGAGATGGAAACAACCTAAGTGTCCATCATCGGATGAATGGATAAAGAAGATGTGGCACATATATACAATGGAATATTACTCAGCCATAAAAAGAGACGAAATTGAGCTATTTGTAATGAGGTGGATAGACCTAGAGTCTGTCATACAGAGTGAAGTAAGTCAGAAAGAGAGAGACAAATACCGTATGCTAACACATATATATGGAATTTAAGAAAAAAAAATGTCATGAAAAACCTAGGGGTGAAACAGGAATAAAGACACAGACTTACTAGAGAATGGACTTGAGGCTATGGGGAGGGGGAAGGGTAAACGGTGACAAAGCAATAAAGAGGCATGGACATGTATACACTACCAAACGTAAGGTAGATAGCTAGTGGGAAGCAGCCGCATAGCACAGGGAGATCAGCTCGGTGCTTTGTGACCGCCTGGAGGGGTGGGATAGGGAGGGTGGGAGGGAGGGTGACGCAAGCGGGAAGAGATATGGGAACATATGTATATATATAACTGATTCATTTTGTTGTGAAGCTGAAACTAACATACCATTGTAAAGCAATTATGCTCCAATAAAGATGTTTAAAAAAAAATAAAAAATAAAAATAAAAAGGTAACAATGGAAATTTAAAAAAAAAAAAAAAAAACCCAGTGAGCAGCTTCTATGGAGGAGGGAGGAAGCAGTGCTTGGAAAGGGGCTTCGGATGCTGCTAACAGTCCATTTTCACCTGGGCAATGGTGACACAGTGTGTTCACCTTGTAACGATTCATGAGCTGTACACCTTATAATTTCTGCCCCTTTTTTGTATATGTGTTCTACTCCAAGTGAAAAAAAAAAGTTTAAAATTTTCCTTTGGTCCACTAACAAAACTCCAGCCTTAACTAGAATACAGTAACTCAACCTAATCACCTGAACTTATCAAATTAGCACTTCCCTCTCATACTATCCCAGAAACTTTAAATATTGTGATATTTTCTTTTGTTAATCATTTTAAATTATGTCTATTATTCTATTGTAAAAGTACTGTATGCTAATTATAGAAAATTTAGAAAAGTATAAATAAGAAAATTACAATCTGCAATAAAAAAAAAAAAAAAAACCTACCTAAGGGGGCAAAAGACCTGTATGCAGAAAACTATAAGACACTGATGAAAGAAATCAAAGATGATACAAACAGATGGAAAGATATACCATGATTTTGGATTGGAAGAATCAACATTGTGAAAATGACTATACTACCCAAAGCAATCTACAGATTCAATGCAGTCTCAATCAAATTACCAATGGCATTTTTCACAGAAGTAGAACAAGTTTTTATGTACAGTTTGTATGGAAACACAAAACACTCCAAATAGCCAAAGCAATTTTGAGAAAGAAAAACGGAGCTGGAGAAATCAGGCTCCCTGACTTCAGACTATACTACAAAGCTAAAGTAATCCATACAGTATGGTACTGGCACAAAACCAGAAATTTAGATCAATGGAACAGCGTAGAAAGCCCAGAGATAAACCCATGCACATATGGTCACCTTATCTTTGATAAAGGAGGCACGAATATGCAATGGAGAAAGACAGCCTTTTCAATAAGTGGTGCTGGGAAAACTGGACAGCATACACAAAGGTAAGCTCAAAATGGATTAAAGACCTAAATGTAAGTCCAGACATTATAAAATTCTTAGAGGAAAACATAGGCAGAACACTCTATGAAATAAAGCACAGTAAGATCCTTTTGGACCCACCTCCTAGAGTAATGGTAATAAAAGCAAAAATAAACAAATGGGACCTAATGAAACTTAAAACCTTTTGCACAGCAAGGGAAACTAAAAAAAAAAAAAAGAAAAAAAAAAAGCAACCTAATCAAAAAATGGGCAGAAGACCTAAATAGACATTTCTCTAAAGATATACAGATTTCCAAGAAACCCATGAAAGGATGCTCAACATCGCTAATCATTAGGGAACTGCAAATCAAAACTACAGTGAGATATCACCTCACACCAGTCAGACTGGCCATCATCAAAAAAATCTAGAAACAATAAATGCTGGAGAGGGTGTGGAGAAAAGGGAACCCTCCTGCACTGTTGGTGCAAATGTAAATTGATGCAGCCACTATGGAGAACAGTATGGAGGTTCCTTAAAAAACTAAAAATAGAACTACCATATGACTCAGCAATCCCACTACTGGGCATATACCCTGAGAAAACCATAATTCAAAAAGGTGTGTACCACAATATTCATTGCACCACTATTTGCAATAACCAGGACATGGAAGCAACCTAATTGTCCATCAACAGATAAATGTATAAAGAAGATGTGGCACATATATACAATGTAATATTACTCAGCCATAAAAAAGAACGAAATTGAGTTATTTGTAACGAGGTGGATGGACCTAGAGTCTGTCATAGAGAGTGAAGTAAGTCAGAAAGAGAAAAATACCATATGCTAATGCACATATATGGAATAAAAAAAATGGTACTGATGAACCTAGTGGCAGGGCAGGAATAAAGATGCAGATGTAGAGAATGGACTTGAGGAAACAGAGGGGGAGGGGAAGCTGAGAAGTGAGAGAGCAGCACTGACAAATATACAGTACCAAATGCAAACTGGATGGCTAGTGGGAAGCTGCTGCATAGCACAGGGAAATCAACTCGATGCTTTGTGATGACGTAGAAGGCTGGGATAGGGAGGTGGGAGGGAGGCTCAAGAGGGAGGGAGTTTGGGGATATATGTATACATATAGCTGATTCACTTTGTTGTACTGCAGAAAATAACACAACATTGTAAAGCAATTATACTCCAATAAAGATTAACAAAACAAAACAAAAAAACAAAGTACAATGGGAAACCAAAGAAGGGTTTTAAGTAATATGGAATATGACTTAGTTTTTAAAAGAGTGCTCTGACTGCCATTTTAGGAACAGATTGAGGGAAGTAAGAGGGTAGGAATGAAACCAGTAGGGAGTCTGCATTAGTGCAAACTCATAATAATGATGGTGGTGGCGATAATACTAACGGTTATAACAGTTACAGTATCTTGGACATCTTCTGTGGGTCAGATGTTTTACATACATTATTTATAATTGTCACCATGACACTAATATTTGAATATGATTGCCTCCATTCTAGAAGTGAGGAAATAGAGGCTCAGAGAGATTAAGTATCTTGGAAAAGGCCACATAGCTAATAAGTAACAAAGTCAGAATCTGAAATCAAGTCCATCTGGTTCTTTCTCTTATTCTATGGAAGCCATTGGTAGAATGAAGTAGAATTATATTCCTGGGCCTTTAATTCCATTCACTGTGTCATCAAGATTGCATGTTCTGGTTTGTGCAGAGGATCTCTGAGGATGTGGTGGGATTACACAACCCGTTGTTGGCTACCAGAAAATTACTGAAAGAAGTCAGCATCCCAAAACTGGTCCTGTCTGGTAGGGGGAAGAAAAAATGGGGATTATGGCTAAGCTTGGCAACACTGTATGACTTAATTCTGAGAGATTTTGCAGGGAAGCAGAAGGGAGAAGGTGAGAGAGGAGTGTGCTCACACTGACCTTCTACTCCCTTGATTGTGGTGGCTTCACTTCTTTCTTCTGGGGGAGATCAGAATAAGTGATGTCGAGGAAAGGGAGGTTGAGTTTGGGGAACCACGAGACAGCACTCAAACTGAATCACTTCCTGTCCCCCACTCCCCACATCTCTGAAAATTTCTACTTGCCTCCTAGGGAGAGGAAACACTCTATTAAGAAATCTGGCAAATCAATCTATGACTCAAGCTGAACCTTTTGTTAGAGGAGGGGAAGGATGGTATGAGTTTTTAGGAAAACTTTCTTTTATGTCTTTAAGGTAAATAACACAGTATTTATAAAACACTTCTATGCTTTCTTACGGTTTTCCTGGATGCAGTCTTATCTAATCATTTTTATACACTGGTACGACCTGCCCTTCAGACTTTCTAGCCTCACACAGCCCGTTCCTCTATGCCCTGTGCATTTTAGACCCACTGGACTATTTACTGTTCCTCAAGCTACCATGCACTCTCACACCTCCATGCCTTGCTCAAGTTGTTCCTCTTGCTAAAGTTGCCTCTTCCCCTTTACCTGGGAAACTTCTATTTAACCCTTAGAGCTCAATTCAAATTCCTTTGTCTCCCAATCAGCAGAATTTATTGCTTCCTCCCTTATTTGCTTATCGTATCCAACTTTATTTGTTTCCCTATCTTCTCCACTGGACTGCTAGTTCCTTGGGAACCAGCATTATACCTTAGTCATCTTTTGTCTTCCAAGCAGCTACCCATAAGCAGGCACTCAATAAATGTTGTGTAATTTGGATCTGTCCTTGCAAAAACCCTACAAACTAGACAAGGCAGGCATCACCAGCCTCTGTGGATCCCAAAGATCCACAGAGTGGTGGAAATGGGACTGTGGGTTGAGCAGTGTGAAATGGGCACCCCTGAATTTTGACCTACAAAAATGACAGTTTTATATGGCTCAGCCTAATAGAACCCAGGTCTTCTTGTTCTTGGGTCAATGCTTTTTCTAAAGCATTTAAAGAAGCTGACATTATGTTTGGCCTCTGGCCCTGTGGTTTTAGTGTGATCAACATTTTGAATTATTCAGTTCAATGTGTTGTTTTATTCCCCTTGGTTGCCCCTCCCCATGCGTCACATACTTTGGAGACCCAGCTGTGTATTGGACCAAGTCTTTAGTAATTTTTGAACAAGCAGAGGTAGAATGACCTCCCATTCTCAAGCTTAGACCCAGGATTTGCTCCCTCCCCACAGGGCTTTTCAGCTGCCTAGGTCACAGTCTCCTCATCTGAAAAATGAAGAGAGTTCCTGAAAGCCAGTGTCTTCTTATCCTTTTGACTCTCTTTCCTGTGCTCCTATACAGGTTCCTGGTTCAGCCCCTTCTTTCCCCTCTCCCTGGGCTTGGTTCTATACCAGCAGCCACACCAGCCCCTTGACCACCCAAAAGATACCATCCTCAGAGAAATGCACAAGCTCTGCCTCAGCCCTGTGCCCTTCTCCTCCCTTTTCACTAACCTTATAGCAGACAGGATGAGGCGGGCGGACAAGGGAGCATTAAGTAACCTAGATGGGTAGAGGTGGATCTGAAATCAAGGTACATAATGGACTTGGGTATGTTTTGTCTTAGAGCAAACTTAAAGTGAAAAGGGAAGTCTATTGAGTCTGTAGTGTAGATTTGTTTTTGTTTTTATGGATTCAGAGAGCCCTAAGTGCTAGAAGAAAGCAATATATGGGAATGAAACAACATAGAATAAATAGGTCTTTAGTTTTAGTTTGACTCTGAAGTTTAAAGTTGAGATCACTTTTTTCTTTTATTTTGAACATTCTTTTTAAGTAAAACTGGAAAAGTAATATACAAATTATGAATTTTGTAAAAAGTCAAAAGAGTATGAAAAATCCAATAGGATTTTTGAAGAGTTAAAAGTTCTGTATTTTTAAAAATTAACCTTTATATAGTGTTCACTCTGTGCCAATACTGTACTGTACTAAGTGCTTTATATATATAACTCATTCAATCATCATAGCAGTTTTATCAGGGGGTACTATTATCTTCCCTATTTTACAGATGAGGAAACTGAAGCACAGAGAGATCAAAGAACTTGCGTAAGGTCCCATAGCAAAACCTCAAGCAAACTTTTAGAATTCATGAGGTATTCCAGAAAAGTGGTGGAGAAATTCAAATCTGTTGGCTTTCAGATCTTCTTCCCTATTCCTGAGCCCAGAGCAGAAACCTCTTTTCCATACTGGGCTTCTGCTTAAAATTTTCTAGGTCAAAAAGGTTTCCCTACTAAGAAAACAAAATTAAAAGTTTTAAAATATGACATGCCACCTGGATTATTTGCCCTTATAAGGGAGAGTGAAACTGAGACTCAGTTCATACGCCATCAGTGGTGGTCTAGCTAGTTAATAGATTTAGCAACATCATAAGGAGAAATCATTATAATCATTACAGTTTGTGGGTGGAAGAGGAAATTTTCAAAACTTTTAAAGAAGTAGAATCCTTTTCTGAAAAAGGAATATTGAATAGAACCCCCAAGAGACAAAAAAGAGAAAATCAGGAATTTGTTGATTTATTAATATAACTATGGTTTATATATTTAAATTTATAATATTTGCTCATTATAAAGTTAATTAATCAGAGACTTCTGTTTCCGACATAACAGTGGATTAGTTACCATGGCCAGCCCACCTGACAAAACAACTATAATGCTGTAAGAAATATTTTTTAAAGTTTTTTCAAGGGCTTGCCTGGTGGCGCAGTGGTTGAGAGTCCACCTGCCGATGCAGGGGACACGGGTTTGTGCCCCGGTCCGGGAAGATTCCACATGCCGCGGAGCGGCTGGGCCCGTGAGCCATGGCCGCTGAGCCTGCGTGTCCGGAGCCTGTGCTCCGCAATGGGAGAGGCCACAACAGTGAGAGGCCCGCATACCGCAAAAAAAAAAAAGTTTTTTCAAATTTATCGTTGAGCTGGCATAAAAGTAAAAATGTATAGTAGGCATGCAAGCTTGGCTTTTTCCTAAAGTTGTCTGCTAAATGCTAGAGAGAGCGGACAACTACACGAAGTGCGGGGGCCAGGAAATAAAGCCCAGGATGTGCCTAAGATGGGGATTCTAATAGGGAATTGCTGCACAAACCTGGATATCCAAAGGGCTACACTCACAGGTTAAGGCTGATTGAAATAAATAAACCCCACTTGCAGAAGGGGATAGCTAGGAAGCTTGTTTGTCCGAGGGAAGGGAAACCATTGCTCTGAGAATTTATCTCCTCATGAAAAGTCAGCCCCCACAGGGGTTTGCAGCCTGTATTCACACTCACTACCTGTGTGCCTCCAAAAGCCTGAAATAGAGAATTAAACATAAAATGGTTTTAGGTTGGTAGTATCCCAAGGCATATTGGAAAGGAAAACTCAAATCTTATCTTGATGAATTTTACCAGCTGCAACTCAAGCCACAGAATATTCACAGAGAAAAATTTGCAGGATGAGTGAGTAATTTGCAGTCAAGATTTATAAAGCAAACAAGAATACTAGGCATCATGGTGAGAGCCCATGGAGGGAACAGACAGCAGAAACCAACCTGCAAAGGCTTCATGTATTAGAACAATCAGAAATGACATATAAAACAACTGATTTTTTTTTAAACAACTGATTGTAATATGTTTAGGTAGAGCTCTAAAAAGATTGAAAACATGAACAAAGAACAAATGGATTTGAAAAAGATCCGAATAGAATATCTAGAAATGAAAAATATATTGTTGAACTTAAAGCTCCATGGATTGATTAAACAGATTAGACACATATGAAGAGAGTCAGTGAACTAGAAAATATATCTGAAGATATTCCTTGGAATACAATCCAGTAACACTTAAAGGTGAAAAATAGGGACTTCCCTGGCGGTCCAGACTTCGCCTTCCAATGCAGGGGTTGTGAGTTAGATCCCTGTTCAGGGAGCTAAGATCCCACATGCCTTGCGGCCAAAAAACCAAAACATAAAACAGAAGCAATATTGTAACAAATTCAATAAAGACTTTAAAAAAATAATTATTACTTTTTTAAAAAGATGAAAAATATAAAAATGGGGGTAAGAGACTTCAAGGACAGAATGAGACAGTCTAATGTGTATCTATTTGGAATTTTAGAAGGAGATAGAATAAGAAATGAGCAATATTTGAAGATATAAAGGCTGAGAACTTTCCAGAATTATTGAAAGACCCCAATCCTCAGATCTAAAAATCCCAATGAATCTCAAGTAGGTTTAAAAAAAGAAAAAAATCTACATCTTGATATATTAAATATGAAACTGCAGAACATTTTTAAAAAGAGAGAAGATTGTAATGTCAGTCACTGAAGACAATGAAACTATTTGGATGAGCAGAAAGGAAATTTTGATTGGGTTTATGGATCAGTGTTTAGTCTTAGAGTAGCCCCAGAACCTGTGAAATTAGCATCAGATAGATGCTAGAACCACTAAAGCACATTTGCTGTCCACTGAGTACCATTAAAAACTGCAGGGCTGGCCTAAAACTCCTTATTTTACAGATGAGGGAAATGACACTCAAAGCAGGTCTTACTTAAGGTCACACAGCTAGTGAGTGAGTATATGGTGGAGGATCAGGACCAGAACTTAGGTCCCCAACTCACAGAGCAGTAGCTATGACTGCTCTTTCCTCTATAACCTGCTAATGTTTCATTAAAATTTTAAGCAACAACAGCAAAGAAAAACAAAGTGTGAAGAAATACAGGGAACTGTTACATTTTATCAGGGAAATTTTTGATGCTGTCCTTTTGTCTCAAGTATGGAATTTTTTTTTTTAATTATTTATTTATTTATGGCTTTGTTGGGTCTTCATTACTGTGCGAGGGCTTTCTCTAGTTGCCGCGAGCGGAGGCCACTCTTCATCGCGGTGCGCGGGCCTCTCACTGTCGCGGCCTCTCTCGTCGCGGAGCACAGGCTCCAGACGCGCAGGCTCAGTAGGTGGCTCACGGGCCTAGTTGCTCCGCGGCATGTGGGATCTTCCCAGACCAGGGCTCGAACCCATGTCCCCTGCATCGGCAGGCAGATTCTCAACCACTGCGCCACCAGGGAAGCCCTCAAGTATGGAATTTAATAAATGTTTGAATACCTTCTTCCACAGTGCAATGTGCTGTCTCTAGGAACCAATGAAACTGCTCACTTTTTTGCATGGGGATAAGGGCATACAGCCTTGATTTGTTTCCTTCTAGCTTGTAAGACAAAGTGAGGGAAGCGTGAGAAAGGTTTTAGAAGATGTGATTAAAACTAAATCACAGAAAATATTTCTGGCACAGCATTCCATAGAAGGTGGCAGGGGAACAAGGAGTGGGGGCAAAATCTGAGATAAAGGCTTTGCTGAGAAATAGACAAGGTAAAAGCAGGTGCCAAGCCACAGCATGTGAATATACCTGAGTTACTAGGTCATAAAATCAGCACTCAAAACTGGAGATAAAAATCCAATCTGTTTTGCTTCAGTTCGTTGGTTTAGACCTGCCTTGTTTTGCTTTCTAAAAAGTTTATACCTAGATCCACAAAGGAAAACAACTTGCAGCGGTAGGCAATGAAGCTATATCAAACTCTATCATCCCTGTTTATTCATAAAAAAGATAGTAATTGCATCTATGTGTATGTATGTTTGGAAGAATTATTTCTGGATCTTACCTGTTCTCCACAAATACATACCAAGAAGTGTGAGAGCATCTGGAATTGGCAACAATACAACCAAAACAGATTGCTTAACCAAAGATGAGAATTTGCCCATTTAATGTCAGCTATGACTCTGGAAATAGTGCCCAGATTCCAAAGTCTAAAGTGGTTTAATATTTGTACAATTCCAAATCCTAACAAGGATATGGTTATCTGGGCAGCATCCGAAATTCTAACAGGTGACTTGCTGTTTGTTTTTTAAGAGAAACATCATATTTTAGACAGGAAAAGCTTTAGAGTTTGAAGTGTATCTTTAAAGCAGAATGCAATATATATCTTTAAATTTCTAAAGAAGCAGACTGATTTGGGTATGGTACATTTCTTAACTACATAAAACATTGATAAGAAGAGTTTATTCCAGATACTATATATATATATATATATATATATATATATATATATATATATATATGTTTAAAGCCAGTGAAAGTATACCTAACTTCCATTCCCAGTGCATAGGGATGCCACTAGATATTTCTGGAATGATCCTGGAGGCTAGTAGGCTTCATTTGAAGGCAGATTTGAAAAACTGAGGAATAACAAGAGGAGCTTCCGAAAGGGTGAGCCAGATGTTTATGGTAATGAGGAAATAAGGACTTTAATGTCTAAAATTTAGGACCAAGAGGAACTTCCCTGGCGGTTCAGTGGTTAAGACTCTGCACTTCCACAGCAGCTGTACAGCCAAACAATAAAAAAATAAAATAAAATTTAGGGCCAAGAGAAGGCAGCCCAAAGCAGCAAAACTTTGCATTGGTAGAAGATAATGTACCAGACCCACTGTAAAAATAAAAACATTTAAGAAAAAAGTTTCCTCTTTAAGAATGGAAGTCAACTACTAGTTAGTGCTTGCTAGTTATATTATGAAGACTAAATATAAGCTCTAAAAATACCCTTTGCTTTGTTTGAACTTAAGGCTTCTGACACCCAACCAGAAGATAACAGTTGTCCTTGTGCTTAAAAATAAACCCAAACCAGTCAGTCAGTCAGCCTTTAGTGCTTTGATGTCACGTGTAGAACCTCTATATTACCTGGTTTATCAAATGCTTGTGATAAATTACATAAAGTAGATACTTTGTTAAATTGTATGTCACTTGGACAATGTTTTATTTAATAAAACATTGAGGGTGGATTATTATTAGATCATAATGATTCAGTAATAACTTGACTAAATTTCCTTAAAGTATGTTGTATTCAAAGTCTATAAAAACTCCATTTGTGATCATGGGGTTAAGAGAACAATCCCTTTTTTCTACTATAGTGTAACATTTTAAAAAAGTGGTTCCTGACTTTTTTTCTGAAACCCAAATATAATATGATGGTTTGTTTTCTTCTCTAATTAATGTTGCTTTGCAGTTGGTACACAACAGAGGCATACCTCAACTCCAAAACTACAATCCTAGGGAAGATATCTTTTTCTGAAGTGTGTTTGTCAGCTAACTTAGGTCTAGTTGCCCCAGACTGGAACAACATATTTCTAGGAAAAGTAAAGAAAATGCATGCATTAAAGTTGAAGGAGAACCACAATGCTTATCTATCAAAATGGCTAAAATGAGGAAGACAGGAAATACCAGGTATTTGCAAGGATTTGGGACAACTGGAATTCTTATACATGGCTGATGAGAGTGTAAATTGCTACAACCACTTTGGAAAATAATGTGGTAGTATCCACTAAAGCTGAACATATACATACATTTGGCCCAACAAGTCTACTTGAAGGTATATATCCAACAGAAAGGCATAAAAATATTTGCCAAAATATATGTAGGGGAATATTCCTAGCAGTCCTAGTCACATAACTCCAAGCAGCAAACAATGCAAATGTCCGACTACATTATAATGGATAAATTGTGGCACATTCATTTAGAGGAATTCTAACCAGTAATGAGAGTAAACAAGCTACTTCGATGTGCAACAACACAGAGGTATCTCACAAACATAATCGTGAATGAATGCGGCTAGACACAAAGAGATATAAAAAGTATGAATTTATTTATAAATAGGTCAAAACCCCCAAAGGCATATTGAATATATGATATTAGAAAACCTAATAATGGCTTTTCTTGAGGTAGAGAGAAGTGACAACAAGAGGGCAGGAGGAGGATTCTGGAGTTCTTTACTCTTCTGTTTCTTTTTATGGTTGCATAGGTTTGTTCACATGATTTGTGCAATTTTCTGTGTGTATATGTTAATGAATTTTTTAAGTTAAAGGAAATAGAGACTGTCAGTGAATTGTAAAATATATGGATTCTACTTTTTCACGTGTGGTGATCAAAGAGACTCATTGACAGAATTAAGTAAGCAATCTATTTCATGGCTAAAAAAAAAAAAATTAAAGGAACATCAGCGTCTGTATTTAAGAATGAATTGAACTGACTAGAAAATGGTCAAATGGGAAATGGACACATTCCTCTTTTCCCTTAGTATGGAAGAAGTGCTTCTGATATGTCTGATTAAAGACTTAGTTTTCTGTCCTGAAAATCAGATTAAAGAAAAAAAAATTTTTTTACATCTTTATTGGAGTATAATTGCTTTACACTGGTGTGTAGTTTCTGCTTTATAACAAAGTGAATCAGTTATACATATACATATGTTCCCATATCTCTTCCCTCTTGCGTCTCCCTCCCTCCCACCCTCCCTATCCCACCCCTCCATGTGGTCACAAAGAACCGAGTTGATCTCCCTGTGCTATGCGGCTGCTTCCCACTAGCTATCTACCTTACATTTGGTAGTGTATATATGTCCATGCCTCTCTCTCGCTTTGTCACAGCTTACCCTTCCCCCTCCCCATATCCTCAAGTCCATTCTCTAGTAGGTCTGTGTCTTTATTCCTGTCTTACCCCTAGGCTCTTCAAGACATTTTTTCCCTTAAATTCCTTATATATGTGTTAGCATACGGTATTTGTCTTTCTCTTTCTGACTTACTTCACTCTGTATGACAGACTCTAGGTCCATCCACCTCACCACAAATAACTCAATTTCATTTCTTTTTATGGCTGAGTAATATTCCATTGTATATATGTGCCACATTTTCTTTATCCATTAATCCGATGATGGACACTTAGATTGATTCCATCTCTGGGCTATCGTACATAGAGCTGCAATGAACATTTTGGTACATGACTCTTTTTGAATTATGGTTTTCTCAGGGTATATGCCCAGTAGTGGCATTGCTGGGTCATATGGTAGTTCTATTTGTAGTTTTTTAAGGAACCTCCATACTGTTCTCCACAGTGGCTGTATCAATTTACATTCCCATCAACAGTGCAAGAGGGTTCCCTTTTCTCCACACCCTCTCCAGCATTTATTGTTTCTAGATTTTTTGATGATGGCCATTCTGACTGGTGTGAGGTGATATCTCATTGTAGTTTTGATTTGCATTTCTCTAATGATTAACGAAGTTAAGCATTCTTTCATGTGTTTGTTGGCAGTCTGTATATCTTCTTTACAGAAATGTCTATTTAGGTCTTCTGCCCATTTTTGGATTGGGTTGTTTGTTTTTTTTGTTATTGAGCTGCATGAGCTGCTTATAAATTTTGGAGATTAATCCTTTGTCAGTTGCTTCATTTGCAAATATTTTCTCCCATTCTGAGGGTTGTCTTTTGGTTTGCGTATGGTTTCCATTGCTGTGCAAAAGCTTTGAAGTTTCATTAGGTCCCATTTGTTTATTTTTGTTTTTATTTCCATTTCTTTGGGAGGTGGGTCAGAAAGGGTCTTGCTGTGATTTATGTCATAGAGTGTTCTGCCTATGTTTTCCTCTAAGAGTTTGAGAGTTTCTGGCCTTACGTTTAGGTCTTTAATCCATTTTGAGCTTATTTTTGTGTATGGTGTTAGGGAGTGATCTAATCTCATACTTTTAGATGTACCTGTACAGTTTTCCCAGCACCACTTATTGAATAGGCTGTCCTTTCTCCACTGTACATTCCTGCCTCCTTTATCAAAGATAAGGTGACCATATGTGCGTGGGTTTATCTCTGGGCTTTCTATCCTGTTCCATTGATCTATATTTCTGTTTTTGTGCCAGTACCATACTGTCTTGATTACTGTAGCTTTGTTGTATAGTCTGAAGTCAGGGAGCCTGATTCCTCCAGCTCCGCTTTTCGTTCTCAAGATTGCTTTGGCTATTCGGGGTCTTTTGTGTTTCCATACAAATTGTGAAATTTTTTGTTCTAGTTCTGTGAAAAATACCAGTGGTAGTTTGAGAGGGATTGCATTGAATCTGTAGATTGCTTTGGGTAGTATAGTCATTTTCACAATATTGATTCTTCCAATCCAAGAACATGGTATAGCTCTCCATCTATTTGTATCATCTTTAATTTCTTTCATCAGTGTCTTATAATTTTCTGCATACAGGTCTCTTGTCTCTGTAGGTAGGTTTATTCCTAGATATTTTATTCTTTTTGTTGCAATGGTAAATGGGAGTGTTTTCTTGATTTCACTTTCAGATTTTTCATCATTAGTATATAGGAATGCCAGAGATTTCTGTGCATTAATTTTCTATCCTGCAACTTTACCAAATTCATTGATTAGCTCTAGTAGTTTTCTGGTAGCATGTTTAGGATTCTCTATGTATAGTATCATGTCATCTGCAAACAGTGACAGCTTTACTTCTTCTTTTCCGATTTGTATTCCTTTTATTTCCTTTTCTTCTCTGATTGCTGTGGCTAAAACTTCCAAAACTATGTTGAATAAGAGTGATGAGAGTGGGCAACCTTATCTTGTTACTGATCTTAGTGGAAATGCTTTCAGTTTTTCACCATTGAGGACGATGTTGGCTGTGGGTTTGTCATATATGGCCTTTATTATGTTGAGGAAAGTTCCCTCTATGCCTACTTTCTGCAGAGTTTTTATCATAAATGGGTGTTGAATTTTGTTGAAAGCTTTCTCTGCATCTATTGAGATGATCATATGGTTTTTCTCCTTCAATTTGTTAATATGGTTTATCACATTAATTGTTTTGCATATATTGAAGAATCCTTGCATTCCTGGGAGAAACCCCAGTTGATTATGGTGTATGATCCTTTTAATGTGCTGTTGGATTCTGTTTGCAGTATTGTGTTGAGGATTTTTACATCTATGTTCATCAGTGATATTGGCCTGTAGTTTTCTGTCTTGTGACATCCTTGTCTGGTTTTGGTATCAAGGTGATGGTGGCCTCGTAGAATGAGTTTGGGAGTGTTCCTCCCTCTGCTATATTTTGGAAGAGTTTGAGAAGGATAGGGGTTAGCTCTTCTCTAAGTTTTTGATAGAATTCGCCTGTGAAGCCATCTGGTTCTGGAGTTTTGTTTGTTGGAAGATTTTTAATCAGAGTTTTCATTTCAGTGCTTGTGATTGGTCTGTTCATATTTTCTATTTCTTCCTGATTCAGTCTTGGCAGGTTGTGCATTTCTAAGAATTTGTCCATTTCTTCCAGGTTGTCCATTTTATCGGCATAGAGTTGCTTGTAGTAATCTCTCATGATCTTTTGTATTTCTGCAGTGTCAGTTGTTACTTCTGCTTTTTGATTTCTAATTCTATTGATTTGAGTCTTCTCCCTGTTTTTCTTGATGAGTCTGGCTAGTGGTTTATCAATTTTGTTTATCTTCTCAAAGAACCAGCTTTTAGTTTTATTGATCTTTGCTATCATTTCCTTCGTTTCTTTTTCATTTATTTCTTATCTGATTTTTATGATTTCTTTCCTTCTGCTAACTTTGGGGTTTTTTGTTCTTCTTTCTCTAATTGCTTTAGGTGCAGGGTTAGGTTGTTTATTCGAGATGTTTCCTGTTTCTTAAGTAGGATTGTATTGCTATAAACTTCCCACTTAGAACTGCTTTTGCTGCATCCCATAGGTTTTGGGTCGTCGTGTCTCCATTGTCATTTGTTTCTAAGTATTTTTTAATTTTCCTCTTTGATTTCTTCAGTGATCACTTCGTTATTAAGTAGTGTATTGTTTACCCTCCATGTGTCTGTATTTTTTACAGATCTTTTCCTGTAATTGATATCTAGTCTCATAGCGCTGTGGTTGGAAAAGATACTTGAAAGAATTTCAATTTTCTTAAATTTACCAAGGCTTGACTTGTGACCCAAGATATGATCTATCCTGGAGAATGTTCCATGAGCACTTGAGAAAAATGTGTATTCTGTTGTTTTTGGATGGAATGTCCTATAAATATCAATTAAGTCCATCTTGTTTAATGTAACATTTAAAGCTTGTGTGTCCTTATTTATTTTCATTTTGGATTATCTGTCCATTGGTGAAAGTGGGGTGTTAAAGTTCCCTACTATGAGTGTGTTACTGTCAATTTCCCCTTTTATGGCTGTTAGTATTTGCCTTATGTATTGAGGTGCTCCTATGTTGGGTGCATAAATATTTACAATTGTTATATCTTCTTCTTGGATCGATCCCTTGATCATTATGTAGTGTCCTTCTTTGTCTCTTCTAATAGTCTTTATTTTAAAGTCTATTTTGTCTGATCTGAGAATTGCTACTCCAGCTTTCTTTTGGTTTCCATTTGCATGAAATATCTTTTTCCATCCCCTTACTTTCAGTCTGTATGTGTCTCTAGGTCTGAAGTGGGTCTCTTGTAGACAGCAAATATATGGGTCTTGTTTTTGTATCCATTCAGCCAATCTGTGTCTTTTGGTGGGAGCATTTAGTCCATTTACCTTTAAGGTAATTATCGATATGTATGTTCCTATTCCCATTTTCTTAATTGTTTTGGGTTCGGTATTGTAGGTCTTTTCCTTCTCTTGTGTTTCTTGCCTAGAGAAGGTCCTTTAGCAGTTGTTGTTAAGCTGGTTTGGTGGTGCTGAACTCTCTCAGCTTTTGCTTGTCTGTAAAGGTTTTAATTTCTCCATCAAATCTGAATGAGATCCTTGCTGGGTAGAGTAATCTTGGTTGTAGGTTTTTCTCCTTCATCACTTTAAATATGTCTTGCCAGTCCCTTCTGGCTTGCAGAGTTTCTGCTGAAAGATCAGCTGTTAACCTTATGGGGATTCCCTTTTGTGTTATTTTTTTTTCCCTTGCTGATGTTAATATGTTTTCTTTGTATTTAATTTTTGACAGTTTGATTAATATTTGTCTTTGTGTTTTTCTCCTTGGATTTATCCTGTATGGGACTCTCTGTGCTTCCTGGACTTGATTAACTATTTCCTTTCCCATATTAGGGAAGTTTTCAACTATAATCTCTTCAAATATTTTCTCAGTCCCTTTCTTTTTCTCTTCTTCTTCTGGAACCCCTATAATTCGAATGTTGGTGCATTTAACGTCGTCCCAGAGGTCTCTGAGACTGTCCTCAGTTCTTTTCATTCTTTTTTCTTTATTCTGCTCTGCAGTAGTTATTTCCACTATTTTATCTTCCAGGTCACTTAATCGTTCTTCTGCCTCAGTTATTCTGCTACTCTGATCCCATCTAGAGTATTTTTAATTTCATTTATTGTGTTGTTCATCATTGTTTGTTTCATCTGTAGTTCTTCCAGGTCCTTGTTGTGGACCAGTGTTCTGAAGTTGGCTTTCCCACGTCAGAGGCACAACACTGAGTCCTGGCTGGAACACCAAGAGCCTTTCATCCACACGGCTCAGAATAAAAGGGAGAAAAAGTAGAAAGAAAGAATTAGTAGAAGTAGAAAGAAAGAAAGAAACACAGGAGAGAGGGAGGGAGTAATGATGGAAGGAAGGAGGGAAGGAAGGAAAAAAGAAAGAAGATAAAGTAAAATAAAGTAAGATAAAATATAATAAAGTTATTAAAATAAAAAATAATTATTAAGAAAAATAAAAAGACGGATAGAACCCTAGGACAAATGGTGGAAGCAAAGCTATACAGATATAATCTCACACAGACGCATACACATACACACTCACAAATAGAGGAAAAAGGGAAAAAATCATACATCTTGCTCTCAAAGTCCACCTCCTCAATTTGGGATGATTCATTGTCTAAAGGAGGGAAGGAAGGAAAGAAAGAAAGAAAAGATAAGGTAAAATAAAATAAAGTTATTAAAATAAAAAATAATTTTTAAGAAAAAAAATTTTTTTTTAAAAGAAGGAAGGATAGAACCCTAGGACAAATGGTGGAAGCAAAGCTATACAGACAAAAATCTCACACAGAAGCATACACATACACACAAAAAGAGGAAAAGGGGAAAAAATCATAAATCTTGCTCTCAAAGTCCACCTCCTCAATTTGGGATGATTCGTTGTCTATTCATTTATTCCACAGATGCAGGGTACATCAAGTTGATTGTGGAGCTTTAATCCACTGCTTCTGAGGCTGCTGGGAGAGATTTCCCTTTCTCTTCTTTGTTCTCACAGCTCCCAGGGGCTCAGCTTTGGATTTGGCTGCGCCTCTGCGTGTAGGTCGCCGGAGGGCATCTGTTCTTCGCTCAGACAGGACGGGGTTAAAGGAGCAGCTGATTCGGGGGCTGTGGCTCACTCAGGCCGGGGGGGAGGGAGGGGCACATAGTGCAGGGCGAGCCTGTGGCGGCAGAGCCCAGCGTGACGTTGCACCAGCGTGAGGCGCGCCATGTGTTCTCCTGGGGGAGTTGTCCCTGGATCCCGGGACCCTGGCAGTGGTGGGTTGCACAGGCTCCCCGGAAGCGAGGTGTGGTTAGTAACCTGTGCTCACACACAGGCTTCTTGGTGGTGGCAGCAGCAGCCTTACCGTCTCATACCCGTCTCTGGGGTCTGCGCTTTTAGCCACAGCTCGCGCCCGTCTCTGGAGCTCCTTTAAGCAGCGCTCTTAATCCCCTCTCCTCGCGCACCAGGAAACAAAGAGGGAAGAAAAAGTCTCTTGCCTCTTCGGCAGGTCCAGACTTTTCCCCGGACTCCCTCCCGGCTAGCCGTGGTGCACTAACCCCCTGCAGGCTGTGTTCACGCCGCCAACCCCAGTCCTCTCCCGGCACTCCAACTGAAGCCCGAGCCTCAACTCCCAGACCCGCCTGCCCTGGCAGGTGAGTAGACAAGCCTCTCGGGCTGTTGAGTGCCAGTCGGCCCTGATCCTCCGTGCGGGAATCTCCCCTCTTTGCTCTCTGCACCCCTGTTGCTGTGTTCTCCTCCGCGGCTCCAAAGCTTTCCCCCTGCGCCACCTGCTGTCTCCGCCCGCGAAGGGGCTTCCTAGTGTGTGGAAACCTTTCCTCCTTCACAGCTCCCTCCCACTGGTGCAGGTCCCGTCCCTATCCTTTTGTCTCTGTTTATTCTTTTTTCTTTTGCCCTACCCAGGTATGTGGGGGGTTTCTTGCCTTTTGGGAGATCTGAGGTCTTCTGCCAGCGTTCAGTAGGTGTTCTGTAGGAGTTGTTCCATGTGTAGATGTATTTCTGGTGTATCTGTGGGGAGGAAGGTGATCTCCGCGTCTTACTCTACCACCATCTTCCCGGAAGCCCCCCTAAAGACAATTTTTGAGGTGTTTTTCAGACTAAGGCAGAATCCTCAGGATGACTTTGAAAAGAATTTGGGTGCCCTTCTCAGCGACGGGCAAGAAGTCCTAAAAAACTAAAAATGGTTGGAGTTCTGCAGGAATGAGGGGATGCTGAGAGTTTACCTAGCATGAATGTTGTTTTTTAACTGACAAATCTCTTTTCTTTCCCCAAAAAAGAAATTTAGATATGCAGAAACCTCAGCCATTCATGGCAATACTGTCTCCATCTGACAATAACAGGTCTAGATATAGGCATGTAACACAGATCTTACCATTGAGACAAAGGGGAGGTGTGCCTGGGACTTCTGGGAAACTTTCTCTCCTTAGAAGTAAGTGCTGTTTGACTTCCACTCACTTGCCCTCTGTGAGGATGTGGTGCTCAAAGCTGGGCCAACCATCTTCTCCCATGAAGGGAGAGATCATGGACAGTCTGAGAATGGCAGAGCAGAAGGGTAAGAAGAGCCTGGGTCTTTTGGTTATGTCCTTGATTCTTTGCACCAACTCTGGGGCTGCCAACTTCAGAACTTCTTGTTAAGTGAGCAGTAAGTGTCCTTATAATTTGAGCCATATTCAATTTGTTATTCTTTTATTGCAGCTAAAGCATATCAAGTGATACAAATTATCTTTACATATTTTTTGTCTAAATGTAATCTACATTGGCTTTTTCTAAATCCTAAAAAGAAATGGCTAACATCTAATGTATTCTGGACATTGACTTAATAATATCTCTAAATACAGTTGGGTTGTTTAAACATTCTCCCCCACCCCCTGCTCAAAGCCCTTCTTTATAAACATTTTTAATTTTAGTAAAAAATAGATAATATAAAACTTACCATCTTAACCATTTTTAAGTGTACACTTCAGTAGTGTCAACTACGTTCACATTGTTGTGCAACAGATCTCTAGAACTTTTTCATCTTGCAAAACTAAAACTATATCCATCATACAACAACTCACCATTTCCCCCTTCCCAAAGCCCATGGCAACACCATTCCACTCTCTGTTTCTTGTGTTTGACTACTTTAATACCTCCTATAAGTGGGATCATATAGTATACAGTATTTGTGTCTGGCTTATTTCACTTAGCATAATATCCTCAAGGTTCATCCCTGTTGTAGCATGTGACAGGATTTCCTCCTTTTTTTTTAAGGCTGAATAATATTCCATTGTATGTATATACTATATTTTCTTTATCCATTCATTAGTGGACATTTGGGTTGATTCCACCTCTTGGCTATTCTGAATAATACTACAATGAACATAGGTGTGTAAATAACTCTTCAATATCCTGCTTTCGATTCTTTTGGATACATACACAAAAGTGGGATTGCTAGATCATATGGTAGTTCTATTTTTAATTTTTTGAGGAACCTTCATACTGTGTTCCATAGCAGCTAGTTTAAACATTTTAATATTTAAATAATGATATATTTTAAGCAAAATTTTAGTATAATAATATGAATACATAAATTGATATTTTAAAATCAATAAAAATATTTTATATGAGAGAAAAGCATGATATGACAGAAACAGAATGGATAAACTGAAAAATTTTATATCATGAAAAGATTTTGAAATTTATAAGTAATTATTTGAGTTGTTCTTTTAAAAAAAAAATTCAGATTGCCAATAGTGGTACTATTATTACTAGTTTTACTATTAATTTTACAGATTGCCAATATAGTACTTTTATTGCTATTTTATTCTTGTAAAACACCAGTAGGATTTGTTCACCAAAAATTTATATATATATTAATTTGTGTATAATATTGATTATGAAAATCATATACATATAATCATGCATTAAGTCATTGTGAGTGCACACATAGTAGCCAAATGAAATGACTTGTAAAGACATTGAAGATCAAACTTCAGTTAACATCCTATTTATAAAGTGAACTGTTAAGCAGGTTTCCATATCCTCCAGTAACTAATGCAGCAACCAAATTTAAAAAACTGTCAATTAATAACACATCAACATTTTCAAAGTCAAAAAGAACTTAAACAATTGGACCAAAGTGTAAATCAAACAAATGTTTATATACTCATAACAAAATAAAATATTAAAAATAATTGTAAGAAGTATTTTGACATATATCATAGAACTCCAGTGATAATACAAATATGAACTCATGATTTTAACTGAACTGCTTTAATTTCAGTATTAAGATGATATAATCCAATGTATATCCCAGGGCCCAGATTTTGGTAGCCTAATAATGTTCTCCACTGAAGAAACTAGGGCTCTTTGGAGAATGGCTGATTTAATGTTTCAGATAGAAGAAATGCAGGGTGAGCCTGAATAACTTGTTGCCTGAGAACAGAGATGCACATTTTAAAGTTCTGAGGTAGTTTAAAAAGAAAGAGCCACCGTGAAGGGGCTTCTGTGTGCTAAATTGTGACCAAGTGACTGAAGACAACAAAAAATTATAGCTAATCAAAACAAGTCTGAAAATGAGTTAATTACACATCACCAAAAATCATGAGTCCGTAATGATGCTCAAAAGAGAAAAGCACTGGACTTTCCTGGTGGCGCAGTGGTTGAGAGTCCGCCTGCCGATGCAGGGGACACAGGTTCGTGCCCCAGTCTGGGAAGATCCCACATGCTGCCGAGCGGCTGGGCCCGTGAGCCATGGCCACTGAGCCTGCGTGTCTGGAGCCTGTGCTCCGCGACGGGAGAGGCCACAACAGTGAGAGGCCTGCGTACCGCAAAACTTAAGCTATTCCACAGCTCCTTCACTACCACATTATCCCAAATTAGTTGATAGAGGCCAAAGCCACAATGAGAGTCCCTTCCAAAGTTGGTATTCAGCTGGCATGCTCCACGTGGCTAGTTCCTTTCTCACTTATCTCTGCCATGCCATGCCAGCTGTTAAATGTTTTGAACATCATCCCTGGACAGACCATGAGATTTTCTTTCACAACCAAATGGCCACCCAGTGATATACTGCATTGTGTATTAGATATTAAATTTGATTGTTAGAAGACATTTAAAATTCAAGAGTATAGAAGCTTTCTACTCACAGATGTGTGAGTTCCTGGACATTGACCTGAATAAGCTAAGACACAATCCATACCCTGGATATTTAATTCCCATAAAAGTTTCAACAGAGCTATCTTGTGCAATGATCAGAAATACAACTCAGAGGTCTGGAAACTTGTCCACCATGATGTGACAAGCCTTTGTCTCCCACCCTGCCTACTTCATGGGCTGTAGCAGTTTCCCAGATTGCTGACTTCATCATCCTTACATGGGAATCCAAGTAAGCTCAGTCTTGGTTACCTGGTAGCTGGGTTTAAAGTGAAAACTACTGAAATGAAAAGACTATGCTAGCCACTTCTCTTCTCCAAAATAAGACCTAATTATTTTCCTCCCCTGGACAGATATGACCTCTTTCTATGCCTAATGATGCAGAGCAAAAGAATATAACTGGTGTCCCTTTCTTTGCCAAGAAGAGGTGTTGCATGTAATAAGTACAGAAGTTATCTGAACCTAGCAGTGAACTACAACCCTCGAGGTTACTAGTCCCTGCATGATTCTATCTAGATAGTAGGGAGAGCCAATAAGTCTAAAGCCAGATGCTCTTTTAGGAGCATTTCCCACAAATAACCAGAAAAAAAAATTGGACGCTGCTATAAACTGGACTTCTATCTAATTTTTTATACTTTTATGAATTAAAAAATACAAAGATTTATAAACAACCTTTTTTTCCAACTGGCACATCACAGTGCGAATGACTTTAATGCTTCTAAATGCTGTGTCTAATCTCATGGACCTCATAGTACTGAGGAGAAATCCTTCCACTTGACATAATGAATGGTAATAATAATTGGACAGCCACATGTAAGCATTATATGTCACATCCTAGGCATGGAACCCTCCAAACTTTTTTAGTAAAACAGCTTATACTCCTTTGAGTCAATAACATCCGATTTATTCTAATAAATGTAATTGGCACCACATAGTGACAATTATGATTATGATTTCACAAACCATATGGCATGTGAGAAAGTCAGTGAAGGAAAAAATATGCATGCTCTTTGATAAAGTAATGCTACATATACATTGAGGTAATACGGATCTTATACAAGTCATAATGAAGAAAAAAAAGGAAGCTAAAGATAGCCACCGAATTACACTAGCATGAATGTTGGCACCTAGGTCTGTGGCTCAAACTCTTAAAAATGACTAGAAAATAAGAAATATTTACTCAAGGAAACAATATTACTACTATTGATTTACCTGCATGAAGCAATCATGCTGACTACTGATAAAGTATTGTTTAAACAGGATTGCTAAAGAGTGTGGACAATTAATATATACAATATATGTATAAAAGATAATTGAAAAATAAAACCTTAGGTAGGAAAAATTTTGGAACTAATAAATTCAGGTTAGAGGAAAGTTCATGTTTGGGTTTAACAAGCCCCCAAATGAAAGAACATGGGGAAAAGTCATATCATTTCCTCTTTTTAAAGAAAATATAAACTACTTAAATAGCATTTCTTAAACAACTGCAACTGATAGAACCAGCAGGCTAAGAAGTTAGGGCTAAGAAGTTAGAGTGGTTGAGATTTGAACACAGCAGACATGCAAAACTATGAAGTTCTGTCCAACTCTTTAAGAAAATATCTAATCTTTGCTAGGAAATCCAAGAGAAGTAATGAACAAAACATTCTTACAATTGCAAAAGGTCTCAGATTCATTAACACTGCTGGGGAAAATTGTGATGATCATCCAATTTATGAGCTGTTCAAAGTGAAGGGGAACTAGATGTAGACTGATATGCTGGTTAAAAGTAAAGCCAAGTTTATGGATGGATACTGTTTGTTCTGGCATTACCAGTGGGAATGACAAAAGAAAGTCACATAAGAGAACAGTGGCTGACAAGAACCCTTTCCCTCAGATGGTAATGAATGTAGCCCTAAGGAAAACAGGTGAAAGGTTTTAATGTTATCTCACTAAAATTTTTGTTTGGAAATGATGGAAAATTTGAGTAGAAAATGGCTTCACAAAGAGGATTAGAGACACATTAAATTAAGTCATTTGGAATCCATTTTCTCTGTTGGTCTTTCTTATTCATGGAACTTAACTCTGGGTTTTAATTGCTGTCTGAAATTTGCTAGTTGTGTCATGTTGGGTTAGTACGATCTTTCTAAATCTCACCTGCTTAATTTTATAAATGGAGAAGATAATATTTATTTCACAGAGGTACTGTGAAGATTAAATGGGAGAATGTGGAATGAATGTCTCACATTTAGTAAAATTTCAGTGATCATTAACAGTTACCTTTCATGACGGCTTCTGACTTGCTTTACCTTCATAAGCATCTCATCACCTTTCTAGGGTAGAGTGTTTTATTATTGTTTCGATTTTGTTTTACATTTTACACAAGAAAAAAAAAATTTAGGCTCAGGAAAGTTAAGATCCAAAATCATACAGCTAATCAATGACAGATAATGGAGTTGAGGCCTATCTTACTCTAAAAATCTGTGTTTTTTACTATTATGCTATACTGCACTCTTCACTTAAAGCAAAAAACAAAACAAAACAAAAAAATCAAAAACCTTCACAGATATAGCATGATTTACCAACAATAATAAGGACAGCATGTGAACGTGTGCCAGGAGTCTGCTACAGGGAAGAAGTGCCCCAAACTCTTTATTCCCCCCTTTAACACCTCCAAAAATGAACTTTGCCTGTCCTCTAAGGCTGTGTACCCTTAAAGTTTCCTTTTTGCATACAGATATAGCACCAGAGAAACCACAGGGAAATTGAAAAGAGATTAGAGGTTCTACCAGGATTTCCTAAAGTCCTTGAACCAAGCATCATTTTTTTTTAATGGAATTAAGATCTCTTTCTGCTGTTCAAGGAGATTATTTTTGGTCTTAATGTTTCTAAATGTTCCTGCTGCAAGTTGAGATATAAGAGAATTCTATCACTTGATTCCCACCATGTTTGGCAAAATTTCAACTTGTTGAATGAAAGATACATTGATTTTGGCGCAGTTACACTCACATCTCCAAAAAAGACCTCATGCTATCAGATTTACTGGCATAAATATTCCCTGATGTATATATTTTTCTTCCCCCAGTGCTGCCCCCTCTGCAGTACTTCCATGTAATGATTTAACTTTGCACTCATATCTCCAAAACAGACCTCATGCTGTCAGATTTACTCGCATAAACAATTCTTGGTGTTTATTTTTTTCTTCCCTCAATGCTGCACCCCAACCCCCCTCCTCACCTCCCACAGTATTTCCCTGTAATGATTTAATTCCTCCATGGAGCAGAACTTTTTACAGCTGAAACTCAGATACATTCCCTGAAGTTGGTCGAAAGCTGTTTATTTAATCCTCTACAGACTTTGGCCAGAAGAGGCAGCTCCCATTTCTCAATTGCTTCCCTTACTTTTTAGACCTATTTCAACCCCTAAGTGAAAGTTCCCCTCAGGATTCTTCTCTCTCCATAAATGGGAAAGGAAAAGAGGTACATTCTTGCTTTAGATATTGTAAGTTAAACAGTGATGGGAAAGTGAAAAACATCTAGGTCAACACATTGCTGAGAAAATGAATTATGCAGCCACCAGTCAAATATTTGTAGGAAATCCAGGATCCTTTCAGAGAAGCATGGAGAAGAAAATGTGAAATTTGAGTTGCAGACAGTGATGCCCATGAGAATTTTTTACAGTTTAAGGACACTACCCAGCTGTGTGATTCACCTCAAGCACCCACCCTAAACTTTAAGAAACAGAGGATTCTGAAGTTTTCTGAACACAGAGCTGTGCCTTTTCAGGGTCGAAATTAGAAGAAGTGCACTAAATATTCAAAAGACAAATGTGAGAAGCAGTAGGTAGGGATGTAGGGAACAGCATAGGATGACATACAGGGATGCATACAGTGACATAAAGAGATGATTCAAGCTGAGGAAGCACAATGCTGAGGAGTGAGTGAGCATCAAGAATATCCAGCCACACCTAGTCCTAGATACTCCACTCTCAAGTCTCCAAAGACCTTCTAGAATCAACTCTTGTGCAGCCACAATACTCAGGACCTTGTGTCATGTTTTAAATTAAAATAGTCTGGAGGCAAGTATTCATGCAGGGAAAGATAAGGCAAAGGAAAGTGCAAGACAGCAAGAATTAAAGAGAACAAAAACTATTTTCACTCTAAATGAAGAATAGTAACAACACTAATGAGCTTTTAAATTTACTTATTTAGAATGTTAATTCCTTATTTTTTCACAAATGATTTTTGAGCAGATTTTTCTGAGGGAATGGCACTTTTCAGTTCTTATATTTGTCCTTCTTTCTTGAAAACCGCTTGTAAACAATTGTGAGTATGTTTGTCTTGGATAAGCATTTCAGGAGTAGGAAATAGAATTATCAACTTGCTTTACGAAGTTTTGTGGTGAGGAAGGGGAACAGTACTATAAAAACAATTTATTTTAGCAATCTGTTAATAATTTTATAAATCACTCAAAGGAAAGCAAAATGGAATTCGAAGTTAGTAGCAACTATTATCATCAACTTTTACTTCTATTGGCAATAATAATAAATCGACCTAATCCTTTATTTTATAGAAATAAAACCATTTCTCCATGGTTCTCAAGGTCTCACTTTGCAAGACGTGACTAAAAATCTACCAGAATATTGATTTCATTCTTACCTTGTGATCTTGTTTTGATTTCTCCCCCGAAAAGCTGCAGTTCTCTGTTCAGAGAGCTTGCAGTCTCTATTTATTACCGAAAGTTTGGCAGAGAACCAAATTGCTGTAGAAGGGAGAGCTGAATGGATGAGATTTTAGCAGGTTTTAATAGCATGTAAAAAGCCAATAGTTACAATCCTGTCAACTAAGATTCACTGCTTTCTGTCTTCTCCCCATTTCCATCTTAAATTAATCCAGCAATTATGGATTTTATGTTCTGTTTTTATACTTCCAATTCACATGAGAGTCATGTCACATGCAACACTTTCATTATCCCTAAGCCTGAGCAATTATCTGTTACAAGCTAAGTGTTGTGTTTGTGAGGAATGAAAGAAGAGGGCTGTATCTCCTCTTGAAATAAAGCAGTGAAGGAAGAAGGCAAGTAGGCAAGAAGCTAGACGATCTGTGCTGATTTGGAGTTGAGCTGTGTGCAGTAAATGGGAGGGAGAGATGACAGGCAACAACCAAGGGACCTGTCATTATGCTCTACCCTGGTAATTCTTGCAAATACTAAGATTACAAAGGATAAACAGTGTGACTTTATGATGTACTCTGAACTCTGTTTTATTATAAAATGTTCCTCTTTATTTAAGAAGTATCTCTTATAAGCAGTATGTAGTTGGTTTTTGTTTTATTTTGTTTTTAACCAGTTTGGCTATCATTTATCTTTGTACTGGACTATTTAGTCTACTTATATTTACTGTATTTACTGATATATTTGCATTTATGTCTACAATTTTGCTTTATTTTTCTATATTTTGTCCTCCTGGTTTATGCCACATTTTCTTTCTTTCTTTGCTTCTTTTGGATTAATCAAATTTTTAAATTATGAAAATTTCCCCTAGCAGTCATGCACTGTAACTTTTCTCTCCTCAGAAGAGTAAGATTGCAAAATACAACAAAAACTGCCAAAACTTCAGCTCTGTTTTAATGGCTTTCTAATTATTTTAAACCTCTGCCTCATGCAATTCCCTAATTTGGCAAATTTTTTGAGGAGAAGACTCTTTGTATGTCAGGCTCAGTTCTCCCCGGCCTTTTTTTTCCACTAAGTTATTGGCCCTTCAAGGCTCCAATTTTGTCTCTTCAGCCCCACAAGACAACCAAAGACTTTGCTGATTTCTCTGTTTCCTAGCAGTGGCCTTCTGCCCAGAGAGAATCCAGATTGCCTGCCTCCTGGTGCAAACATGGAATTGACCAATGCCCTTGGGAAAAAAGCAGCTGTAGCTTCAGCTTCCCTGTCCTTGGAATCTTGATTCCTCATCCTCAATGCTTCTTATCTTTCTCTTACCTTAAATGGGTTTTTGTTTGCTTGTTTTTTTGTTTGTTCATTTGTTTGTTTGTGATGTTTAATCAGCCCTTTTTGGTTATTCTTTTTTTTTTGTAGTACGCAGACCTCTCACTGTTGTGGCCTCTCCCGTTGCAGAGCACAGGCTCCAGATGCGCAGGCTCAGCGGCCATGGCTCACGCCCAGCCACTCCGCTGCATGTGGGATCTTCCCGGACCGGGGCACAAATCCGTGTCCCCAGCATCAGCAGGCGGACTCTCAACCACTGCGCCACCAGGGGAGCCCTCTTTTTGGTTATTCTTAATGGCAACATTGGACTGCCACAAGCTACTCCATTCTATTCGAAGTGAAAGTGCCTAGCTATCTGAGTTCAATACAAATGAAAACATGGCTCCAGAAGCCAGGAGGACTGCAGGTCATTTGGGCTTTATTCAAGTGACAGTAGAATTTATTATCCAAACTGTAAAACTTTTTAGAATGAGAAAAGTGTTATTAATAATTAGTCAGAGTAATAGGTGAATACTGAGATATGGTCACCCCGGTTTTATGACTTACATAGTTCTTTCTCCTCTCCTGTTCATTCTCAAGTACCAACTGCCTCCTTTCAGGGTAGCTACAAGGAGGCTGTCTGAAATTTTGCTGACCCACAGACACATACTAGATCTGGCAATGTTACTTTGTTCCTAAAAGAGAAAAAAAAGCTAAAACTGAGGGTTTGCTACAAGCAGACTTTTAAAAATGAAATTGTAAAGGATATACTTCAGACAGAGGAAGTTGACCCCAAATGGTAGACCTAAGGTTCAAGTAGAATTGAAGAGCAAAGCATATGATAAATATGGAGGTACTACTAAACAAATATTGAGTATAAATGATGATAATAATTTATTGTAATATTAAGAAAAGCTAGAACTAAATACATGACAAAACTAGCCCATAAATCTGGAGAGGTGATTATAGGAATGGGAATTCTCTAAGACCATGTATTTGTCAGAAAGAGGATAAAAATATTCCTGAATTTTAGGCTTAGATACATTAAACATGCCTGTTACATTTTTCAGGAAGATTTTCAGAATAATAGATATCAGGCACATAACTAACTTCCAAACTATTGGAGGAGGAAAAATAGAATGAGGTCAAGTATACTGAGATAAAATAGGGAATTCCCTAGCAGTGCAGTGTATTTTCACTGCTGAGGGCCTGGGTTCAATCCTTGGTTGGGGAACTACGATCCTAGAGGACCCATGGTGCTGCCCAAGAAAAAAAAAAAAGGAGATGAAATAGTTGTCTATACAATACAAATCAAGCAAGACTGGAGAAAGAACAAAACAGTTCATACAATACAAATCAAGAAAGGAGAGAAAACAAAACATGCAAAAGACAAGACAAAGAGAAGAGACAAAATAGAGTATATTTAACCCAAATATATCAATAATTTCATTATATGAATTATATGCTCCAGTCAAAAAACTAATATTGGGCTCCCCTGGTGGCGCAGTGGTTGAGAGTCCACCTGCCGATGCAGGGGACACGGGTCTGTGCCCCGGTCCGGGAGGATCCCACATGCCGTGGAGCGGCTAGGCCCGTGAGCCATGGCCGCTGAGCCTGCGCATCCGGAGCCTGTGCTCCGCAATGGGAGAGGCCACAACAGTGAGAGGCCTGCGTACTGCAAAAACAAAAACAAAAACAAAAACTAATATTATTGGACTTGAAAATATTCATCTATATGCTGTTTTTAAGAAACATATACAAAATCTATAAATTGAAATTAAAGGTTAGAAAATTATATGTTGGCAAATACTAATCAATAGAAAGCTAGTATTGCTTCATTCATGTTATGCTTTTAGGTAAAAAGTTTACCTAAAGATGAAGAAGTTTACTGAATATGACAAAACATTCAATACACTGGGAAGAAATATATCTAAACTAACAAAAATCTGTTACAGTCTAAAGTACATAAAACAAAAATGAATAGAATTATGGGGGGAAATACACATATCAATCATTCTAGTAGAGATTGAATATGTATAAGCAACTATTAAGCAGAAAAAATATTCATAAGAATTTAGAAATCTTGGATGACACAATCAATGAGCTCGGTCAAATGGATATATAAATTTCATTTTATCTAAGAGTGGAGAATACATACTCTTTTCAAGCATGCATAGAACATTTACAAAATTAAACATATTCTTGTCCATAATGTAAGTTGCAGAACTATTTCAATTGATGTCACTTAATATGGCAGAATATGGAATTCCAGGGTTCCATGCCTTCACAAAAGCAACAAATAAGCTGACAAGAGCTGTTAAAATCAAGTTTCACATTACCCTTCAATCTAGTAAAAACTTACAACAACCACAAAAAGCTTAATGAAGAAAGAAGCTGGTGCATTGCAGTGAGAGAGTGCTGAGGCATTTTTAATTGCCTACTTGCCATCCTTCATCCCCCAGATCAATGGCAGCCAGGAAGATGACAGCCTGCACCCCTGGTGCAGATGCTAGTGCCAGAAGGAGGAAGATAGACCTTATTCTCAAAGAATTCTGGTTGTGTGTTTTGACCTGTCTTGAGGCTCCCTAAAGGACTGGTGCAGGTACTTTCCTTTCTTTTATTTGATTTGAAGCATTTCCAGGGCTGTGGTGGCCTCCTGGGAAGTGTTTGCCAAAAACATTTAAAGGCAAAAGAATTGGCCGCAGCATCGTGGGACAAGATATAAAACAGAATAAGCAATAGACAAGTCAAAAAGCCTGGAAAGGAAGAACTTAAGAAAAGAGATACATGGGAGAATAAGGTCTTTTAAAAGTTCACATGTATACTGGGGAATCAGGAAGTCAATGCTCATACCCAAGTCTGGACACATATTCAAAACAGGCCTTAGAAGACCCTATATTTTCACCTCTGGCTGACCTTCAGTCTCCATGGTAGCATGAAGTGAAGGCTAAGGCAGAGTTATAAATCACCTGGCTAAGCACTGAAGGAATGCCCAACACAGAACCAACTTGAAAAAACTGGGAGAGTAATTTTTTCTTTTTCTTTTTTTCTTCTAATTTTGGCTGTAGTTGTTTAAGGAAATTATGGTCATAACACTAGCTGACCACTAAGCTAATGGAACACAGACTTCAGTGGTCACATGTAACAAAGAATACAGACTGTAGAAAATACTTTAGAAAACTCACTAAACAAACAACAACAACAACTCACAACAAGCAGGAGCAGCAAACCTGGGAATGGGAAGAATTGAATTTCCAGAGTTACTACATTATAATTTTCAATATGTCCAGTTTTCAACACAAATGATGAGGCGTGGAAAGAAACAATAAAATATGGCCCATCCACAGGAAAAAAAGAGGTCATCAGAAACCATCCTTGAGGAAAAGCAAACATGGGACTTACCAGAGAGAGACTTTAAATCAGCTGTCTTAAATATGTTCAAAGAGATAAAGGAAACCAGGAGAATGATGTCTCACCAAATAGAGAGTATCTATTTAATAGAGAGTAAAGAGAAAGAAATTATAAAAAGGAACTAACTAGAAATTCTGGAATTGAAAAAAAAAGTAAAATAAAATGAAAAATTCACTAGGGGAGATCAGTAACAAATGTGACTATTAACAAGAATCAGTGGTTAGGTCAATTGGGGAGAAGAAAGAGGAAAGAATGAAGAATAATAAACAGAGATTAAGAGACCTTTGGGACACCTCAAGCATACCAACATATGCATAATAGGAGTCGTAGAGGGAAAAAAGAGAGAAAAGAACACAGAATATTTGAAAAAATAATGTTTAAAAACATAAGTTTGATGAAAGACAGGCATCTATACATTCAAAATACTCAATTAAATTCAAGCAGGATAAACTCAGAGATCCACACTGAGACACATTAGAGCCAAACTGTCAAAAGCTAAAGACAAAGGGAGAATTTTGAAAGCTGCACGAGAGAAGTTTCTTATCATGTATAAGGTATCCTCAATAAGGTTAACAGTTTCTCTTCAGAAACCAGGGAGGTCAGAAGGCATTAGGATGACATATCTAAAGTGCTAAAAGAAAAACACTGTCAACCAAAAATTCTATATGTGACAAAACCATCCTTCAAAAATGAAGAGAAAATTAAGACATTCTCAGATATACAAAAACAGAGTTGGTCACTAGTAGATCTGCCCTGTAAGAAATGCTAAGGTAAGTCCTTTAGTCTGAAATGGTAGGACGCTAGACAGTAACTTGAAGCCATATGAAATAAAGAACAATGTTAAAAAGTAGCTACATGAATAAATATAAAAGCTGATATTGTTATATTTTTTATTTGTAATTCTTCTCTTTTTTCTTTATAATTTAAAAGAATAATGCATAAAATAATAATTATAGATCTATAATTAATGTAGAAACATTTAATTGTGACAGAAACATTGGGAAAAATGAGGATGGAACTATAAAGGAGAAGAGTTTTGTATGCTATTGAAAATGTTAGTATTAACTCAAATTTGATTATTATAGAGTTAAGATTTTATTGTAATCCTCAGGGTTACCACTAAGAAGAAACAAAAATACACAGAATAAGAAATGAGGGTGGTCAAAATAGCACACTAGAAAAAAATCAATAAAAAGAGAAGGCAGTAATGGAGAAAATGGGGAAAAAAATATATAAGACTTAAAGGTAACAAATAGCAAAATGGCAGAAGTATGTACTTCCTTATGTGTAGTTACTTTATGTAAATGGCTTAAATTTTCCAATGCAAAGGCAGATATTGGCAGAATGAATAAAAAACATGATCCAATTATATTCCATCTATAAGACACTCACTTTAGATCCAGGGACACAAATAGGTTGAAAGTAAAAGCATGGTAAAATATATTCCATGCAAATAGTAATCAAAAGAGAGTTGGTGTGGCTGTGCTAATATCAGACAAAATCGACTTTAGGACAAAAATTGTTACAGGTGACAGAGGCGTTATAGATTTATTAAAGAGTCAATCCATCAAGAAAATTAACAATTTAAAACATATACTCTCCAAATAACAGAACCCCAAAATATATGCCACAAAAACTGATGGAATTGAGGTGAGAAATAGACAATTCAACAGTAATAGTCGGAGACTTCAATACCCTACTTTCAATAATGTGTAGAACAGCCAGACAGAAGGTCAATAAGAAAATATAGGGCTTGAACAACACTATAAACCAACTAGACTTTACAGACATCTATGGGACACATCTGTGGAACACAACAACAGCAGAATACATTTTTTCTCAAGTGTACTTGGAACATTCTCCAGGAAAGACACATATTAGGCCACAAAACAAATTTTAATGAATTTTAAAATATTTAAATCATCTAAAATTTCTTCTCTGAGTACAATGAGATAAGACTAATAACTGAAGGAAAACTAGAAAATTCACAAATATGGAGAAATTAACACACTCAAGCAACTAATGGGTCAAAAAAGAAATTAGAAGTGAAACTAGAAAATAATTAGAAATGAATGAAAATGAAACATATTCAAACTTATGAGATGCAGAGAAAACAGTTGTAGGGGAGGAAAATTTTTCCTCTACCCTCCTAGGTTTCTTAAGCTAGCCTAATAATCAAATTGACATAAGGCAGCTTAACAGGAGAAAAATACACAAATGTAATTTTGTTTGTATAGAGGTCCCATGGGTGTGGGACCTAAGAAGTGACCAAAGCAGGGTTAATATACCTTCTTAGACGAAGAATCAATTATTTGTGAAGACCTGACAAAGCAGAGGGGTTTTTGCTTGGGGTAACAAATTAAGGAAGAAATAATACAGTTTGTTTATACAGATTTCTCAGTTTTGAATTCCCTATCACCAGTAATAAGAATGCCTTCCATCCTCTCAGCATAGAGAGGGTATCTTCCAATGGGAGCACTGTTTCCTGCTTTCAGAGAAACAAAGGAGGGTCAGAATATTCTTCTTGTACTGGCTGTTTGTCAAGTAACTTCAGTACATAATAATCAATATGCCACCTTGGCATATTTGGGGGCAGCCTGCCCCAAGCCCCATCACAGTGCTCAAAGGAAAATTTATAGCTGTAAACACCTACATGAAGACAGAAGAAAGATCCCAGACCAGTAATCTAACTCTAAACCTTAAAGAACTAGAAAAAGAAGAGTAAACTAAACCCAAAGTTGATACTGAATACAAGTTCGTGTGCCCAATGTACAATGAGGCCAAACAAAACAAAACGTTGAAGTTTGGAGCAGAGAAAGGTTTATTGCAGGACCAAGCAAAGATAACAGGTGACTTGTGCTTAAAAAAACCCCAAACTCCCGGAAGTGTTTCAGCAAGGCATCTTTAAAGGCAAGGGGAGGGAGAGGTGTCCCAGGGTACGTGATCAGCTCGTGCATAATTCTCTGATTGGTTGACGGTGATCAATCCTTAAGCGCCAAAAGGTCTGGAGGCTGTGTCCTCCTCATCATCAAGTAGTTAATTTCTTCCATTTGGTGGTGGTTTTAGCATCTGAAAAACTAAGGAAATATGCATCAGATACTATTACCTAGGTACTTCAGAGAGGAGCTAAAGCAAAGGATATGGGGGAGGGTTCTGTCCCAGGAAGGCCCCATAGGGTCCTGCTCAGTTACAAAGCTAGCAGAAAAAAGGAAATAATGAAAATAAGAGCTGAATAAGTGAATTGGAGAATAGAAAGGCAAAAGAGAGAATCACTGGAACCAAAACTTGATTCTTTGAAAGGATCAACAAAATTGACAAAACTTTAGCTTGACTAAGAAAAAAAAGAAAAGACTCAAATTACTAAAATCAGAAATGAAAGTGAATATATCACTGTAAATCTTATAAAAAATTATAAGAGCATATCATAAACAATTATATATTAACAAATTAAATAACCTAGATGAAATGGATAAGTTCCTATAAACATGCAAATTATAAAAACTGCCTCAAGAAGAAATAGAAAATCTGAACAGACCTATAACAAGCAAGAAAAGCCTAGGATAAAGTACCCTCCCTGGTGAATTCACCATTCACTTAAAGAAGAATTCACAGCAATACTTCTCAAACTCTTCAAAAAATAAAAATAAATATGCTATATATTATATTTTATATTTTATATCTCAGTGTTACTGGGAGAAGAAAGAAAAAGAAAGATTAAAAAATAAATTCTAAGATTCCAAAAGCTAGTTTAAAATACTTCTAAACTTCATCAGAATGTTGAGCTCTAAAACTGACTTTAGTTATCGCTTACACAAAGTGAAAATACTCTGTAGTCATGAGATTTTGATTCCATTATAAGAATGATATTTATGTAATACCATTTTTCTGCATTGATTTTATATATTCTTGATTTTATATATTCTTGTTGTCATTAATAACCATTAATAAAATGGTTATAGTATAAAAAATAAATAAGTAAATATAAAAAGAAGAGCCAGGAACACTTCCTACTTTATTCTATGAGGCCAGAATTACTCTGCTATAAATGCCAGTAAAAATATCACAAGAAAAGGACACTTTACACTCATATCCCTTATGCATATAGATGCAAAAATCCTCAACAAAATACTAGCAAAAATGAATCCAGTAACATATTAAAAATATTCTACATCATAACTAAGTGGGATTTATACCAGGAATGCAAGAGTGGTTCAACATATGAAAATCACACTCATGGGATGAAGGGGAAAAACTACACGATCATCTTGATCTATACCAAAACAACTTTTAACAGAATTCATTACTACTTAATAATAAAAACACTCAACAAACTAGGAATAAAAAGGAACTTCCCCCAAAGGATAAAGGGCATTTATAAAAAAAACTCACAGTTAGCATTACTCTCAATGATTAAAGAGTGAAAGCTTTCCCCTTGAGATCAGAAACAAGACAAGGCTGCTTGCTTCACCACTTCTATTCAACATTGTACTGGACGTTCTAGCCAGTGCAATTAGGCAAGAAAAATAAATAAGACATTCAAATTGTAAAAGGAAGAAGTAAAGTTATCTCTATTTGCAGATACATAATGTTATATATAGAAAATCCCAAAGAATCCACAAAAAAGATTAGAACTAATAATTGAATTTATCAAAATTGCACATTACAAGATCAGCACATAAAAATCAGTTGTATTTCTATACAATTGCAATGAATCAAAATAAAATCAAGAAAACAATTTCATTACAATAGTGTCAAAAAGAATAAAATACTTAAGAATAAATTTGACTAAAGAAGTGGAAGAATTATACACTGAAAATGACAAAACATTGAAAAAGTTAAAGAAGACCTAAATGAATGGAATGAGAGACCTAAATGATTCATCCATGTTTATGAATCAAGGGGCTTAATATTGTTAAGATGACCATATTCCCCAAATTGATCTACAGATTTTACACAATCCCTATCAGAATTCCAGCTAGTTTCTTTGTAGAAATGACAAGCTGATTCTAAATTCGTATAGAACTGCAAGAGACCTAGAATAGTCAGAACAATCTAGAAAAAGAACAAAACTTTGAAGGACTCATACTTCCTGATTTCAGAACTTACTACAAAGCTACAATAATCAAAATAGTGTGGTACAGGCATAAAGAGAGATATATAGAACCATGGAATAGAATAGAGAGCCTAGGAATAATCCCTTGCATATATGTTCAAATGATTTTTGACACTGGTACCAAGGTCATTCAATGGGGAAAAGCATAGCCTTTTTCACAGAGTATATTGGGACACTGGATATCCACATTGAAAAGAATGAAGTTGGACAGCTACCTCACATGATACACAAAATACATAAAAATGGATCAAAGACATAAATGTAAGGACTAAAACCATAAAAACCTTAGTAGAAAATAAAGGGGTAAATCTACATGATCTTATATTTGGCGATAGATTTTTAGATAAGTCCTTGTTTAACATGAGACTGAAATAGATATTTGTTTTAATAATCTGAAGTTGTTGGCTCTGCCCCAGCACTCACTGAAAGCTCACCAGAAGCCTCAGGGCAATGGAGCCAAGTGGGGCAGACCATAAAGTTAGCCTCTGTGGTCACATAGCAGGGAGAATGGGTCTGGAGAGGCACTCAAAAGGCATCCAGCCCAAAGACCAGGGGATCCCTTCTTTAGGCTTTTGCCCACAGTAGTCATGTCTTTCTGAGGGACAGGAATATAGCCTGAATTTGGGCTGGTGGCATGATCCTAAGGTCACTGGGTGTTCTCCCAGACTGATACCACCTCCTGAAGGAAACCTCTATGGTGCCTCATTTTTCTTTGTATCCTCTGAGCCCAGCCCATAGTAGATATAATAAAGATGTTGGTGTTGACCCCATGCATGTAGAAACACTTATTTCTGACCCGCTCATTTCACAGGATCATATTACATAATTTCCCTTTTCCTATTCCAACCCATACAAGACCCTCTGGGGTTAATGTATCTGAAGAATTAACTTGAAAAGGCTCTTTTCCCCATTGTCAAAATATTTTTGGCCAGAGTGTTATATGATTTGAACAATGTGCTACTCAAATATTTACTGTAAATGCTCTATCTTGAGTCTCCAGCTCTTACACTTCTTATTCTCCTCTAATTCCACAGAAGCCAGGACTGTTTAAAGGTCAATATTCCTTCAGTGAAAAACAACAGAAGCCACATAAGTACCCTGAGTTCAGTCAGGATACAAAAATCTAAACTTTAACCGTGAAACTCTGTATCAGGTATTGCTTATTCTTTTCCCCAAATTTCCCCTGACTTAAAGCTTTTCTTGGGTAATCTGACTCTGCATAGGGGCTCAAAAATGAAATTGTGGGAGTGGTAAAATGCAGGGAATCACAGGTGTGTCTTCCTGACAGACATTTTAATAAATGAAAGTTGTGTGTTTTATGTCCCATTGTTATAGCTGCTGGACATTCCTGCTCCCATTGGTACTGCAATGAAGTGAGTGCGATGTTTGGTTTCCATTTCATCTGTAAGATGTGAGCCTCATATTGAAATATGTATTCTCTGTGCCTAATTTAGGCCCTGGCACATAGGAGGGTGCACATAGGAGGGCTTACTATTGTAATAGTAAGACTAATTGCTAAGTATACTTATTGCTTACTCTGAGCCATGCACTATGCTATGCACCATATATATACTATCTCATAATTTGTATAGCATAGTGCATTTATATGTACTATCTCAGTTAATTCCACAATAACTCCATGAGGTTGATAGTATTAATCCTCATTTTACTGATTTATAACAAATGTTTTGAGGTGTTAAGTGACTATCCCAAGTCAGCCTTTAAAATATATCTAGAATTTGATCACGTGTCACCATTTTGCTGTTCTTGCTGGTCCAAATCACCATCACTTCTCACCTAGTGTTCTCTAAATATAAATTAGGTCAAGGTGGCTTATAGTGTTGTTCAGATCTTTTATGTCTTCACAGAATTTTTTGTCTAGTTGTTCTATCAATTTCTGAGAAAGGAGTGTAAAATTTATAATGATACTTGTGAAATTGTCTATTTCTTACTTTAATTCTGATTTGTCATCAGGTATTTAGAGACTCTGTTATTAGGTACATACATATTCATTATTGTTTTGTCTTCCTTTTATTATATTTGAAATGCTCCTTTTTCTCTCCTAATATCTTTATCTTGAAGTATACTTTATTTGATATTAATAGACCTCCATACTATTTGTACGATAATATCTTTTTCATCCATTTAGTTTCAAACTATCTGTGTCTTTATATTTAAAATACATTTCTTCTAGACAGTATATTTTGTTTTTCTTTTTTTGTTTGTTTTTTTGTTTGTTTGTTTTGCAGTACGCGGGCCTCTCACTGTTGTGGCCTCTCCCGTTGCGGAGCACAGGCTCCAGACGCACAGGGTCAGTGGCCATGGCTCACGGGCCCAGCCACTCCACGGCATGTGGGGTCTTCCCAGACTGGGGCACGAACCCATGTCCCCTGCATCGGCAGGCGGACTCTCAACCACTGCGCCACCAGGGAAGCGCTAGACAGTATATTTTGGATTTTTCTTTTTTATCCATTTTGACTGTCTCTGCCTTTTAATTTGAGTCTTTAATCTATTAACACCTAATGTAATTATTGATATGATTGGATTCAGGTCTACCATTTTACTGTTTGTTTCACTTTGACTTGTGTTTTTTGTTTCTGTCTTCCCTCTTTCTTACCTTCTTTTGGACTACTTGAATATATCTTAGAATTCCATTTAAATTTATCTACTGGCTTTTTAGCTATGCTTTTTTTGGTGTTTTTAGTGGCTTTTCTAGGAATTACAATTCATATCTATAGCTTATAACAGTCTGCTTTGAGTTAATATTGTACTACTTCACATAAAATAGGGAAATCTTGCAAGTGTATAGGTCCATTTACCATTCCCTCATGCTATAGTTGTCATGCGCATTACATCTACATATATTATAAGCCCTACACTACCATTTTATAATTTTTGCTTCAAGCAGTTATGTGAGTTTTAAAGAAATTAAGGGGAAAATAGTCTCATATTTATATACATAGTTACCATTTACAAGGGTCTTTCATTCCTTCCTGAAGATCTGAATTTCCATTTGGCTTTATTTCTCTTGAGACTGAAGAACTTACTTCAACATTATTTTTTGTACTGCAGATGTGGTGGGGATGAATCCTCCTAGCTTTCTTTTATCTGAAAATCTTATTTTACCTTCATTCATGAAAGATATTCTAACTGAATATAGAGTTCTGAGTTGACAGATTTTCCCTCTGGTACTTTAAAGATATTTTGCTGTCTTCTGGCCTACATTATTTCTTATGAGAAAACAGCTGTCATTTACATCGTTGTTTCCCTGTATGCAATGTGTCATTTTTCTCTGATTGCTTTCAAATATTTTTCTTTCATTTTTATCAGCTTGACTATGATATTAATAGGAGGCTTTTTTCCAACTTATTTATCCTTTATAGGCTTCATTAAACTTCTTAAATTTGTAAATGTATGTCTTATGCTAAATTGGGGGGAATTTGGGCCATTTTTTCCCTCTCAATTAACTCTATCCTCTCCTTTCAGGTATCCAATCACATACATGTTAGAACTTTTGATATTATCCTATAAGCCTCTGTTAAATAAAATATTTTTTTCTCTGTGTTCTTCATATTGGATAATTTCTGTTGATCTATTTTCAACTCCATTCCTTCTTTACTCTGCCATTCCATTCTATTCTTAAGCCCATCCTGTGAATTTTTTACTTTAGCTATTTCATTTTTCAGTTTGAGAATTTCCAGTTGGGCTTTTAAAAAAGTCTCTTTTCTTTTAAAATTTCCCATCTTTTCATTAATTGTGAGTATATTTTCCTGTATATCACCAAGCATAGTTTTAATATAAGCTTTGAAATAATTGTTGGCTAATTCCAACATCTGAGTCATCCTAGATTGTTTTCTATTGATATTTTTTCTTACAAATTTACCGTTTTCCCGATTCTTTGAATGTTGTGTAATTTTGATTCACATCCACAATATTGTGAATGCTCTTGAATCTGAATATTCCTCTGAAGAATATTGATTTTTAGAAACATACAGTTAACTTTTCCTCTACAATGGGTGTAGCTCAAATTTTAGCTGGGCTCTTTTGGCCTTACCAAAACACCTGCTTTGAGTCTCTCCTCAGTATGCATTTTCAAGGGTCAGGCAGAGATTTGGGCAAATTTTATACCCAGAATTTGGGACCTCCACTTTCTTGCTCTCTCTTTTTGGGGATTTCCTCTCTCACCTTCCAGTGAATGTGGTACCCTAAACTCAAACCCTGTTCTCTGATTTTTAAACCAGTAAGACTGTGATTTTCTAACAGAGCTTTATCTACCCTACATGGCTTTTAGCCATGCTAACAAAATGGAAACTTGACCTTTGCTCTCTTCTGCCAAGTATCTACCTATTTTGTTCACTATTTGTTCAGGTATTTGTTTTTATATTTTGTTCAGCATTGATAGTTGTTATCTACAAGTGGATTGGCTTGGTAATTGGCCTTATTAGGAGTGGTTCTTTTTTTTTTCCTTTGTTGTTTTTTGTTAATCTTTTATTGTAAAATAAAACACAGGTACAGAAAACCATCCAAAATAAATGTATGTTTAATGAATCATTATAAGGTGAATACCCTTGTAACCACCCCCCAGGTCAGGAAACAGAATCCTGTCATTCACCTCAGAAAACCCCTTCTATGTACCCCATTCTATCACAACCCTGTCTTTCCTCCCTCAGTTAAAAACTACACTGATCTTTATAGCAATCATTCTCTTGTATTTTTAGTTTAATCTTCCAAGTGTGACTCCTTAGACACCATAGTTTGGTCATATTTTAGAGTATAATCTATTGTTTTCCCCCTACTTTCTTTATTTTCTTTACAATTGATCTATTGGTGAATTCTGGATATTTAACCTGTAGTGTTTCTTCCCCTTTTCCCCCTTTGGCTATCACTCTTTTCTGCATTGTACAATTTACTAATTTACCTTGTTTTTTCCCTCATTCTCCTAATTATGAGTGCAAAGTTTTGTGTATGTTTTGTTCATTATTTTATCCTCAATACCTAGAACAGTGCCTGGCACAGAATAGGCATTCAATAAATATTTATTGAATGAATAAGTTAACAAGCATAATTTCCATAATTTTTCTCCTCACATTCTCCATATTGAATATTCAAAGATCTAAAAATTACTCTGGAAACATTGGTATCTCTGTATATTTCTTAAAGAAAATGCCCCTTCTCTAGAAAAAAATGACAAGTTGTATTAGCCTCTGTTCTTTTTACAAGTCAATGCATTCACTCAATCAACAAATATTTATTTAACAGCTCTGAAGTGGCAAGCACTAGTCAATACACAGATAACGCAGCAGCAAAGCAAAACAAAACAAAACAAAGCCCCTTACCCGGGGGAGCTTATATTCTAGTAAGATAAGAAAAATATAGCCAAATAAATAAATAGATATATGATATAATATCAGGTCGTGGCAAATGCTATGAAAAAAAGCTGGATAAGAGCACAGAGTATGTCAGGGTCTGCTATTTTAGAAAGGGTGAGCAGGAAAGGCTTCTTTAGGTAAGTAACATTTGAACAAAGATTTGAATGAAATGAGGGGAAAACCTGCCTGTATATTTTGGAGAAGAGCTCCAGGCAGAGAGCACAGCAGATGTAGAGAGCCTGAAGCAAGAGCAGGGTTGCCCAAGGAAGAGTAATAAATGCAGTGTGTCTGAAGACCAGTGCATGACGAGAAAAGGGATAAGAGAGAAGATCAGGGAGGAGACAAGGGACCAGGTAATGTAGGGCTCTGTAAGCCATGAGTTTTATTTTATGCATGATGTGGATATATTGGAGGATATTCAGTAGTCAAATGACATTGTATGGCTTACACTTTTTCAAAAAAAATTCTCGCTGCTGTATACAGGAAAGACTTAAAGGGTTGACAAGAGTTTAAAAAAAAATAGTTCAACTGAGGACTATTGCAATAATCCAGGCAAGTGATGATGATGACTTAGACCAAGGTGTGGCAGTACTTTGATTTGGGGTATATTTTGAAGGTAGAAGCAGCAAGATTTTCTAAAAATTTCAGGTGAAATGTGAGAGAAAGTGGGGCATCAATGATAATTCCAAGATTTCGAGCTTCCCAAGAGGGAGAAGAGGTGTCATTTACTGAGATACAGAGGAATAAGTGGAAAGCAAGTTGGGGGTGGTGGTGTGGAGAGATAGAAGAGTTCATCTAGGGCTACTTAAATATAAGATATTTGCTAGACATATTCAAGTGGAGATGTAAGTATGCTGCTGGATATATAAGTTTGAGCTTTGGCAGATACATGGTTTTTTCGTTACTAAATGGAAAGCCATAGTACTTGATGAGGTTGCATAGGGTGGTGTCTTAGTCTCCTCAGGCTGCCATAGCAAAATACCATAGGCTTTCTGGCTTAAAAAACAGCAATTTATTTCTGGATGCTGAGAAGTCCAAGAACAAGGTTCTGTCAAGGTAGGTCTCATTCTGTGGGCTCTTCTTTTGACTTGTGACTTTCATCTTGCTGTGTGCTCACATGACCTCTGTGCATGCGTGGAGAGACAGAAAATGCAATTTCTCTGGTGTTTCTTCTTAGAAGGGCACTAATACTGACACACTATGGCCCTGTGACCTTATCTAACCCTAATTATCCCAAAGGCCTCATATCCAAATACCATCCCATTGGGGGATAGGGCTACAGCATATAATTTTGGAGAAGTACAAAATTCAGTCCATAAACAGAGGAAATGTAGACTGAGAAGAGTAAAGATCTGAAGATTAAACACTGAAGCATTCTAACTTAAATGTGGAAAGAGTCAGAGAATTGAGCAACTAAGACAAGAAGGAATCATGAATGAGGTAAGAAGAAATCCAGGAAACTGTGATGTCTTGAAAGCTAAATGGAGAAAGTGTTTCAAGTGTTGCAACTGTGTCAAACTCTGCTAAGAAGTTAAGAAGGGATAGTACTAAGCACTCCCCGTTGGTTTTGGCAATTTGGAGATAATGATTACCTTGGCAAGAGCTACTTTAATGGAAGAGTGGAGATGAAAGCCTTCAAGAGAGAACAACAGGATAAATGCAGAGATCATGAGAATAAATAACTCGTTTAAAGAGTTGCTGGAAAGAAGAGGTTATCTGGAGCATGGTGATCTGGATGTAAGGAAGTATATTTTAGGAGATATTGCAACAGTTTGTATGTTGATATGAATTAGAGAGTAGAGGGTGGAACATGATGATGCAGGTGAGAGAAGGGATAATCACAATGTTATAGTCTCTGAGCAGGCTCAAGGATATGGGATCTAATGCACACATGGAGGAGTTAAACTTATATCCCTTATTAATTTTTTATAATGATATTTTTTTAAGATTTATTTATTAATTTTTGGCCGTGTTGGGTCTTAGCCGTGGCACATGGGATCTTCGCTGAGGCATGCGGGATCTTTTCTTGTGGTGTGTGGGCTCTTCGTTGTGGTGTGTGGGCTTCTCTCTAGTTGTGCGTGTAGGTTTTCTCTTCTCTAGCTGTGGCGCTCAGGCTCCCAGGCACGTGGTCTCTGTAGTTGTAGTGCGCAGGTTCCAGAGCGCATGGGCTCTGTAGTTTGCAACACGCAGGCTCTAGTTGAGGCACACAAGCTCAATAGTTGTGGCATGTGGGCTTAGTTGCCCCATGGCACGTGGGATCTTAGTTCCCTGACCAGGGATCGAACCCACATCCCCTGCATTGCAAGGCAGATTCTTTACCACTGGACCACCAGAGAAGTCTCGTATCACTTATTTTTAAAAGGTAGTCAGAATATATGGCACAGATGAAAGTAGGCTGGCATATTTGGGTGTGGGAAGACATGAAAGTTGTCATCTACTTGCTTCCGAGGGAAAACGAAGAAAGGTCATAAACTGAGTGTGAGGAAGGTGGAGAAGCTGTTTAATGTTAGAACAGAACAGAATAGAATAGAATATGAGAAATGCTGAACAATCCTGAGGACCACTTGCATTTGGGGGTCTTACTTTTTAAGTGAGGTCTATCAGGAATGTATGTGTTTTTCTTGGGCTATGTACAGAAGCTTTGGTGTAAGTGCTGAGTGGGTGGAGAATTGGATTTTACCAGGGTTGGAATATGTTGGGTGAGAATGATGGAGGGAAGATAGGAGCAAAGGAATTGAGGATGTATGCAAAGATGTGATGAAAGTGACCGATCCTGGAATGTCAACTAGGTGAGAGGAAAATGAGAACATGATTGAATTGATAGGCAGTTCAAAGGTGCTAAGATCACTGAGCTGAAAGTGCTTGTGAAGTCAAAGACTTATGGACTAAGGATGAGCTGGAAAGAGAGGTGGTGGTGATCGGAAAGCAGTATGCTTGAAATAGAGATTTTGTTAATGGTACAATAATTGATATCAAGCATGGCTGTGGGAGTGAATAACTGCAGTGGATTGAAAGACAAGTTCACTGGAGGTGAAGAGGTCAAGGAGCTATGACTTGGATATTGCTTGTATTATCTTAATGAATATTTGAATCATCAATAGTGATGACAAGATGAATGGTGAAGAGAAAGACTATAAGCCAGGTAATCAAATCTTTACTGAAAGATCAACAGGATTATGATATATGACTGAAATAAGGAATGGGAAGATCAGTTGGTGGAATATTCTGATACATGTGCTTCAAAGTACTTAATAAGCATCAATTGCTTCTCTTCTCAGGCTTTTTGTTTCTTAATGAGAAAGTCTTTCTTTTTTTAACCATGATCTTAATTATCATTTTAGTTGAGTTTCTCTAGATCTCCATTAGCTCCATTATGCCTTTAAAAATTTAGTTGCTAGGACTTCTGGAATGGTATTGTGAAAACCCCCTCCACTCCCAGTAGAACAACTATAACTAGTGAAAATTACTAGTTTTAAAAAAAATTTTATTGAAGTGTAGTTGATTTACAATGTTGTGTTAATTTCTGCTATACATCAGAGTGATTCAGTTATATGTATATATTCTTTTTCATATTCTTTTCTATTATGGTTTATCACAGGATATTGAATATAGGTCCTTGTATTATATATTAATATATATAATAATTTGCATCTGCTAACCCCAAACTCCTAATCCTTCCCTCTCCCACCCCCACAACCACACATCTGTTCTCTATGTCTGTGAGTCTGCTTCTGTTTTGTAGATATGTTCATTTGTGTTGTATTTTAGATTCCACGTATAAGTGATATCATATGATATTTGTCTTTCTCTTTCTGATTTACTTCACTTAGTATTATAATCTCATGTTGCTGGAAATGGCATTATTTCATTCTGTTTTATGGCTGAGTAATATTCCATTATATATATATATATATCTCACATCTTTATCCATTCATCTGTTGATGGAAATGTAGGTTGTTTCCATGTCTTGGCTGTTGTATTTATTTATTTATTTTAAATTTTATTTATTTATTTTTGGATGCATTGGGTTTTCATTGCTGTGTGTGGGCTTTCTCTAGTTGTGGCAAGTGGGGGCTACTCTTCGTTGCAATGCTCGGGCTTTCCATTGTGGTGGCTTCTCTTGTTGTGGAGCACAGGCTCTAGGCACACAGGCTTCAGTAGTTGTGGCACGTGGGCTCAGTAGCTGTGGCTCGTGGGCTCTAGAGCGCAGGCTCAGTAGTTTTGGTGCACGGGCTTAGCTGCTCTGCAGCATGTGAGATCTTCCCGGACCAGGGCTTGAACCCGTGTCCCCTGCATTGGCAGGTGGATTCTTAACCACTGCACCACCAGGGAAGTCCTTGGCTATTGTAAATAGTGCTGCTATGAATATAGGGCTGCATGTACCTTTTCAAATAATTTTTTCTAGATATATGCCCAGGAGTGGGATAGCTGGATCATATGGCAACTCTATTTTTAGTTTTTTGAGGAACCTCCGTACTCTTTTCCGTAGTGGCTGCACCAATTTACATTCCCACCAACAGTGTAGGAGGGTTCCCTTTTCTCCACACCCTCTCCAGCATTTGTTATTTGTAGACTTTTTAATCATGGCCATTCTGATTGGTGTGAGGTGATACCTCATTGTAGTTTTGATTTGCATTTCTCTAATAGAAAATAACTATTTTTAAAAATAAAGTCTCTGGAAATTCTCCTAAGGGCACAGTGCAAATGAAGAAACATTTTTTCAAGGAAAATCTAGATCTTGATGAGAACAAGAGTCTGTGGAACTTGAGCCATGATCTGTCTGCTCCATCCTCCTCCCCACCCCACCTCACAGCTCAGCATAATGGAAGCTCACACCAGGTAGATATGGACAAGAAGACAGGGCTCCTTCTCCCTCCATTTCCCTGGGCTTTGGTATTTCCCTGGGAGGGGCAGGCTGACAGCACTCCTCATGCTTTCCAGCTTTGTGTTGCAGAGTCTAAATTCTAGGAGAGTGTGGCCAAGAAGTTGGGATCTCCTTTCCTCCATCTAGTCCCCACTAATAGGGCAGAATCTATACCCAAGGCATGGCAATCTGACAGTACTGAGGCCGTGAATATCCTCACCACAGCTCACTTGTAGGATCGAGGGTTTGAAACTTAGAGGGCAAACTGATAAGATCGGAAGCTGCCACCACTACCTAGCACTCTGCTCATAAAGCAGAAGTGTCACTCTAAGAGAAGTGGACCATTGTACCTGCCCCCCAGCTCTAGAGCAGAGGTGCAAAGATTTTTTCCAGAGGGAGAGGCAGGCCATAATAAGAGAATTCCAAAGCTCTCCTCAAGAGAACTGACTTTATCTGGAAGAGAGAATGAAGAAGCCTAAGGGCACTCTTGAAAACAATGACCATTTTGGTGGTAAACATTAAAAGAAAGACAGTAACTCCATGAAAACAACAACTAAACTATAGGTCAAGTAGTCTACTAGAGAGAACCAGGAAAAGATATAGCTAACAATAGTCTTATTAGAGTTATAACAAGCCTCATAGAAGGGACTCAAAGACTACCACTGCTAAGAGGTCTGAATTTAACTGGATCAGACTGCAGAGCAACTTATGCCCCAGGGCATTACCAAAAACAGTGGAGAAATCAACTTGCAATTAATAAAGCCTAACAGCTGCGTGTAATACCAAATAAAGCAGGTAGCTTAACAGTGAAGACAGGAAAAGAGACAGAGAGGATCCTGCTAAAATCACTGTCATCATCATATGCACATGCCCAAGGCTGGGCCTTCTCAGGAGCAATATCAAAGATTTCATTAAAATAGTCCAGCTAAGTCATTAAAAAATAAAGAAGCAAACAACCATAACAACAAGCTCAGCGGAGGGAAGCAGTATACAGAACTGCTATAATATATTATCTAAAATTCCCAGTTTTCAACAACAAAAAATTTTGAGACATGCAAAGAAACAGGAAAGTGTGATATACAGGAAAAATAGCAGGCAACAGAAACTTTCTGTGAGAGTACTCAAATGGACTCAGCAGAAAAGCTATTAAATATATGTTCAAAGAACTAAAAGGAGCCATGCTTTAAAAGGTTAAAAATGTAAGATGATGGTGTCTCATCAAATAGAGAGTATCAATAAAGAGATAGAAATGATAAATTCATGGAAGTTCTGGAGGTGAAGAGTACAATAACTGAAAGAAAAATTGACTAGAGGGACTCAGTAGTAGATTTGAACAGGCATAAAAAAGAACCAGTGAACTCAAAGATAAATTGATAGAGATTATGCCATCTGAAGAACAGAGAGAAAAAATGAGAAATGAACAGAGCCTCAGAGAAATGTGGGACACCATTAAGTGCACATACACCTCTCTAATGGGAGCACCATAAAGAGAGAAGAGAAAGGAGTAGAAAAAAATAATCAAAGTATTAATGGTCGAAAACTTCCCAAATTTCATGAAAAGCTTTAATTTACACATCCAAGAAGCTCAATAAATTCTAACTGGGATAAATAAAGATACACAATGTATCATAAATGTGGAAAGCCAAAGTAAAAAAAAAGTAAAAATTTTGAAAGCGTAAGAGAAAAACAATTGACCTTATGTAGCGGAATGCTGATTAGTTTGACAGCTGAAGTCTCATAAGAAACAATGACTGTTAGAAGGCAGTGGGATTACATTTTGAAAGTACTGAAAGAAAAATATTGCCTATCAGGATGTATGGTATAGATGACCTTATTTCCCAAGCACAAATAGAGACACAGACGTAGAGAACTAATGTATGGATACCAAGGAGGAATTGGGAGATAGGGATTGACACATATACACTATTGATACTATGTATAAAATAACTAATGGGAACGTACTGTATAGCACAGGGAACTCTACTTAATGCGCTGTGGTGTCCTAAATGGGAGGGAAATCCAAAAGGGAGGGGTTATATGTATATTATGGCTCATTCATTTTGCTGTACAGTAGAAGTTAACACAGCATTGTAAAGCAACTATACTCCAATAAAAATTAATTTTTTAAAAAAGGATGTATGTACAGCAAAACTATCAAAAGCGGACAGTTTTTCAAAGAAAATAAACAAGTGGCCAATAAACACATGAAAAGACTCAACATTATTATCCATTAGGAAATGCAAATCAAAGCCATCAGGTACCACTTCTTACACACTAGGATAGCTAAAATAAAAAAGAGACATAATGACAAATTTTGGAAGGGATGTGGAGAGTTGGAACCCTCAGATCCTGCTGGTAGGATTATAAAATGGTGCAACCACTTTGGAAAACAGTCTGGAAATTTCTCACAAGGTTAATCATAGAGTTACCATATGACCTAGGAAATCTGCTCCTGGGTATATAGTCAAGAGATGTGAAAGCATTATGTCCACTCAAAAACTTGTACCTGAATATTCATACGGACATTATTCATAATAGCAAAAAAAAAAAAAGGGAAACAAGCTAAATGTCCATCAACTAATGAATGAATAAACAAAATGTGGTATATCTATATAATGGAATATTATTTAGCAATATAAAGGAATGAAGTACTGGTACATAGTATAACATGGATGAACCTTAAAAACATTATGTTAAGTGAAAGAAACAACACAAAAGACCATGTATAAGTGATACTTTGTGTGAATCCATCTATATGAAAGGTCCAGAATAGGCAACTCCATGGAGACAAAAAGTAGATTAGTGGTTGCCAGGGTCTGAGAAGAGATGAGGGAACGAATGGGGAGTGACTGCTAATGGGTACAGGATTTCACTTGGGATCATGAAAATGTTCTAAAATTGAGTGTAGTGATAGTCCCACAACTCTGTGAATATATTATAAACCACTGATTTTGTATACTTTTGAGTGAATTGTATGTATGTGGATCATATTTCAATAAAGCTGTTATTTTTTTTAAAAACATAGTGGTTAAAAATAACAGCAGCACTCAAAAAGTCTGATTTCTTAAGTTAACTGCCAATGCTGTATATCCTCTTTCATTCCTCTTGGTTTGGGTCCTGTGGGGATGACTTCTCAGCATCATTTGTCAACACATTCAAAGAACAGTGTGAGCTAAAACTAATTTCTGGTTACCTTTTCTTTCTTCCTTTCCTCCTTCCTTCCTGCCTGCCTGCCTTTCCTCCTTTCTTTCTTTCTTTCTTTCTTTCTTTCTCTCTCTCTCTCTCTCTCCCTCCCTCCCTCCCTCCCTTCCTTCCTTTCTTTTTTTTATTATTTATTTGGCTGCATCGGATCTTAATTGCAGCATGTGGGCTCTTCGTTGCAGCACACAGGCTTCTCTCTAGTTGTGGCATGCTGGTTCCAGAGTGTGCGGCTCAGTAGTTGCAGCACACAGGCTTAGTTGCTCCGTGACGTATAGGATCCTAGTTCCCTGACCAGGGATCAAACCCACGTCCGCTGCACTGGAAGGCAGATTCTTAACCACTGGATCACCAGGGAAGTCCCTCTGTCTATCTTTTCTTCCCTCAAATTGTCAAACATTCTTCAGGCTCTCCAGAAGAAGTAGTAATTCTATGATAATCCTTAGTAACCATTAGTGTAATATTAAAATATTTACTTTAAATCCTTCAGTTGTGCCTCCTGGAAATTTAGACCACCTATTACAAGTCTCTTTTCAAGGGTTAACAAAGTCTCATAAAACACATGTAGGGCACCATATTTTACTACTTTTGAATGCTATTGTTAGTTATTTTAGAGAAACTGGAAGGAACATAAGACTGGATAACAAGGGACATGCTTCCTAAGCCAATCTCTGTTCCTTGCTAGAACATAGAGGAGCAGTCCCTCTTCATTTTATGTGCATTCTTCAAAATTGAGGCCTTTTTGATCATTTGTAGTTATAAAAGTTGTGAAGATTATAATGAAAATATATTGAAGGATACATGTGAAAGCAAGTGTCTGTCTATTCAATACTAGATTGAAACATCTATTTTTATGTGTGACCTACTAACCAAAAACAGAAGATCACCACTGGGGCTCCCTAAAGCCAAAGATCTGGGCAGAGTTGGCCCAGATGGCACTCTGTGGTGCCTGCCCTTCTCCTGGAGCCAATGTACCCAGGCACAGTGACCCTGCAAGGAGTGGCCAGCTGATGCTCCTCCTGAGAGAGAGGCTGAACTTTTCTTTTTTGAATTTTATTTATTTATTTATTTAATACAGCAGATTCTTAATAGTTGTCTATTTTATACATAGTAGTGTATACATGTCAATTCCAATCTCCCAGTTCATCCCACCACCCCCACCTCCACCCCCGCTTTCCCCCCTTGGTGTCCATACATTTGTTCTCTACATTTGTGTCTCTATTTCTGCCTTGCAAACCAGTTCATCTGTACCATTTTTCTAGATTCTGCATATGTGCATTAGCATATGGTATTTGTTTTTCTCTGACTTACTTCACTCTGTATGACAGTCTCTAGGTCCATCCACATCTGTACAAATGACCCAATTTCGTTCCTTTTTATGGTTGAGTAATTTTCCATTGTATATATGTACCACATCTTCTTTATCCATTTGTCTGTTGATAGACATTAGTTTGCTTCCATGACCTATTGTAAATAGTGCTGCAATGAACACTAGGATGCATGTGTCTTTTTGAATTATGGTTTTCTCTGGGTATATGCCTAACAGTAGAATTGCTGGGTCATATGGTAATTCTATTTTTAGTTTTTTAAGGAACCACCATGTTGTTCTCCACAGTGACTGTATCAATTAACATTCCCACCAAGAGTGTAAGAGTGTTCCCTTTTCTCTACACCCTCTCCAGCATTTGTTTGTAGATTTTCTGATGATGCCCATTCTAACCGGTGTGAGGTGATACCTTATTGTAGTTTTGATTTGCATTTCTCTAATAATTAGTGATGTTGAGCAGCTTTTCATGTGCCTCTTGGCCATCTGTATGACTTCTTTGTAGAAATGTCTATTTAGGTCTTCTGCCCATTTTTTGATTGGATTGTTTGTTTTTTTAATATTGAGCTGCATGAGCTGTATATATTTTGGAGATTAATCCTTTGTCCGTTGATTCATTTGCAAATATTTTCTCCCATTCTGAGAGTTGTCTTTTCGTCTTTGTAGTTTCCTTTGCTGTGCAAAAGCTTTTAAGTTTCATTAGGTCCCATTTGTTTATTTTTGTTTTTATTTCCATTACTCTAGGAGGTGGGTCAAAAAAGACAAATTGGAAAAGAAGAAGTAAAACTGTCACTGTTTGCAAATGACACGATACTATACATAGAAAATCCTAAAGATGCCACCAGAAAACTCCTAGAGCTAATCAATGAATTTGGTAAAGTTGCAGGATACAAAATTAATGCACAGAAATCTCTTGCATTCCTATACACTAACAATGAAAGATCAGAAAGAGAAATTAAGGAAACAATCCCATTCACCACTGCAACAAAAAGAATTAAATACCTAGGAATAAACCTATCTAAGGAGGTAAAAGACCTGTACTCAGAAAACTATAAGACACTGATGAAAGAAATCAAAGATGACACAAACAGATGGAGAGATATACCATGTTCTTGGATTGGAAGAATCAATATTGTGAAAATGACTATACTACCCAAAGCAATCTATAGATTCAATGCAATTCCTATCAAATTACCAATGGCATTTTTTACAGAACTAGGACAAAAAAATCTTAAAATTTGTATGGAGACACAAAAGACCCCGAATAGCCAAAGCAGTCTTGAGGGAAAAAAATGGAGCTGGAGGAATCAGGCTCCCTGACTTCAGACTATACTACAAAGCTACAGTAATCAAGACCTTATGGTACTAGCACAAAAACAGAAATATAGATCAGTGGAACAGGATAGAAAGCCCAGAGATAAACCCACGCACCTATGGTCAAGTAATCTACAACAAAGGAGGCAAGGATATACAATGGAGAAAAGACAGTCTCTTCAATAAGTGATGCTGGGAAAACTGGACAGCTATATGTAAAAGAATGAAATTAGAACACTCCCTAACACCTTACACAAAAATAAAGTGAAAATGGATTAAAGGCCTAAATGTAGAGGGAAACATAGGAAGAACACTCTTTGAGCTTTTCTGATAGATAGTTAAAAAAAATTCTAATGCCTGCAGGCCCTGAGAAGGTAAATAACTGTGATTATCCTCCAGCCCCAACCTTAGAAGCTAAAGACTCTGGCCAAAGCCGTTCCAGAAGACAAGCAAAAGATAGCACATTTTGGGGCCTCCCTCCCAGATATAGGAAACCTTGTCACATTTCTGCCTTCAAATATATGACGTAGGAGCAGGTCCCTTCTCCTCTGACCTTAGGTTTCCACATCCAAAAATAAGATTGAAAGTGAGGATCTCCTCATCCAATACTAGTATCCTATAATTCTATTCAAGCCTAAACATCTTTAATCCTTAATATTTCTTCATGAGGTCCCTGCAATGATCTTTTAGTAATTTTTATTTATCTTTTTGGATTTACTTCAAATACTTTTGGATTTACTTCAAATACTAGAGAGCCAGTGCTCCAAAGGGCTAAAGGGGCCTTATGTGAAAAGGCATATTTTCTCTGTTAACATCCATGACAACTCATACTAAATGACACGAAATGTGAAATTTCTATCCAGATAGGTCAAAAATAATTCATTCCGTTTTCCAAGTGACATTACGAAAATACCCACAGTAGGAGTAGCAGCCAGTTTTTCTCTGCAAGATTAACATCTAATTCCCATGCGTACATAAGAACATCATTTTTCTGAGTACAGGCCTATATTTATTATTTGAACTAGGTTGTTATGAAGTAAGAGTTTAAATTTTGTTTTGCATCATATTTCTTTCTGGAAAGCATCCTTTTTGGAAATCCCGCTTAATATTTCCTGTCAACAACTGACAGGAAATGTTTCCCCTCCATATCTGACTTCCTCTTATAGTCCATTTCTGTTGTATTTTGGTTGGTGAGATAAACTTATCTGAAGTAAAAGTTTCTGGAATGTATTTATGCTCCTGTACCCAAACCATGCATAGGCAAGTGCTAAGAAAGGGATAGACAGGAAACTAAAATTTGTTGAGTGCCTACTAAGTGCCAGGTACATACATTGTATCATTTAATCTACATATGTCCCTATGAGGAATCCTGTCATCTCCATTTTACAGATAAGGAAACTGAGACATCTTTAAGTTAAGTTACTTGCCGAAGATAACACTGCTACTGGGTAGTAGACCCAGATTTAAACACAGGTCTGTCTGACTGCACTACACCTTGCTGATTCTAGTCACATGTTAACATCCCCACCAAAAGTTTAATATTAAGTCACCCAGTTATCAGTTAGTGCCAAGTTAGAAAAGCAGAATTGCTCCAGGCATTTCAAATAGAGGGAATAAAATCCAAAGAGGCCAAAATGGGCAAATGATGGTACCCAGAGCTCACAAGGGCTGTATTACTGAGGCTATGCTGTTGGGGCCCTTCTGTGGTTGCTGATACTGTTGAAACAACTGCTCAGCTTCTAGGAGCTGAGAATTTGCACTCTTACTGAGACTGAAAGAACTTGGAAGCCCACAGTTCCACTGATGCTACTGGACTCATTGCCAGAACTTCTGGAGCTTATGGTTGCCTGTTGCCACTGATAGATCCAAATGCAAAAAATGAAAAAGATGTCTTCTCTCTCTTTCCTAGTCTTTCTCTAGGACCTGCCTTTGGTGGAATCTCACTGGAAACTACCTGGCAAGGAAACCTAGAAAATCTAGTTTGCAGATGTCCAGCACCCTTCAGTATAGAGAATGTTGAAGGGTAGGAATGAATCTAAAAATCAGCTTTCCCAAGGAGTGATATCATAGCATTGATGTGATCATCCCCTTGGTTTTAGAGGCCTCTTTTCTCGTAAATTGTGTTTTGATTCAGTTCCATAACTGAGCAATTAGACATCCATCTCTTACGTACTTAAGCAGAAATGGGATTTGTTGGAAGGATATTGGGTAACTAACAGAATTGAATCCGCCTGGAGAATCCAGTTTAGAAAAAAATGGATCTGGGAAACAGAAACTGATGGGGGTAGGGTGAGGGTCAGGGCTCTGCAAGGCAATCCTGCTTAGAGGAATTCACTCTACCCATTTCTCATTTTTAAATCTCTATTGAAGATTCAAAGTTCAAGGAAAGATAATTAAGTTGGTCAGTCTTAGAAAGGATGGCAACTTCATTGGGGAAGGTAATTTTCCCAAGTTAAACAGGGAGCTCTCACTCAAGGATATAGAAATGGTTCTTGGGTAGAAAATAAACCAAACAAACACAGAGACAAATAACACTAGCTACCCTTGCAGTTCTGATTACCAGGTATTTTCTCTAGTGTTCTCCCTCCATCCTGAGTCCACTGTAGAGTCCTCTGGGGTAATGGTATCCATTTCACCTCCCTGAGAATTGTAGTCCCATCTCTAAATGGAATTTTTTCCTTCGGAATTTTTGTCTGAATGCAAATAGAAGTCTTAATGAACTTTTACCTCCCTTTTTTGACCTGATGAATCTTTCTGCATATCCTTTTCATCCAGGACAGCTTCCCAAGTGACCCTCCCATCCTTATTGTCCCTTCCAATTTCCCTGAGAAATGAATAAAAAGTCATGACTTTCTCTTCCCGCTCTATCTACTCCTTCTTTCCTTTCTTCCTCTCAAGGAATGTTTTCTGGACCCACTCCATTCTTCTGTCTGGTTTAACCCACCATAATAAATATTATCATGACTGCCATTTATTGGGTACCTACTGTGTACCAGAGGCTTTATACATACTTTTTTCATTTAATTGACACTGGAACCCAAATGAAATTCTCATTACACAGATAGAAAAATTAAGGCTCAGAGAGCTTAAGTGGCTGATCCAAAGTCACATATCTGCTTAGCAGTGAAGCTCATATTTGAGCCCAAGACAGCCTAACTCCAAAACTTGCGTTCTTTTCATAGAACTGTGGGGTTACGCTGCCTCTCATATAGGGACACAGGAGATGGAAGAGACAGCAGAAAGTCTGCTCAGGCATCTTGCCAGGTCTTTGTTTTGAAACAATATTTTAGGCAAAACAAAAGCATATTTCAATACAAACAGAACAAAAATCAGGAAATCCCCATCTTTGTCAGATTGATTTAATTTCGACCTTTCAGGATGAAGTGCACACAGTGACCTCTAAATTTCTGGATACTTAGGAATTTAGCCTTCTGCTTGGTTCAGCTTGCCAATAGAAAATGGAAAGAGAAAATTAAAAGGTTTCAAGAAATTACTCTGCAGTTTTACTCAGAGGCATGATGCCTTCTCCTTGAGAAAGGGGCTTAGTCAGGTTTGGTTTAGAGGTAGTTCCCTTTGCGGATTAGGAGAAATAATTTGTGAACCAAAAGAAATAATCATTTACACAACTGCTGTAAATGTACAGAACACATTATTCCAAGAAATATATTACCTGCAGTTGTGAAGACAGCTGCTTTCATTGAGGAACAACTTTGCCATTAACCATGTGCTTTAATCAGCATTCTGGATTCCTATCAGTTCTGAGGGACATGGAGTTTGGAGAAAGGGTGTTCACTTTTATGGAGTATCTACAGCGTTCCAAGCTCTGTCATAAGTGCTTTAATTTATCTCATTATATCATTTGATACAGAATGTTATGAACTAAGTGCTAGTATTATCCCTGTTTTCAGGTAAAGAAAAACTCAAAGATTTAAACTCTAAATTCTGGCTATTCCTTTGCTCTTTGGACAAGCTCAAAATACAGGGAGGTCAAGATTTTGTGATTTCATGGAAAGGGAACAGAAGAGATGGCTTGATTGAGTCCATCATCCTCCAGCTCCCTGAGAGGAGGGAGCCAGGGCATAGTTTAGAGGTATAGGGGCAGGGAGGTCAATGTGGAGGCCAGAGGAGAGTAGGAATGATGGGGCTGACTCTAAATTTCGGCTCTCCATTATAATCTGCTATCTCTATTTTATTCAGTAAGTTTAAGAAGGGCTTTGATAGAGTCATAGAAAAATATATCATTAGAGAATTATCTAGAGAATCCCAAGAGGTCAACTTTAAGAATAGACCATTGTGGGCCTTAGTCTCAGACCAACTTTTCTTCTCACTCTCTGTATTCTCCCAGGGCCATTTTATCCATGTCCATAGCTACAGTTAACTTTTATAAATCAATGACTCTCAAATCTATGTCTCAATCCAGACCTCTCCCCTAAATTCCTTTTCACATATCCAACTCTCTTCTGCTCATCTGACTTGGATGACCCACAGACCTCAAACAGAAATATCTCCCTGCTGTTCCTTGTTTCACATTCCAGTGAATGGCAGCACTATCCACTCAGTTGCCCAAATAAGAAAACTAGGCAGCTTCCTTGGCTTTGCATTTTCCCTCACTGCTCTTCATCCACCCCACCCCAAGTCTAATCAATAGCCAAACCTATCAACTCTATCTTCCAAATATCTCTGGAATCCACATGCTTCTCTCTGTCAGGAGCTCAACTGAGCTAGAGAAACTGAGCTGTCAGGTGCTGGAGTAGCTGATTAATAATGAGCCAAAATGAAAGTAACAGTCAAGCCTTTAATCACTTAACTGCAATAGTATAAGGAAGAGGATAAAAGCAAACTAAGTGCCGACTCCTCCCATTTCATTTTCTGCCATGAAATGGTGAATGGGTGGGGTTGACTCACTGTTGAGGGAGCCTCAGACAAAAGGCTCCTACAATTTTATGAACTGTGGGGCCAAAGGAGAGGAAGAGGGAGAAGGACGAGGAGTGGAAAAATACTGAGTACTGTGTCAGAGTGGGAAAAGCGTCTACTAGATTCCCTGATAAGGAGACCTCCAAATGGAGATGCCTGGACTAGGAATGCAGATGTATGTAAGAGTATGGCTGCAACCCCCTTTAGAGACTGAAGTGCATTGGCTCTGCACCAAGTCTAGTGTGGGAGGCAAGCTTTTCCCTATGAGGCCTGCCTGGGAAAGTCTTTGTAATTGCCTATTGTATGTAGGACCTGAAAAGTCACAAATAGGATTTTGGCAAGGAGCTGGACTCCTCACTCCCTATCCCTAGTTCTGCAACCTTAGCCCAAGCCACTGTCCTCTCTTACCTCCAGAATAGCCTCCTCACTGGTCTTCTTGAAGCCAGTCTTGCCATCCTCCAATCTGTTTTCCATAAAGCTGCGAAAGGGATCTTTGTAAAATAGAAATGTGATCTAATCATTCCCATGTCAGTCAGGCTCTCAAAAGGAAATAGACTTTAATTGAGATGGTTCAAATGAAAAGTTTTGATAAAAGGCCTACTTACAGAGGTGTGAGCAGGATTAAGGAGACTAGAAACAGGAGAAGTCGTATCCATCTTTAAAGCCTGACGGGGCAAGAAATAGTTACTCAGTGAGAACTGGAGCCACAAAGACGCTACCTGGTAGGATCTGTGGTCCAGGAGAGATATACTCACTGTCAGAGATGTAGCACTGAAGCAGGAGGGCACAGGGCATAGACAACTCATTGGCTGAACCAAGCCAGAAGCCGGTAGGCAAAAGAAACTGGGTGATGGACCCTGTGGGGATCAGCTTGCCAGGGCAGGATCAAGGCAAAGAATGGATTTGCAGGTCAGGGAAATAGAGAAGAACCAACACAATTCCCCTGCTTAAATCTCACCAGTGTCTTCACATTGCATATAGGATAAAGTCCAAGATCTTTGATATGGTTCAAGATCCTTCCTGGTCTAGACTGGGCCTTCCCCACCAGTTTTATCACATACTTCACTCTCCTCCTGCTCTGTACTTCAGTCACATCAACTTTGGATCTTTCATATTTAGGCCTTTGTAAGGACTATTGTCTCTCCCAGAAATATTTTCTCCAAACATTCTACCTTTATTTTTTTTCTTCTAGTTTTATTGAAATATAATTGACAAACAACACTGTATAAGTTTAAGGTATACAGCATAATGATTTGACTTACATACATCAGGAAATGATTATCACAATAAGTTTAGTGAACATCCATCATCTCATAGAGATGCAAAATTAAAGGAAAATTTCTTTGTAATTAGAACTCAGGATTTACTCTCTTAACTTTCATATATAACATACAGCTGTATTAATTATATTTATCACGTTGTACATTACAATGAATCACTCTCATTTAATCTAGATACATTGAACTCACTTTTCCAATCTCAATTTAAATGTTAGTCCCTGCAAGAATTCTATTATTATGTAGCCCTGACTGGGTTTAGTGCTTTCTCATGGGTTCCCATATCCTACTTCCACATCAAAGCCTTCAGTGAACTGCCTGTCACTCCCACTGTACTGAAAGCTTTAGGGAGCACAGATTGTATCTATCATGTTCACTATTGTATCCTCGGTGTACCTGGTAGTGGTAACTACTTATTGAATGAATGAGCACTTATTAGATTTCATATACTTTTCATTCATTGCCTTTCCCATTTCTCATTGATTTCTTTTTATTTCTATTTTATGTAAAGCATTTATTAGGAGAGTCTGCTGGATTTTATCAATGCCCTTTCAGCAAGTGTTCATATGGTTTTTCTTCTTTAATTTGTTGTTGTAATGAATAATTGATTTTTAGACCATACATTTGCATTCCTAAACTTTACAGCATTTAGTAATAATACATAAAATTAATTTTATTAGATGTTAAATTTTGTTTGCTGATAATTTATTTAGAATTTTTATATCTAGGTTCATTAGTGAAAGTGGCCTGAAAGTTTTACTTTTTCCTGCTCTTTATCTGGTTTCAATAATAGGATTATGCTTGCTTTATAAAATAAATAAAGGAGCTTAAACTGCATCAGAATTACCTGTTATTTAAGCATTAGAGCACAGTTATGAAACATCTGATCCTTATTTTAATGGTTTTAATAATCACCTGTATTAGGTTCCTATTACTACTGTAACGAATTACCACAAATTTAGTAAAACAACACAAATTGATTCTCGTATAGTTCTGGAGGTCAGAAGTGCAAAATCAGCTTTACTGGGCTAAAGTCAGGGTGTCATCAGGGCTGCACTTCCTCTGAGGGGTCTAGAGAAGAATCCATTTCCTTGTCTTTTTTAGCTTCTAGAGGCCACCTGCATTTCTTGGCTCCTGGTCTTTTCCTCCATTTTCAAAGCTAGCAGTGTAGCATCTTCAAATTTCTGCTTTCCTGGTCACATTACCTTCTTCTGTGGTCAAATCACCCTCTAACTCCGTCTTATAAAGACACTTTTAATTATTTTTAGGGCCAACCAGATAATACAGAATAATCACTCTTCGAAATCCTGAACTTACATCTGCAAAAATCTCTTTGCCACATAGGGTAATGTTCACAAATTCCAGGGATTAGAACCTGAATATATTTGGGGTCATTATTTATCCTACTAACATTCCTATTATATATGGACCCTTGAGATTACATCATTTGAAGGAACCAGATAATGCTGGATAATTTCTTTATCTCCTAAACATAATCTGTAAAGTCCCTTGACCCTATAAAGCAACTCATTAACAGATTCAGGTATTAGTGCACAGACCTCTTTGGGGGAATCATTATTCAGGCTACCACATTACCTTTCAAATCTTTTCTATGAAAATTGGGCTTTTTATGTTTTATACTCCTTAGGTCAGTTCTAGCCATTTCTATTGTGGAAGGAAATCATCAATTTCCATCGAGTCTTAAAATTTGTTGCTGTAGATTTGCATAAAATATTTTCATAATTTTTAATCTTTTTATTTCTTTGATTGATATCCTTATTCATTTCTAATCTGGTGCAATTTTGGTTTTTTTTTTACTTTATTTTTTAATTTAAATTAATTTTTTTTACAAGTTTTAACATCCTTAACATCCTTATTGAAGTATAATTGCACAATGTACAATGTTGTGTTAGTTTCTGCTGTATAACAAAGTAAATCAGCTATATGTATACATATATTCCCATATCCCCTCCCTCTTGCGCCTCCCTCCCACACTCCCTATCCAATCCCTCTAGGTAGTCACAAAGCACCAAGCTGATCTCCCTGTGCTATGCAGCTGCTTCCCAATAGCTACCTATTTTACATTTGATAGCGTATATATGTCAGTGTTACTCTCTCACTTCTTCCCAGCCTACCCTTCCCCCCCTCCCCGTGTCCTCAAGTCCATTCTCTACATCTGCATCTTTATTCCTGTCCTGCCCCTAGGTTCATCAGTACCGTTTTTTTAGATTCCACATATGTGCATTAACATATGATATTTGTTTTTCTCTTTCTGACTTATTTCACTCTGTATGACAGACTCTAGGTCCATCCACCACATTACAGATAACTCAATTTCACTCCTTTTCACTGCTGAGTAATATTCCATTGTATATATGAGCGTGGGTTTATCTCTGGGCCTTCTATTCTGTTTCATTGATCTATATTCCTGTTTTTGTGCCAGTACCATACTGTCTTGATTACTGTAGCTTTGTATAATAGTCTGAAGTCAGGGATCCTGATTCCTCAAGCGCCATTTTTCTTTCTCAAGATTGCTTTGGCTATTTAGGGTCTTTTGTGTTTCCATACAGATGGTAAAAATGTTTTGTTCTAGTTCTGTGAAAAATGCCACTGGTAGTTTATAGGGATTGCATTGAATCTGTAGATTGCTTTGGGTAGTATGCTCATTTTCACAATGTTGATTCTTCCAGTCCAAGAACATGGTATATCTCTCCATCTGTTTGTATGGCCTTTAATTTCTTTCATCAGTGTCTTATAATTTTCTGCATACAGGTCTTTTTGTCTCCTTAGGTAGGTTTATTCCTAGGTATTTTGTTCTTTTTGTTGCAGTGATAAATGGGAGTGTTTCCTTAATTTCTCTTTCAGATTTTTCATCATTAGTGTACAGGAATGCAAGAGTTTTCTGTGCATTAATTTTGTATTCTGCTACTTTACCAAATTCATTAATTAGCTCTAGTAGTTTTCTGGTAGCATCTTTAGGATTCTCTATGTATAGTATCATGTCATCTGCAAACAGTGACAGTTTTACTTTTTTCTTTTCCGATTTGGAATCCATTTATTTCTTTTTCTTTTGTGATTGCTGTGGCTAAAACTTCCAAAATTCTGTTGAATAATAGTAGTGAGAGTGGGCAACCTTGTTTTGTTCCTGATCTTAGAGGAAGTGGTTTCAGTTTTTCACCATTGAGAACGATGTTGGCTGTGGGTTTGTCATATATGGCCCTTATTATGTTGAGGCAGCTTCCCTCTATGCCTACTTTCTGGAGAGTTTTTATAATAAATGGGTATTGAATTTTGTCAAAAGCTTTTTCTGCATCTATTGAGATTATCATACGGTTTTTATTCTTCAATTTGTTAATATGGTGTAGCACATTGATTGATTTGCGTATATTGAAGAATCCTTGCATTCCTGGGTAAACCCCACTTGATCATGATGTATGACACTTTTAATGTGCTGTTGGATTCTGTTTGTGAGTATTTTGTTGAGGATTTTTGCATGTATATTCATCAGTGATATGGGCCTGTAGTTTTCTTTCTTTGTGACATCTTTGTCTGGTTTTGGTATCAGGGTGATGGTGGCCTCGTAGAATGAGTTTGGGAGTGTTTCTTCCTCTGCTATATTTTGGAAGAGTTTGAGAAGGATAAGTGTTAGCTCTTCTCTAAATGTTTGATAGAATAAACCTGTGAAGCCATCCGGTCCTGGGCTTTTGTTTGTTGGAAGATTTTTAATCACAGTTTCAATTTCAGTGCTTGTGATTTGTCTGTTCATATTTTCTATTTCTTCCTGGTCTAGTCTCAGAAGGTCGTGCTTTTCTAAGAATTTGTCCATTTCTTCCAGGTTGCCCATTTTACTGGCATATAGTGCTTGTAGTAATCTCTCAAGATCCTTTGTATTTCTGCAGGGTCAGTTGTTACTTCTCCTTTTTCATTTCTAATTCTATTGATCTGAGTCTTTTTCCTTCTTTTCTTGATGAGTCTCGCTAATGGTTTATCAAGTTTTTTTATCTTCTCAAAGAACCAGCTTTAGTTTTATTGATCTTTGCTATCATTTCCTTCATTTCTTTTTCATTTATTTCTGGTCTGATCTTTATGATTTCTTTCCTTCTGCTAACTTTGGGGGGTTTTTTTGTTCTTCTTTCTCTAATTGCCTTAGGGGTAAGGTTAGGTTGTTTATTTGAGATTTTTCTTGTTTCTTGAGGTAGGATTGTATTGGTATAAACTTCCCTCTTAGAACTGCTGTTGGTGCATCCCATAGGTTTTTGGCCATCGTGTTTTCATTGTCATTTGTTTCTAGGTATTTTCTGATTTCCTCTTTGATTTCTTCAGTGATCTCTTGGTTATTTAGTAGCGTATTGTTTAGCCTCCATGTGTTTGTATTTTTTACAGTTTTTTTTTTCCTGTAATTGATATCTAGTCTCACAGAGTTGTGGTCGGAAAAGGTACTTGATGCGATTTCAATTTTCCTAAATTTACCGAGGCTTCATTTGTGACCCAAGATATGATCTATCCTGGAGAATGTTCCATGAGCAATTGAGAAGAAAGTTTATTCTATTGTTTTTGGATGGAATGTCCTATAAATATTAGTTAAATCCATCTGGTGTAATGTGTCATTTAAAGCTTGTGTGTCCTTATATATTTTCATTTTGGATGATCTGTCCATTGGTGAAAGTGGGGTGTTAAAATCTCCTACTATGATTGTGTTACTGTTGATTTCCCCTTTTATGGCTGTTAGCATTTGCCTTATGTATTGAGGTGCTCCTATGTTGGGTGCATAAATATTTACAATTGTTATATCTTCTTCTTGGATTGATCCCTTGATCATTATGTAGTGTCCTTCTTTGTCTCTTGTAATAGTCTTTATTTTAAAGTCTATTTTGTCTGATATAAGACTTCCTACTCCAGCTTTCTTTTGATTTCCATTTGCATGGAATATCTTTTTCCATATCCTCACTTTCAGTCTGTATGTTTCCCTAGGTCTGAAGGGGGTCTTTGTAGATAGCATATATGCAGGTCTTGTTTTTGTATCCATTCAGCCAGTCTATGTCTTTTCGTTGGAGCATTTAATCCAGTTACATGTACGGTAGTTATTGGTATGTATGTTCCTATCACCATTTTCTGAATTGTTTTGGGTTTGATTTTGTAGGTCTTTTCCTTCCCTTGTTTTTCCTGCCTAGAGAAGTTCCTTTAGCATTTGTTGTACAGCTGCTTTGGTGGTGCTGGACTTCTCAGCTTTTGCTTGTCTGTAAAGGTTTTAATTTCTCTGTTGAATCTGAATGATATCCTTCCTGGGTAGAGTAATCTTGGTTCTAGGTTCTTCCCTTTCATCACTTTAAATATGTCCTGCCACTCCCTTCTGGCTTGCAGAGTTTCTGCTGAAGCATCAGCTGTTAACCTTATGAGGATTCCCTTGTATGTTATTTGTTGCTTTTCCTCTGCTGCTTTTAATATTTTTTCCTTGTATTAATTTTTGGTAGTTTGATTAATATGTGTCTTGGCTTGTTTCTCCTTGGATTTATCTTGTATGGGACTCTCTGTGCTTCCTGGACTTGACTGACTATTTCCTTTTCCATGTTAGGGGAGTTTTCAACTATAATCTCTTCAAATATTTTCTCAGACCCTTTCTTCTTCTCTTCTTCTTCTGGGACCCCTATAATTCAAATGTTGGTGCATTTAATGTTGTTCCAAAGGTCTCTGAGACTGTCCTCAATTCTTTTTATTCTTTTTCTGTATTCTGCTCTGCAGTAGTTATTTCCACTATTTTATCTTCCAGGTCACTTATCCGTTCTTCTGCCTCAGTTATTCTGCTATTGACTCCTTGTAGAGAATCTTTAATTTCATTTATTGTGTTCTTCATCATCGTTTGTTTGCTCTTTAGTTCTTCTAGGTCATTGTTAAACATTTCTTGTATTTTCTCCATTCTATTTCCAAGATTTTGGATCATCTTTACTAGCATTTCTCTGAATTCTTTTTCAGGTAGACTGCCTCTTTCCTCTTCATTTGTTTGGTCTGGTGGATTTTTACCTTGCTCCTTCACCTGCTGCATATTTCTCTGTCTTCTCATTTTGTTTAACTTACTGTGTTTGGGGTCTCCTTTTCGCAGGCTGCAGGTTCATAGTTTCCGTTGTTTTTGGTGTCTGCCCCCAGTGGGTGAGGTTGCTTCAGTGGCTGTTGTAGGCTTTCTGGTGTAAGGGCCTTGTGCCTGTGTTCTGGTGGGTGGGGCTGGATCTTGGCTTTCTGGTGGGCAGGGCCACGTCCAGTGGTGTGTTTTGGGGTGTCTGTGAACTTAGTATGATTTTAGGCAGCCTCTCTGCTAATGGGTGTGTTGTGTGCCTGTCTTACTAGTTGTTTGGCATGGGGCGTCTAGCATTAGAGCTTGCTGGCCGTTGGGTGGAGCTGGGTCTTAGCATTGATATGGAGATCCTTGGGAGAGCGCTCACCTATTGATATTGCATGGATTTGGAGGTCTCTGTGGTCCCATGTCCTGAACTTGGTTCTCCCACCTCAGAGGCTCAGACCTGACAACAGGCCAGAGTACCAAGACCCTGTCAGCCAGACAACTCAGAAGAAAAGGGAGAAGAAAAAAAGAAAATAAATAAAAATAAAAAGATAATAAATTTTAAAAATCTTTTAAAATTAGTAACATAAAAAAATAGTAATAATTTAAAATAAAAGAAGAGAGCAACCAAACCCGGAAACAAATCCACAAATGGTAACAAGCACTACAAACTAAACTAAGATAAACATAAATATCAGAAACAAATCAGTTGCAGACAGAAAACCCTAAGTCTACAGTGGCTCCTAAAGTCCACTGCCTCAGTTTTGGGATGATTCATTTTCTCTTCAGGTATTCCGCAGATGCAGGGTGCATCAAGTTGATTGTGGGGGTTTAATCCACTGTTCCTGAGGCTGCTGGGAGAAATTTCCCTTTCTCTTCTTTGTTCGCACAGCTCCTGGGGTTCAGCTTTGGTTTTGGCCCCACCTCTGCATGTAGGTCAGGCATCTGTTCCCCGCCCATACAGGAGGGGGTTAAAGCTGTGGCTGATTAGGGGGATCTGGCTCACTCAGTCTGGGAGGAGGGAGGGGTACAATAGTCATAATTGGAATATGGGGTGAGCCTGTGGCAGCAGAGGCCAGTGTGACATTGCAACAGCCTGAGGTGCACCATGTGTTCTCCCAGGGAAGTTGTCCCTGGATCACAGGACCCTGGCAGTGGCAGGCTGCACAGGCTCCTGGTGGTGGGGGGTTGTATGGATAGTGACCTGTGCTTGCACACAGGATTTTTGGTGGTAGCGGCAGCTGCCTTAGAGTTTCATGCCTGTCTCTGGGGTCCAAGCTGATAGCTGTGGTTCGCACCCATCTCTGGAGCTCCCTTAGGTGGTGCTCTGCCTACTGTGGGCACATGGGAAAGGAATCCCCTCTCCTCGTGCACCCCGAAACAATGGCCTCTTGCCTCTTTGGCACGTCCAGACTTTTTCCTGGACTCCCTCCCAGCTAGCTGTGGTGCACTAGCCCCCTTCAGGCTGTGTTCATGCAGCCAACCCCAGTCTTCTCCCTGGGGTCTGACCTCCAAAGCCCGAACCTCAGCTCCCAGCCCCCACCCGCCCCAGCGGGTGAGCACACAAGCCTCTCGGGCTGGTGAGTGCTGGTCGGCACCTATCCTCTGTGCGGGAATCTCTCTGCTTTGCCCTCTGCACCCCTGTTGCTGCGCTCTCCTCCACGGCTCCAAAGCTTCCCCCCAACACACACTGCCCACCCGCCGTCTCCACCAGTGAAGGGGCCCTAGTGTGTGGAAACTTCCTCCTTCACAGCTCCTTCCCAGAGGTGCAGGTCCTGTCCCTATTCTCTTGTCTCTGTTTTTTCTTTTGCCCTACCCAGGTACATGGGGATTTTCTTGCCTTTGGGGAAGTCTGAGGTCTTCTGCCAGCGTTCAGTAGGTGTTCTGTAGGCGTTGTTCCACTTGTAGAAGTATTTTTGATGTATTTGTGGGGAGGGAGGTGATCTCCACGTCTTACTCCTCTGCCATCTTGAAGGTCCCCCCACTTTAACCATTTTAAAATGTACAATTAAGTAGCATTAATTACATTCACACTGTTGTCCAATCATTACCACTGTCTATTCCAAAACATTTTCATCATTCCAAACAGAAATTTTGTAACCCTTAAGCAATAACTCCCCATTTTCCCTGACCCCAAAATCTATGAATTTGCCTGCTCTAGATATTTCATATAAGTAGAACTACACAATATTTGCTCATTCTGGAAGAATGTCTATTCAAATCCCTTGCCCATTTTGTAATTATTTGCCTTTTATTATTGAGTCAAAGGAATTCTTTTTATATTCTGGATTCAAGTCACTTTTCAGATATACAATTTGCAAATATTTTCTCCCATTCCATAGGTTGTTGTTTTCATATTCTTTAAGTAAATACCCAGATCATGTGGTAGTTCTATTCTTAATTCTTTGAGGAATCTTTATATTGTTTTCCATAGTGGCTACACCAATTTACATTCCCACCAACAGTTTCTGAAGGTTCCCTTTCTCCACATCCTTGCCAACACTTATTATTTTTTGCCCTTTGGATAATAGTCACTCTAGCAGACATGAGGTGTTATCTCATTGTGGTTTTGATTTGCATTGCTCTGTTGATTAGTGATGTTGAGCATCTTTTCATGTGTTTGTGGCCATCTGTATGTCTCCTTTGGAAAAAATGTCTATTCAGCTCCTCTGACAAATTATTTAGGTTTTTTTTTTTAACTTTTGAGTTGTTTATATATTTTGATATTAACCCCATATTGGATATATGGTTTTCAAATATCTTTTCCCATTCAGTAGATTGTCTTTTCATTTTATTGATGGTTTCCTTTGCTGTGGAGAAGATTTTTTGATATAGTTTGTTCATTCTTTGTTTGTTTCCCTTGCCTGTGGAGACATATCCAGAAAGATATTGCTAAGAGTGATGTTGAAGAGCATACTGCCTGTGATTTATTCTAGGAGTTTTATGGTTTCAGGTTTACATTCAAGTCTTTAATCCATTTTGAGTTAATTTTTGTGTTTGGTATGAGTTAGTGGTCTAGGTTCATTCTTTTGCATGTGGCTGTCCAGTTTCCCCAGCATCATTTATTGAGGAAACTATCCTTTCTCTGTTGTATATTCTTTGCTCCTTTGTCATAAATGAAGGGTCCATGTATGTGTGGGTTTGTTTCTGGGCTCTCAGTTCTGTTACATTGATCTATGTATCTGTTTTACTGCCAATACATGCTGTTTTGATTACTATAGCTTGTAATATAGTTTGAAAGCAGGGATTGTGATACCTCCAGCTTTGTTATTTTTTCTGAGGATTGCTTTACCTATTTAGGGTCTTTTGTTGTTTCAGATAAATTTTAAAATTTAGAGTTCTATTTCTGTGAAAAATGACCTTTGGATATTGATAGGGAATCTGTAGATTGCTTTAGATAACATGGACATTTCAACAGTGTTAATTCTTCCAATATATAAGCATAGAATATCTCTCCATTTATTTGTGTTTCTTCAGTGTCTTGCAACAATTATAGTTTTTAGAGTTCAGTTCTTTCACCTCCTTGATTAAATTTATTTCTACATATTTTATTCTTTAAGTTGGGACTGTAAATGGGATTTTTAAATTAATTTCTCTTTCTTCTAGTTTGTTATTATATATAGAAATGCTTTTTGTACATTGATTTTGTGTGCTGCAACTTTACTGCATTTGTTTATTTTTTCTAATACTTTTTGGTAAAAACTTTAGGATTTTCTACATATAAAATTATGCCATCCATAAATAGTGATAATTTTACTTCTTCCTTTTCAATTTGGATGCCTTTTATTTATTTTTCTTGTCTAATGCTCTGCCTAGGACTTCCAGTACTATGTTGAATGAAAGTGGTGAGCATGGGCATCCTTGTCTTGTTCCTGATCTTAGACAAATAGCTTTCAGTTTTTCACCATTAAGTGTGATGTTAGCTGTGAGTTTGTCATATATGGCCTTTATTATGTTGAGGTATGTTCCTTCTATACTTATCTTACTGAGAGGTTTGTTTTTATTTGGTGTTGAATCTTGTAATATGCTTTTTCTACATCTATTGAAATGATCATGTGATTTTTATCCTTCATTTTGTTAATGTGATGTATCATTTCAATTGGTTTGTGGATATTGAACCATCTTTGCATCCCTGGAATAAATCCCACTTGATCATGGTATATGATTCTTTTAATGTATTGTATTCAGTGGACTAGTACTTTGCTGAGGATTTTTGCATCTATGTTCATCAGAGGTATTGGCCTGTGATTTTTTCTGTGTATGTTGTCTTTCTCAGGTTTTTGGTATCAGGGTAATTCTGGCCTTGTAGAATGAATTAGGAAGTGTTTGTTTCCTCCTCTTCAATTGTTTGGAAGATTTTTGAGGAGAATAGGTATTAAATCTTTGAATGTTTAGTAGAATTCACCTGTGAAGCCATCTGGTCCTGGACTTTTGTTTTTTGGGAGGTTTTTGATTACTGTTTCAATATCTTTATTATTGATTGGCCTATTCAGATTTTCTGTTTCTTCATGATTCAGTCTTGGAAGGTTGTATGATTCTAAGAATTTTTCCATTTCTTTTATGTTGCCTAATTCGTTGGCATGTAGCTGTTCATAATATTCTCTTATAATCTTTTGTATTATCTGAATGATAAGTTTGCTGGATATCTTGGCTGACCGTTTTTATCTTTCAATATTTTGAGAATGTCATTCCACCCGCTCTTGGCCTGTAAAGTTTCTGCTTAGTAATCTGCTGATAGGCTAATGGGGTTACTTTGTAGGTTACCATCCCTTTTTTCCCAGGGTGCCTGTAAAATTCTTTCTTTGTCATTGCCTTTTGATAGTTTTAATATACTGTGTCTTAGAGAAGATCTTTTTGTGTTGAGGTAATTAATTGTTCTCTTAGATTCATGTACTTATATATCCAGCTCCTTCTACAGGTTTGGGAAGTTCTCAGCTATTATTTCTTTAAATAAACTCTCTGCTCCCCTCTGCCTCTCTTCTCTTCTGAGATACCCATTACCCTAATGTTGCCTTTCCTAAAAGATTTGATAGCTTTTATAGAATTTTCTCATTTTTTGGATCTTAATTCTCTTTCCTCTTCTATCTGTATCATTTCTAGATTTATATCTTCAAGCTTGTTAATTCTCTCTTCCATATGGCCTGCTCTATTTCCAATTCTTTCTAATGCATTCTTCATCTCATTTATTGAGTTATTCAGCTTCAAAATTTCTGTTTGGTTCTTTTAGAGTTTCAATCTCTTTGGTAAAGTATTCCTTCTGTTCATTAATTTTATTATTAAGCCTACTGAACTGACTTTGTATTCTCTGTCAGTTTGAGACAATATTCTGTGACTTAAGTTTGTTCCGGGAGAATTGTCATTTTTTTTTGGTGATAGTGTTACTGTGGTTCTTCATGGTGCTTGATGAGTTGATCCTCTGCTGGCACGTTTGAAATAGCGAACACCTTTCTTCTTTTTTAGGTAAAACTTTTTTAAAAACTTGATTCTGAGGATTCAATAGGTTAGAAATTAGAGGCTTTTTTGTTTGCTAGTAGGTGGTGCTATAGCACAAGTTTTTGGTTTTTCTTAAGCTGCTTCTGGTTATATTTGTAAGCTGGCACTTTCTACCTGCAAGTGCCTCTGTCAGAGGTTTCTCCCAGTGCCCTCATTACGGCTACTTGTGCCTCTGGGGTTGTTGGCACCTTGCTGCTGCTAGTGTCACTGGCACTGCTGCCTGGAGCACCAGGGCGGTGGATGCTTCCACCAAATCTGGACCTCCTGAATTGCAGTTTCTTCCATTATTGGGGTGGGGGGTGCAGGAGGAGCCAGGGTCACAGAAGCCAATGCCCTGTCTAGTCTTGTCAGGTTTGTGCCCTCTGCCACTGTGGGCATGGGATTGTGGGGGCCAGAATTGTGGGTGCCTCTGCTGCTGGAGGGACAAGGTCACAGGCTCTGCTGCCACTGCTGCCCAGTTATCTGTGGCCATGGGCACTGCTGTGACTAGGAGGCCGAAGGCATGTCTGCCACCTTTCCTGCTGCTGCCAAGTTCTCTGGGGCTGTACGGGGGGTGGGTGGGGGCGGGGGTGATGAGCAGGACTGCAGGCACTGCCTCCACTGTTCCTCTATGTGTTCCAGCTCACCCACCTTCAGATGTGTATGGACCTTTCTGACATCATGGTGTGTTAGGCAGAGTCACCTTTGTTGAGTTGTAGATGTTTTACTGGTTGTAGATCGAAAGGGAGAGACAAAGAGAGCACCTCACTTCACCGTGATGCTGACATCACTCTCTTCCGGCTTTTTGCCTTTTATGCCAATGATTACATGTCTTTTAACAATATGTTAAATTATATATTTACATTTATATTTATTTTTTAAATTTTATTGAAGTATAGTTGATTTACAATGTTGTGTTAATTTCTGCTGTTCAGCAGAGTGATTCAGTTATACATATGTAACTTCTTTTTCATATTCTTTTCCATTATGGTTTAACACAGGATATTGAATATAGGTCCCTGTGCTATACAGTAGGACCTTGTTGTTTATCCATCCTACATATAATAGTTTGCATCCGCTAATCCCATACTCCCAATACTTCTCTCCCCCATCCCCCCTCCCCCTTGGCAACCACAAATCTATGTCTGTGAGTCATTTCTGTTTTGTAGATATGTTCATTTGTGTCATATTTTAGACTCCACATGTACGTGAAATCATATGATATTTGTCTTTCTCTTTCTGACTTACTTAGTATGATAATCTCTAGGTCTATCCATGTTGCTGCAAATGGCATTATTTCATTCTTTTTTATGGCTAATATTCCATTTTATATATATATATATATATACATACACCACACCTTCTTTATCCATTTATCTGTCGACATTTAGGTTGCTTCCATGTCTTGGCTATTGTAAATAGTGCTGCTATGAACATTGGGGTGCATGTATCTTTTCAAATTAAAATTATCTCCAGATATATGCCCAGGAGTGGGACTGCTGGATTATATGGCAACTCCATTTTTGGTGTTTTGAGGAAGCTCCATAGTGTTTTCCATAGTGGCTGCACCAAGTTACATTCCTACCAACAGCGTCAGAGGGTTCCTTCTTCTCCACACCCTTACCAACATTTATTACTTGTAGACTTTTTAATGTCCATTCTGACCAGTGTGAGGTCGTACCTCATTGTAGTTTTGATTTGCATTTCTCTAATAATTAGTGATGATGAGCCTCTTTTCACATGCCCATCGGCCATCTGTATGTCTTCTTTGGAGAAACGTCTATCTAGGTCTTCTGCCCATTTTTCAAGTGGGTTGTTTGCTTTTTGTTATTGAATTGTATGAGCTGTTTGTATATTTTGGAAATTAAGCCCTTGCCATTCACACCATTTGGAAATATTTTCTCCCAGTCCATACGTTGTCTTTTCATTTTGTTTATGGTTTCTTTTGCAGTGCAAAAGCTTATAAGCTTGATTAGGTCCCATTTGTTTATTTTTGCTTTTATTTCTATTGCCTTGAGAGACTAACCTAAGAAAACATTGGTATGATTTATTGTCAGAGAATGTTACCTTCTCTTCTAAGAGTTTTATGGTGTCTTGTCTTATATTTAAGTCTTTCTAGGAGTTTTATGGTGTCTTGTCTTATATTTAAGTCTTTAAGGCATTTTGAGTTTATTTTTTGTGTATGGTGTGAGGGTGTGTTCTAACTTCATTGATTTGCATGCGGCTGTCCAACTTTCCCAACACCACTTGCTGAGGAGACTGTCTTTTCCCCATGGTATATTATTGCCTCCTTTGTTGAAGATTAATTGTCCATGGGTGTGTGGGTTTATTTCTGGGCTCTCTATTCTGTTCCATTGATCTGTATGTCTGTTTTTGTGCCAATACCACACTGTTTTGATGACTGTAGCTTTGTAGTATTGTCTGAAGTCTGGTAGGGTTATGCCTCCTGCTTTATTCTTTTTCCTCAGGATTGGTTTGGCAATTCTGGATCTTTTATGGTTCCATATAAATTTTGGGATTATTTGTTCTAGTTCTGTAAAAAATGTCATGCGTAATTTGATAAGGATCACATTAAATCTGTAGATTACTTTGGGTAGTATGGCCATTTTAACACTATTAATTCTACCAATACAAGAGCATGGGATATCTTTCCATTTCTTTGAATCATCTTCAGTTTCCTTTATTAAAATTTTGTAGTTCTCAGCATTTAAGTCTTTCATCTCCTTGGCGAGGTTTATTTCCAAAGCTTTAATGAAATTTTATATTTACATTTATACTGTGTGCATATACCACAAATTTTATGTGTTGTTTTATTTTTTATTCTTTCTGCATCTCTGTGCCTGTCTCTATGTGGGTTCATTTTTCTTTTGCCTGAAGAACTCTCTTTAATATTTTCTTTAGCAGTGACAAATTCTCATCGTTTTTGTTTGTCTGAAAATATCTTTGTTGGACTTCCTTTTTGCAGAATATTTTCTCTAGACATAGAATGTTTAGACTGGCAATTTTTCTCTTTCAGTACACTAAAGATATCTTTCCATTGTGTTCTGACTTCTTTTTTGCTGAGATGTCATCTGTCAGTTTATTTCTTCTTTGGAAGAAATATGCCTTTTGTTTTCTTCACTGCCTGCTTTTAAGATATTCTCTTGTGGTATTCATCATGCCTTTTTATTTTTCTATATTTCTGATGCTCTGACATCTGGGTCCTTGCTGACCCTGGAGAGGCTGGCTGCACCTCCAAGGGCTAACCAGAACTTGGAGACAGTAAGTTATTTGCCTGGGAATTTGTTTCATATGTGAACCAACCAATCTAGAGCCCATACTCCAACCACCTCCTTTATTGGGCTCTCACAATACCAAGCCACTACCCCCAGGGCCATGTACTAGACAAGTAGAAACAGTCCCTACACCCCAGAGCCCACTGAAATTATTCAAACTAACCAGTCCTAACCTGCCCATTCCTTCCCACAGAAACCACAATAAAGATTCTTGCCCATGTTTTCCGCTCACTCCTTCTGCCTCCTGATTGACCGTGATGCTTCCCTGTGTGACTACATGTTTGTCCTGCCCCTCGTCTTTGGAGCTGTGAGTAACAAAATATCTTTTCAATGACAGTTGTCTCCTGATATGTTGGCCTCACCATACCTGAATAATAATAAAACATTTGGGTTTTAGTATTCCACAGTTTTTATATGACCTGCCTAGGTTTGATTTTTTAGGTATTTTATACTGCTTGGAAATCATGGGGCTTTTTGAAACTGTGTCATGATTTCTTTTGTCAATGTGATTGATTGTATAATTGTTCCCAATTATTTATTCTTTCATATATCTAAATGTTTTGCCAGGCAACTTTTCCTGTTAGAGAGATAGAGTATACTTACCTGTACTTTGACTTTGAGCTTGGCTCTATGACTTGCTTTGGCCAATGAGATGTTAGCAGACTTGACACAGGCAGAGACTAGAAATGTATTTGTGCAACTGGGCTTGCTTCTTTGCACTTCTGCCATTGTCATGAGAAAAAACGGGCTGGAACCCCACAGAACCAACCTACAGCTCAGAATTAGGCCCAGCAAGGTCCAGCTAGGCCCAGCTAAATAGACAGCATAGAAAGTCATTACTATCTGTTGAATGAATAAATGAGTGAAAAAAAGAATTTAGAGAGGTCAGTAAAGTCATAAGAAGATTCTGGGCATGTATCTGTTTTCTCTCTATTCCTGCCCATGAGTGAGTAATTACCGGCTAAGGGTGGGAGGTGGGAAACAATACGATGAATTATGAAAATCTATTTTCTTCTGTAGATTAACACAGCCTTAACATGACCAGCATTCTTGAGCGCATTATGAAAAGACTTGTCTTTATCTATCAAAGAGATGAAAGTTCATATTTGTTCCTGAATGATATACTGATTTAATAATTGGCAAGTGTAGCCACAAATTATGAAATCAGGAAACGACCTGCCTGCTAAAGGGTCACAATTTATGCACAGTTTAGGCAGGGTAGAGGAATGAGTGGTGGAGATTGTGGAAAGAAGGCTTTCTCCTGCCCTAAAAAATATGCCATAGTGCAAAAGGATTAAACAAACTCACTTGTTGAAAGGATTAAAAGTTCATATTAAGGATTAAAAGCCCATGTGCTAATAGGCTAACTGCCAAGGATAGTAGACAACTTAGAAAACAGAAAATACCCCACTCCCTTTATAGAACAGAGCCCCAACCTGAGATCCTTGATCCCTGAAGTCATGGAGGCTATACCTGGCATGCACAAGACAGGCCTCAAGTATCACTTTTCCTATTCCCCTTTCTACGTCCTTTCTCAACTGTACCAGGCAGCACTACAGTAACTAAGACACTTCCACTTGGTGGAAGAACTGACTATTTGTAAGAAGTTTTGGGGGTCTTGGGAGCATTCTTAATGAAGGGGGGAGGGTGATGGGGCAAGAGAACTATGGCAGCAATGGGGTAGTGAAATTGAAAGAACCACAGAGTAACAGTGGGTAAAATGAACTTTTGAAGTCATCAGAGGCAACTCAAACCCTTGGACTACATTGTGTTTCTTAAGCAGCTGAGTTGAAAGTTTGCCAGGTTCTAACCCTGACCACAGCCCAGTTTATGAGAGGAAAGAGGCCTTTGATTAGGGACTTCATTCAGTACTTTGACTGAGTTGCCTAGAGCCTGTGGTTTTAAATGGAAAATAAGCAAATATGGAAGAAATTTTAGGGTCATTCAAACTACTACGATAATTGGACCTATCCCTTTATTTATTCTTTTTCTTTTCTTTTCTTTTTTTCTTTTTTTCTTTTTTTTTTTTTTAACCAAGTACCAGGCATTGTGCTAACACTGGGGGTTAAAATTGAATAAGCTATAGGACCCAGGAACCAAAATCTAGTTTAAATTCAAAATAAGCAGACTGGGGGTGTGACACTTGTTCAAGAAAAAGTAGGTTCTCTGTGATTTACTAGTGGTAGATAATTAGCCAACTTACTAATCTTTCCATGCCTCAGTTGACCTATCTGGAAAATGGGCATAAAAATAATTACCTACCTCATAAGGTTGTTGCAGGAATCACATGAGTTAATGCTTGTAAAACATTTAAAATGATGTCTGGGGCTTCCCTGGTGGCGCAGTGGTTGAGAGTCCGCCTGCCGATGCAGAGGACACGTGTTTGTGACCCGGACCGGGAAGATCCCACATGCCGCAGAGCGGCTAGGCCCGTGAGCCATGGCCGCTAAGCCTGCGCGTCCAGAGCCTGTGCTCCGCAACGGGAGAGGCCACAACAGTGAGAGGCCCGCGTACCGAAAAAAAAGAAAAAAAGATGTCTGACAGGCCCCAACCACTCAGCAAGTAGTTATTCCTTCTCTGAATCATCCAAGCCAGTTTCTTAAAGATTGATGCCTCAGTGGGTTTCACTGTTGGGTTTATTATACATATCACAAGTCATTGTACCACAAATTTGCATTACTAATGAGATCAAAGAGCTTTAACATTTCAGCAGCTTTTGTTGAAAACTTTGAAAGTGGCTGAGCCTCCTTTGTGACTCACTATAATGATCTTTTCCTTATTTTCTGACTATCTATATTATATATGTAATATTGTTCTTTAAACCCATCTTTTTTTTTACGTAAATAGATGAGGCCTAAACAATATTCATCAAACCATGAGTTTGATGTCCTAGAAGATTTTTTTTTAAATACTGAAATTTATGAAGATAAATGAATTAGCATAACTATTAAAATAAAAACATTCATCAGTGGAATCACCTAAAATCATCTCAATGTACTACAGCTTCTTAGAGTTTGTAGGTTCTTTAAGGGTTTTTTCTGATCTAAATAACTTTCTGATGTATTAATTCTTACTCTAAGAGCCCTGGCAAATGGCTGCTTGGTTTCTCTATTTAGGAGGTGGAAGGGGGAGAAAAGAGAATTGATTCAGGTAAGGCACACATGCTTCCTCTCTGAGAAGCCTTCTTGATTTTGAAGAGCTCTTTCAGTTAGGAGTTCTTGGCACTCTGCCAAAAACCTACTAGGCGTTTGTCAGTCCCAATCCCAAACTGTAGGAGTGAATCAATTGGTTTAGCTTTGGTCTACCATGGCTAGGGAAGCAAGATCACAATTTGCTGGGAAAGTCATTGGCTTCTTCACTGGACAGGTAGTTCAGAAGTTATACCCTTTAACCACTATTCCCTCTACCCTGCAAATACGCCCAAGTCTTCTCTCAGCACAGAAGTCCTAGTTTATTGTATAATATGGTTTCAAATCCTCTCATCATCCTGAGGGTTAATTTTGGGGAAACTCGGGTTTGACAAAGAGCTCTTTATCAAAGTACTAAAGGTACATCCTGACAGCTGTACTTCAACAAAGAAGTCACTGTCCTTACTATGGAAGCAATGTAGTTTTAGAGGAGGGTAATTCCAGACAGGCCATATTTCTTTCATGGTTCGTTGTTATAGTCCACTATAGCCTTAAGATTTGTTATTGCTCCCTAGTTACAATTGTCCATTTTTTATACCAGCAGTTGCCAACCCATGGAATGATACAGATTCAAGATAGTGCTCTCACTGGTCTAGGACAAAATGAGAGTAATGCAGGCAATGTAAGACATATATGAGTATAAGGTGGCCAACTATACCCTTTTGGGTAACCCTGACCTTTATTATGATATTATTCCATGCCTACTTGATTGGTAAAAGAAATATTTGCAACTCTTTGTCAGTCCTTCAAACCTTTTTCACAATGATAAAAGTTACAGTCCTGTGAAATCCAGGAATATGACAAATACATTTATTCAAGGGGCCACTACCAGTACGTATTTATTATTCTGACATCCAGGGAGAGTGCCAATGGGCCTCAAGATTTCTTCCTGTGTTGTGGAAGAGAATATGCACTGTGGTCTCACCTGCCTTAAGATCAGGACTCCTTGAAGATAAGGAGGACTTCATCCTTAGATAGAACTCTAAGGAAAGAAAAGTCAAAGGAACCTATTCATAGTCCTCTTCAAAGCAACTAGTTTTCTGGCATGGTAAAACCCTTGCCTTTTCCTTCCGCCCTAAAAGAAATCCTGGCCTAAATATAATTATTTTCTTTTGCTAATAGCTCCCTTGCCCCACCCTTCTTCCTATAAAATGTTCCATTTTGTACAACCCCTCAGAGAGCCCATGGGATGCTGCCTGATTCATGAATTGTTGAATAAAGCCAATTCCATTTTCAAATTTTTTAAAAAAAGCAATTAGTTTTCCAGGAGAAAAAATTCTAGCTTTTATCCCTAACCTCAGAGGAACCTGGGCCATACCAGCAATAACCAGTTCTGTGTCTTTCATAGATTCTATGTCTAACTTCACTAGCCAGGTTATTATTCCTGACCACATCCAGTTTCATCCTTCCTCCTAGAAAGCCCAGTTTCTTTTTCTGTGAGCCAATTCCAACATCTACCATCTCTGATATCCACACCCTCCCCTATAAACACCTTTTCTTAGATTTGAACATCTTGACATTCCCAATTCATTGATTCATTAATCCTTTTAACATTCAGATATTGTTCTGGGTGCTGGGGACACAGATGAATGGTCTTGGCTCTTGAAGAGTACCAATCTAGTGGGGAAACAAAGACAACACTAGATTATTATAAAGTGATCTTCAAACTAGGGTCAGTGATTCGAGCGTCCACTCTTGGCTCATAACAACCATTTATTTCAAGTCTGTGGGTCGGCAGAGTGGTTCTGCTGATCTTGGCAGTGGTTCTGTCACAGCTGGGACTCAGCTGTTGGGTGGTTGACTGGTCTTTGGCTGGTCTAAGATAACCTTGGCTGGGAAGAATGGCTCTGCTCCACATGTTTCATCCTGCAACAGGCTAGCTCCAGCATGTGCCCATGGTGAAAGCAGAGGAGCAAGAGAGAGAGCAGAAGTGTGTAAGGCCTTTGAGGCCTAGGCTTAGAACCAGTACAGACACTTCTGATGCTCAGATAAGTCACAGGCCAGCCCAGATTTAAGGAGTAAAAAGAAATAGATTCCACTTCTTGATGAGAGTGACTGCAAAGTCAAATTGCAAAGAGTTTAAGTACAGAGAAGGAAAACTGAGGCTGTTTTGTAACCAGTTTACCATAGCAGCCTCCCAGATCTTTAGAAAATGGTGCTCAAGCTTCCTTTCATTGCTATGACAGAAAGGAAGCTTGAGTGAAACTACACTAACATCAGCGATGAGGTGGCAGTCAGACATACTACAATGTATAGATCCAGTGACCCCAGAGAGGAGAGCAAAGCATTGTTACCGCTTGGTTGAGAACATGCAAAATATCCTTGAGGGCACCCTAAAAAAATTAGGAGTGCTAAGAAGGAAAGACAATAAACATGATGGTCAATCCACTAACTTCACCAAAAGACACTGAAAGAATGTTTTAAAATTTTTATGTAGCTTCTTTTTCCATTTGATATTTCTGCTTTTCTTCTTCCCTTCTCTTCCTGCCATCCTAACCCCCACACTGTCCTCCCCCCACCCCCCCATACATAAAATTTGAGTCTATTTCTTGATTTGGTTTCTAAAAACTCAAAGTATGAGAATGAAACAAAATGTTTAGGGAAAACAGCAAAATTGATAGAGTGAGGGACTTTCTCCTAGACCTTAGAAAAGGATTCCTCAAGGACAGAAGGAGAAAAAGAGAAGGAAGTGGATGAGAGTTGAAGGGCAGAGTATCTGGACAGCAAACAGCACACCTAGAACAAGAGGCCAAATAGAGGTAACAGAAAGATTCTTGAGGCTCCAAGTATGTCAGGGAAGCAGCAGGGCAAGCTGACCTCCTAGAGGGAGCCACACTGACTGGCGCAAGGGATAGTAATAAGTACTTGTTAAACATGTAGACTCTGCAGCCTGGGTTCCAATATCAGCTCTGCCATTTACCAGCCTGTGTGACCTTATGCAAATCATGTAGCTTCTATGTCCTTTGACTTTCTCATCTATAAAACAGGGATAAAGAGAGTACTACCTTGAAGGGTTGCTGTTTAAATTAAACAGTGTTTGCATAGTGTTTGGATAACTCCTGGCACATAATAAGCACTATGTAAAGATAAGCTGTTGTTATCACCATATTATGTCAGCACCAGTGTTTCTGGTCCAGCAGACTGTTTGGTTTCTAGATACCTCTGCAGCTATCAGGGAGGAAGAGACTGGAGACCCGACTGTGCCCACTCCATCCTCCATAGCTTTGCATTATGTAAGTGCCAGGAATTTAGATACAGCTCTGGAAAAAGGAGGTGAAAACTCCAAATCTGATAAAATTGTGTTTCTGCCACCTCAGTGAAATAAAAGACTCAAATAAAAACTAGGTTGAATGAGAGAAAAATAAAACAAGTTTTACTTCTTACACAACCACTTTTATGCACTGGGATTCATATGCACTCCATCTGTCTGACCTCAGACTAGACTGTGAGCACCTTGCATCCTGGGGTTATTTCTCTTTCATGTGCATAGTGTCTGGCACAGGAGGAGTATGCAGCGGACATCAAGTAAATGAAGCAATGTGGTTATTTGTTTTTTATTACTGAAGTTCATGTAACATAAAACTAAATAGTAAAATTAAAATTTTTTTTAAATTTTGGCAAAATACACATAACTGAAATTTACCACCATGACCATTTTTAAGTGTATAGTTCAGTGGCATTTAAGTAAATCTGTGCTGTTGTGCAACCACCACCTGTATCTAGTGCCCAAACATTTTCATCATTCCAAATGGAAACCCCATATCCATTAAGGAGCTACTTCCCATTCCCTGTTCCCTCAGCCTCTGTCACCATCAGTCTTCTTTCTGTCTCTATGGATTTGCCTGTTCTGGATATTTCGTATAAATGGAATCATACAGTATATGACCCTTTATGTCTGGCTGCTTTCCCTTAGCATAATGCTTTCAAGGTACACCTGCATTGTAACATGTATCAGTACTTCATTCCTTTATATAGCTGAATAACATTCCACTGTGTGTCAGTACCACAATTTGTTTATCCATTCATCCATTGATGGACATTTGGGTTGTTTCCACCTTTCAGCTACACTGAATAGTGGTGCTATGAACAGTGTATACATATATTTGTTTAAGAAACTGTTTTCAATTCTTTAGCACTAGAATTGCTAAATCATATGATAATTCTATGTTTAATTTTTTGAGAAACTGCTAAGCTGTTTCCACAGCAGGAATGTGATTCTTGCTGGAAGCCACAGCCTTATTAGGTTGACAGCTGGAGATCTTGGCTGTTTCCCAGTAAGTGCTGAAATTGCTGTTTGCTTTGTAGAAGAAGGCTTGGAATATGGTGCTTCTGTCTACCCTGTTCCCACTCTCTCCACCCTGCCCACCTGGAAATGATTCTTGGCTCTGCTCCCTTATTGTACATATCAATGTAAAGCTTGATCTGCCATAACCTTCTTCAAACTTAATGATTTTTAAATGTTTGGAACGTTTTCACTTAACACATCCGCAGGAAAAACAAATGTACCATTTAATAAATCAAACAACCCTTTAACCACCACCCATGAAAGGAAATACAACCTTGCCAGCCAACCCAGAAGCTCTCCATGAGAGCCTATTAAGTCCCCACTAAAAATAACCACTTTCCTAACTAACCTTTATGGTAATTGCTTTCTTACTTTTATTTCTAGCTTTATCATCCAAGTGTGCATCTCTGTCCTCTATATTTCCTATAATTGGTACTTGGATCTAAAGGACAATCTAAATCAAGTTTGATTTTTTTTTTGGAGTGGAGACTGCTTCACAGATGGCTTTGTGCAACAAGAGGCACATAATGGTTACTTTGAGTTGTTAATAGCCATTGATGCTGAATGCTTACATCCTTAATTCATTAGATATGCAACATGTTGTTTTCCAGTTCTGTCATTCCTTCTTCATTTATTTGTTGGAATATCGTGTCAAGAGAAACTTTTCCTCATCTGCTCTTTAGTTATCCAATCACATAGTCTGTATTGTAAAGGCAGGATAAATGCTCGATTTTTCTCTTTATTTGCCAATTTTCAAAATAAAGTTCTTTACCATCTTTCAAAGGTGAACAATTAAAACTAGTTTTGCATGATTTAGAATGTGTTTAGAATTCACAGTTCTAAACACATTCAATATGTTTCAGTACACTGCAGTTATTATCCTTACTGATGCTCAATTTGTCAGATTTAGTTCTGAACTGTTGATCAAGTAAAACTCAAGTGGTTCCTGAGTTATATCAGGGCCTGTGGACTGCAGGATTCACTTAGCTAAGTCTGGTGTGAGAGATTCTTAAAACAATTTTTTGTGCTTTTAGAATCTGCTGAGAGAGTGTGGACTCCTAGTTTAGCAAAAGCATTCTGGACTGCTGTACCTCTTTTTAAAGTGGGGGCAGCCAGGAGGGTGATTCCATGAATCCACTCACAAGTGTCATTCATGCTCCTGTCAACCTCCCTCCAGCATAGGCAGTATATGAGCTAGGCAGATTCCTGTGGCAAATTCCTCCAATTCAGAGGTAAAGGAAGAATGAAATTCTCTCATCATGCTCACATGAGCAGGAACGTGTGTGGGTCTCATGTCTTGGGAGAACTTCTTGTAGTTCATTATTTTTCCAGCCCAACCAAGATCCTCGCATCTCCAAAACGCATGTCCCAGCTTAGCCAAACCCCTTTCCCCAGTTAAAGGAGAAATAAAGGGAGCAATTTGGGGGCTCATAAAGATAGAAAAAGTGAACCCCCCTGAGACCTTGGATTGTGGCATGTTCATTCAAAAGACACTATGCTGTGGTTAAGAAGATAAATTAGATAAATAAGTCCAGTGGTTAAGACTCTGCACTTCCAATGCAGGGAACATGGGTTTGATACCTGGCTGGGGAGCTAAGATCCCATGTGCTGTGTGGCAAGGCCAAAGTATAAAAGAATAAAAAAAAATAAGTTAAAGTTGTAATATTGACTTTGTGAAGTTTTTAAGCTTCGATAACCTCAGAAGTATAAAGGCTAAAACCTGACAAAACTTAGTGTTTTTATAATTACTTAGTTTTGTACACTTTGAGTTATAACTTTAACATTTTTGTTTCAGTCATTATTTGCTAACTCGAATCAGAGGGACTGAAACAAAAAAAAAATTAATTATTCAATTATTATGAAAAATTCACAAAACTAAATAAAGTTGAAACAAAATTGAAATAATCAAATTTTCAAAATGATGCTTTCGGGACTTATCTCTAGGGAGTAACATTATAAGGGCACACACTTTTATTCACTTGTCTGCACGTTTAAAATCATTTTTAACAATCAGCATGGATTTTATTTACGGTAAAAATAGATTTACATTTTGAAAAAAAGCTTTAAAATGAGAAATAAACTTTTGATATAAAATGGTGAATTCTTTGTCTATAATGTACATATTACCTGGAATCTTCTGAGTATTTGAAATTTCTGTTAAGAATAATAAATTGTATTAACATTTTCAATCAAGAACACTATGGGCTACTGGAGGTGATTAGAAGTCAAGGGAGGGTTATTGTAAAATCAGAGAAACTAAAGGTATCATGGAATCCCTTTAGGAATTTGCAGCCTAATTAAAAAAAATAATGTAGTGGAAAGTTCATGTGTTTAGAAACATGCAAACATGGATTTAAATCACTATTTGCCTACTTACTAGCTCTTTGATCTCAGGCAAGTCAATCTTTTAAGGCTTTCTCTCCTCATCTGTACAATAGAAATTTTTATCTTCTTTATAGAATTAGTATGTAAAGAAAACAGTACAGATAAAGCTTCAAGTACAGTGCATGATGAATTCTTGAAGTTTTCATTTGTTTGAAGATGTTTATTTTACTCTTTTTAATTATTTTTTTTTTTATTTTTTATTTTTTGCAGTACGCGGGCCTCTTGCTGTTGTGGCCTCTCCCATTGTGGAGCACAGGCTCCGGATGCGCAGGCTCAGCGGCCATGGCTCACGGGCCCAGCCGCACCGCGGCGTGTGGGATCTTCCCGGACCGGGGCACGAACCCGTGTCCCCTGCATTGGCAGGCGGACTCTCAACCACTGTGCCACCAGGGAAGCCCAACTCTTTTTAATTTTTTACCTTTTTTAAAACATTTTTTACTGTGGTAAAATATACATAATTTTAACCACTTTTAAGTGTACAATTCGGTAGCAACAAGTACATTCACAAAGTTGTGCATCCATCACCACTGTCCATTTACAGAACTTTTTCATCATCCCAAACAAAAGTTTTGTACCCATTAAACAATAACTGCTATTTTCCCCTCCCTCCAGCCCCTGATAACTTCTATTACACTCTCTGTCTCCATGAATTTGCCTGTTCTATGTACCTCATATAAGTGAAATCATGCAATATTTGTCTCATTTCATTTAGCATGTTTTCAAGGTTCATCCATGTTGTCACACGTGTCAGAATTTCATTTAAGGCTAAAAATATTTAATTGTATGTATATACCACATTTTGTTTAACACTTCATCTACTGATGGATATTTGGATTGTTTCCACTTTTGGCTATGGTGAATAATACTGCTATGAACATTGGTGTGCAAGTATGTGTTTGAGTCTCTACTTTCAGTTTTGGGGGATATATACTAAAGAGTGAATTGCTGGATCATATGGTAATTCTATGTTGAACTTTTTGAGGAACGACTACATTGTTTTCCATGTTGAACTTTTTGAGGAACGACTACATTGTTTTCCAGAACAGCTGTACCATTTTACATTTCCAACAGCAATGTACCAAGGTTCCAATTTCTTAACATCTTTGCATCTTTGTCAGCCCTTGTTATTTCCTTTTTTTTTTTTTTTTTTTGCATAATAGCCATCTCAATGGGTGTGAAGTGGTCTCTCACTGTGGTTTTGTTTTGCATTTTCCTAATGACTAGTGATGTTGAGCATTTTTTCAAGAGCTTATTAGTCATTTGCATATCTTTTCTGAAGAAATGCCTATTCAAGTTCCTTGCACATTGTTGAATTGGGGTTTTTTGTTGTTGAGTGTAGGAGTCCTTTATATATTCTGGAAATTATCCCTTATCAGATATGACTTGCAAATATTTTCTCTCATTCCGTGGGCTGTCTTTTCACTCTCTTGATAGTGTTCTTTCATGCACAAAAGTTGAGAATTTCAGCTTATGAAGTTCAACTTATCTATTTTTTTTCTTTAGTTGCCTTTGTTTTGGTGTCATATTCAAGTTATCACCAAATCCAGTCTGATGAAAACTTTTCTCTGTGTTTTCTTCTAAGTGTTTATAAAATTTTTAATTTTATATTGGGATTTACAATGTTGTATTAGTTTCAGGTGTACAGCAAAGTGATTCAGTTATACATATATATTCTTTTTTTTTAACATCTTTATTGGAGTATAATTGTTTTACAATGGTATGTTAGTTTCAGCTTCACAACAAAATGAATCAGTTATATATATACATATATTCCCATATCTCTTCCCGCTTGCGTCTCCCTCCCTCCCACCCTCCCTATCCCACCCCTCCAGGCGGTCACAAAGCACCGAGCTGATCTCCCTGTGCTATGCGGCTGCTTCCCACTAGCTAACTACCTTACTTTTGGTAGTGTATATATGTCCATGCCTCTTTATCGCTTTGTCACCGTTTACCCTTCCCCCTCCCCATAGCCTCAAGTCCATTCTCTAGTACGTCTGTGTCTTTATTCCTGTTTCACCCCTAGGTTTCTCATGACATTTTTTTTTAAATTCCATATATATGTGTTAGCATACGGTATTTGCCTCTCTCTTTCTGACTTAATTCACTCTGTATGACAGACTCTAGGTCTATCCACCTCATTACAAATAGCTCAATTTCGTCTCTTTTTATGGCTGAGTAATATTCCATTGTATATATGTGCCACATCTTCTTTATCCATTCATCCGATGATGGACACTTAGGTTGTTTCCATCTCTGGGCTATTGTAAATAGAGCTGCAATGAACATTTTGGTACATGACTCTTTTTGAATTATGGTTTTCTCAGGGTATATGCCCAGTAGTGGGATTGCTGGGTCATATGGTAGTTCTATTTGTAGCTTTTTAAGGAACCTCCATACTGTTCTCCACAGTGGCTGTATCAATTTACATTCCCACCAACAGTGCAAGAGGGTTCCCTTTTCTCCACACCCTCTCCAGCATTTATTGTTTCTAGATTTTTTGATGATGGCCATTCTGACTGGTGTGAGATGATATCTCATTGTAGTTTTGATTTGCATTTCTCTAATGATTAGTGATGTTGAGCATTCTTTCATGTGTTTGTTGGCACTCTGTATATCTTCTTTGGAGAAATGTCTATTTAGGCCTTCTGCACATTTTTGGATTGGGTTGTTTGTTTTTTTGTTATTGAGCTGCATGAGCTGCTTATAAATTTTGGAGATTAATCCTTTGTCCGTTGCTTCATTTGCAAATATTTTCTCCCATTCTGAGGGTTGTCTTTTGGTCTTCTTTATGGTTTCCTTTGCTGTGCAAAAGCTTTTAAGTTTCATTAGGTCCCATTTGTTTACTTTTGTTTTTATTTCCATTTCTCTAGGAGGTGGGTCAAAAAGGATCTTGCTGTGATTTATGTCATAGAGTGTTCTGCCTATGTTTTCCTCTAAGAGTTTGAAAGTTTCTGGCCTTACATTTAGGTCTTTAATCCATTTTGAGCTTATTTTTGTGTATGGTGTTAGGGAGTGATCTAATCTCATACTTTTACATGTAGCTGTCCAGTTTTCTCAGCACCACTTATTGAAGAGGCTGTCCTTTCTCCACTGTACCTTCCTGCCTCCTTTGTCAAAGATAAGGTGACCATATGTGCGTGGGTTTATCTCTGGGCTTTCTATCCTGTTCCATTGATCTATCTTTCTGTTTTTGTGCCAGTACCATACCGTCTTGATAACTGTAGCTTTGTAGTATAGTCTGAAGTCTGGGAGCCTGATTCCTCCAGTTCCTTCTTTCGTTCTCAAGATTGCTTTGGCTATTCGGGGTCTTTTGTGTTTCCATACAAATTGCAAAATTTTTTGTTCTAGTTCTGTGAAAAATGCCAGTGGTAGTTTGATAGGGATTGCATTGAATCTATAGATTGCTTTGGGTAGTAGAGTCATTTTCACAATGTTGATTCTTCCAATCCAAGAACATGGTATATCTCTCCATCTATTTGTATCATCTTTAATTTCTTTCATCAGTGTCTTATAATTTTCTGCATACAGATCTTTTGTCTCCTTAGGTAGGTTTATTCCTAGATATTTTATTCTTTTTGTTGCAATGGTAAATGGGAGTGTTTTCTTGATTTCACTTTCAGATTTTTCATCATTAGTATATAGGAATGCCAGAGATTTCTGTGCATTAATTTTGTATCCTGCCACTTTACAAAATTCATTGATTAGCTCTAGTAGTTTTCTGGTAGCATCTTTAGGATTCTCTATGTATAGGATCATGTCATCTGCAAACAGTGACAGCTTTACTTCTTCTTTTCCGATTTGGATTCCTTTTATTTCCTTTTCTTCTCTGATTGCTGTGGCTAAAACTTCCAAAACTATGTTGAATAAGAGTGGTGAGAGTGGGCAACCTTGTCTTGTTCCTGATCTTAGTGGAAATGCTTTCAGTTTTTCACCATTGAGGATGATGTTTGCTGTGGGCTTGTCATATATGGCCTTTATTATGTTGAGGAAAGTTCCCCCTATGCCTACTTTCTGCAGGGTTTTTATCATAAATGGGTGTTGAATTTTGTCAAAAGCTTTCTCTGCATCTATTGAGATGATCATATGGTTTTTCTCCTTCAGTTTGTTAATATGGTTTATCACATTGATAGATTTGCGTATATTGAAGAATCCTTGCATTCCTGGAATAAACCCCACTTGATCATGGGGTATGATCCTTTTAATGTGCTGTTGGATTCTGTTTGCTAGTATTTTGTTGAGGATGTTTGCATCTATGTTCATCAGTGATATTGGCCTGTAGTTTTCTTTCTTTGTGACATCCTTGTCTGGTTTTGGTATCAAGGTGATGGTGGCCTCATAGAAGGAGTTTGGGAGTGTTCCTCCCTCTGCTATATTTTGGAAGAGTTTGAGAAGGATAGGTGTTAGCTCTTCTCTAAATGTTTGATAGAATTCGCCTGTGAAGCCATCTGGTCCTGGGCTTTTGTTTGTTGGAAGATTTTTAATCACAGTTTCAATTTCAGTGCTTGTGATTGGTCTGTTCATATTTTCTATTTCTTCCTGATTCAGTCTTGGCAGGTTGTGCATTTCTAAGAATTTGTCCATTTCTTCCAGATTGTCCATTTTATTGGCATAGAGTTGCTTGTAGTAATCTCTCATGATCTCTTTTATTTCTGCAGTGTCAGTTGTTACCTCTCCTTTTTCATTTCTAATTCTATTGATTTGAGTCTTCTCCCTTTTTTTCTTGATGAGTCTGGCTAGTGGTTTATCTATTTTGTTTATCTTCTCAAAGAACCAGCTTTTAGTTTTATTGATCTTTGCTATTGTTTCCTTCATTTCTTTTTCATTTATTTCTGATCTGATTTTTATGATTTCTTTCCTTCTGCTAGCTTTGGGGTTTTTTTGTTCTTCTTTCTCTAATTGCTTGAGGTGCAAGGTTAGGTTGTTTATTCGAGATGTTTCCTGCTTCTTAAGGTGGGCTTGTATTGCTATAAACTTCCCCCTTAGAACGGCTTTTGCTGCATCCCACAGGTTTTGGGTCGTTGTGTCTCCATTGTCATTTGTTTCTAGGTATTTTTTGATTTCCTCTTTGATTTCTTCAGTGATCACTTCATTATTAAGTAGTGTATTGTTTAGCCTCCATGTGTTTGTATTTTTTACAGATCTTTTCCTGTAATTGATATCTAGTCTCATGGCATTGTGGTCAGAAAAGATACTTGATACAATTTCAATTTTCTTAAATTTACCAAGGCTTGATTTGTGACCCAAGATATGATCTATCCTGGAGAATGTTCCATGAGCACTTGAGAAAAACGTGTATTCTGTTGTTTTTGGATGGAATGTCCTATAATTATCAATTAACTCCATCTCGTTTAATGTATCATTTAAAGCTTGTGTTTCCTTATTTATTTTCATTTTGGATGATCTGTCCATTGGTGAAAGTGGGGTGTTAAAGTCCCCTACTATGAATGTGTTACTGTCGATTTCCCCTTTTATGGTTGTCAGTATTTGCCTTATGTATTGAGGTGCACCTATGTTGGGTGCATAAATATTTACAATTGTTATATCTTCCTCTTGGATCGATCCCTTGATCATTATGTAGTGTCCTTCTTTGTCTCTTCTAATAGTCTTTGTTTTAAAGTCTATTTTGTCTGATCTGAGAATTGCTACTCCAGCTTTCTTTTGGTTTCCATTTGCATGAAATACCTTTTTCCATCCCCTTACTTTCAGTCTGTATGTGTCTCTAGGTCTGAAGTGGGTCTCTTGTAGACAGCAAATATATGGGTCTTGTTTTTGTATCCATTCAGTCAATCTGTGTCTTTTGGTGGGAGCATTTAGTCCATTTACATTTAAGGTAATTATCGATATGTGTGTTCCTATTCCCATTTTCTTAATTGTTTTGGGTTCGTTATTGTAGGTCCTTTCCTTCTTTTGTGTTTCTTGCCTAGAGAAGTTCCTTTAGCAGTTGTTGTAGAGCTGGTTTGGTGGTGCTGAACTCTCTCAGCTTTTGCTTGTCTGTAAAGGTTTTAATTTCTCCATCAAATCTGAATGAGATCCTTGCTGGGTAGAGTAATCTTGGTTGCAGGTTTTTCTCCTTCAACACTTTCAATATGTCCTGCCACTCCCTTCTGGCTTGCAGAGTTTCTGCTGAAAGATCAGCTGTTAACCTTATGGGGATTCCCTTGTGTGTTATTTGTTGTTTTTCCCTTGCTGCTTTTAATATGTTTTCTTTGTATTTAATTTTTGACAGTTTGATTAATATGTGTCTTGGCGTATTTCTCCTTGGATTTATCCTGTATGGGACTCTCTGTGCTTCCTGGACTTGATTAACTATTTCCTTTCCCATATTAGGGAAGTTTTCAACTATAATCTCTTCAAATATTTTCTCAGTCCCTTTCTTTTTCTCTTCTTCTTCTGGAACCCCTATAATTCGAATGTTGGTGCGTTTAATGTTGTCCCAGAGGTCTCTGAGACTGTCCTCAGTTCTTTTCATTCTTTTTTCTTTATTCTGCTCTGCAGTAGTTATTTCCACTATTTTATCTTCCAGGTCACTTATCCGTTCTTCTGCCTCAGTTATTCTGCTATTGATCCCATCTAGAGTACTTTTAATTTCATTTATTGTGTTGTTCATCGTTGCTTGTTTCATCTTTAGTTCTTCTAGGTCCTTGTTAACTGATTCTTGCAATTTGTCCGTTCTATTGTCCATTCTATCTCCAAGATTTCGGATCAACCTTACTATCATTATTCTGAATTCTTTTTCAGGTAGACTGCCTATTTCCTCTTCATTTGTTAGGTCTGGTGGGTTTTTATCTTGCTCCTTCATCTGCTGTGTGTTTTTCTGTCTTTTCATTTTGCTTATCTTACTGTGTTTGGGGTCTCCTTTTTTGCAGGCTGAAGGTTCGTAGTTCCTGTTGTTTTTTGTGTCTGTCCCCAGTGGCTAAGGTTGGTTCAGTGGGTTGTGTAGGCTTCCTGGTGGAGGGTACTAGTGCCTGTGTTCTGGTGGATGAGGCTGGATCTTGTCTTTCTGGTGGGCAGGTCCACGTCTGGTGGTGTGTTTTGAGGTGTCTGTAGACTTATTATGATTTTGGGCAGCCTCTCTGCTAATGGGTGGGGTTGTGTTCCTGTCTTGCTAGTTGTTTGGCATAGGATGTCCAGCACTGTAGCTTGCTGGTCGTTGAGTGAAGCTGGGTGCTGGCATTGAGATGGAGATCTCTCGGAGATTTTTGCTGTTTGATATTATGTGCAGCTGGGAGGCCTCTTGTGGACCAGTGTCCTGAAGTTGGCTCTCCCACCTCAGAGGCACAGCACTGACTCCTGGCTGCAGCATCAAGAGCCTTTCATCCACAGGGCTCCTTAATTTGGGATGATTCGTTGTCTATTCAGGTATTCCACAGATGCAGGGTATATCAAGTTGATTGTGGAGCTTTAATCCGCTGCTTCTGAGGCTGCTGGGAGAGATTTCCCTTTCTCTTCTTTGTTCTCACAGTTCCCAGGGGCTCAGCTTTGGATTTGGCCCCGCCTGTGCGTGTAGGTCGCCGAAGGGCGTCTGTTCTTTGCTCAGACAGGACGGGGTTAAAGGAGCTGCTGATTCGGAGGCTCTGGCTCACCCAGGCCGGGGGGGTAGGGAGGGTCACGGAGTGCGGGACGGGCCTGCAGCGGCAGAGGCCGGCGTGACGCTGCAGCCTGAGGCGCGCCGTGCGCTCTCCCGGGGGAGCCGTCCCTGGATCCGGGGACCCTGGCAATGGCGGGCTGCACAGGCTCCCTGGAAGGGCGTGTGGCTAGTGACCTGTGTTCGCACACAGACTTCTTGGTGGCGGCGGCAGCGGCCCTAGCGTCTCATGTCCGTCTCTGGGCTCCGCACTCTTAGCCGCGGCTCGCGCCCGTCCCTGGAGCTCTCTCAAGCAGCGTTCTTAATCCCCTCTCCTCGTGCACCAGGAAACAAAGAGGGACGTAAAAGTCTCTTGCCTCTTCGGCAGGTCCAGACCCCTCCCCGGACTCTCTCCCGGCCAGCCGCGGCGCACCAACGCCCTGCAGGCTGTGTTCACGCTGCCAACCTCAGTCCTCTCCCGGCGCTCCGATAAAAGCCGGAGCCTCAGCTCCCAGTCCCGCCCGCCCCGGCGGGCGAGCAGACAAGCCTCTCGGCTGGTGAGTGCCTGTCGGCCCGATCCTCTGCGCTGCAATCTGTCCGCTTTGCCCTCTGCACCCCTGTTGCTGTGCTCTCCTCCGCGGCTCCCAAGCTCCCCCACTCCGCCTCCCGAAGTCTCCACCCGCGAAGGGGCTTCCTAGTGTGTGGACACTTTTCCTCCTTCACAGCTCTCTCCCGCTGGTGCAGGACCCGTCCGTATCCTTTTGTCTCTGTTTAGTTTTTTCTTTTGCCCTAACCAGGTACGTGGGGGGTTCCTTGCCTTTTGGGAGGTCTGAGGTCTTCTGCCAGCGTTCAGTAGGTGCTCCGTAGGAGTTGTTCCACGTGTAGATGTATTTCTGGTGTATCTGTGGAGAGGAAGGTGATCTCCGCGTCTTACTCTTCCGCCATCTTCCTATATATATATTCTTTTTCAGATTCTTTTCCCATTCAGGTTATTACAGAATGCTGAGTAGAGTTCCCTGTGCTATATAATAGGTCCTTATTGATAATCTATTTTATAGTAATGTGTATATGTTAATCCCAACCTCCTAATTTATCCCTCCCCCTCCCCTTTCCCCTTTGGTAACTATAAGTTTGTTTTCTAAGTCTGTGAGTCTGTTTCTGTTTTGTAATTAAGTTCATTTTTATCATTTTTTTAGATTCCACATATAAGTGATATAATATGATATTTGTCTTTCTCTGTTTGACTTACTTCACTTAGTATGATAATCTCTAGGTCCATCCATGTTGCTGCAAATGGCATTATTTCATTCTTTTTATGGCTGAGTACAATTCCATTGTGTATATGTACCATATCTTCTTTATCCATTCCTTTATCAGTGGGCATTTAGGCTGCTTCCATGTCTTGCCTATCGTAAATAGTGCCACTCTGAATATTGGGGTGCATGTATCTTTTTGAATTATGGTTTTCTCCAGATATATGCCCAGGTGTGAGATTGCTGGATCATATGGTAGCTCTATTTTTAGTTTTTTAAGGAATCTCTATATTGTTCTCAGTAGTGGCTGTACCAATTTATATTCCCACCAACAGTGGAGGAGGGTTCCCTTTTCTCCACACCCTCTCCAGCATTTATTGTTTGTAGACTTTTTGATGATGGCCATTCTGACTGGTGTAAGGTGATACCTTATTGTAGTTTTGACTTGCATTTCTCTAATAATTAGAGACGTTGAGCATTTTTTCATGTGCTTTTTGGCCATCTGTATGACTTCTTCAGAGAAATGTCTATTTAGATCTTCTGCCCATATTTTAATTGAGTTTTTTTTTTTTTTTTTGTATATTGAGCTGCATGAACTGTTTCTATATTTTGGTGATTAACCCCTTGTTGGTCTCATTTGCAAACATTTTCTCCCATTCTGTGGGTTGTCTTTTCATTTTACTTATGGTTTCCTTTGCTGTGCAAAAGCTTTTAAGTTTAATTAGGTCCCATTTGTTTATTTTTCTTTTTATTTTAATTACCCTAAGAGGTGAATCCAAAAAGATATTTCAGCGATTTATGTCAAAGAGTGTTTTGCCTATATTTTCCTCTAAGAATTTTATAGTATCTGGTCTTACATTTAGGTCTTTAATCCATTTTGAGTTTATTTTTGCATATAGTGTTAAAAAATGTTCTAATTTCATTCTTTTACATGTAGGTGTCCAGTTTTCCCAGCATCGCTTATTGAAGAGACTATCTTTTCTCCATTGTATATTCTTGCCTCCTTTGTTGTAGATTAATTGACCATAGGTGTGTCGGTTTATTTCTGGGCTTTCTATCCTGTTCCAATGATCTTTATTCCTGTTTTTATTCCCATACCATACTGTTTTGGTTACTGTAGCTTTGTAGTATAGTCTGAAGTCAGGGAGCCTGATTCCTCCAGCTCCATTTTTCTTTACCCAGATTGCCTTGGCTATTTGAGGTCTTTTGTTTTTCCATACAAATTAAAAATTTTTTTGTTCTAGTTCTGTGAAAAATACCATTGGTACTGAATTCATTAATGAGCTCTAATAGTTTTTGAGTAGCATCTTTAGGATCTTCTATGTATAATATGTCATCTGCAAACAGTGACAGTTTTACTTCTTCTTTTCCAATTCGGATTCCTTTTATTTATTTATTTATTTTTCCTCTGATGAACCATGGCTAAGATTTCCAAAACTATGTTGAATAAAAGTGGTGAGAGAGAGGGCTTCCCTGGTGGCTTGGTGGTTGAGAGTCCACCTGCCGATGCAGGGGACATGGGTTCGTGTCCTGGTCCAGGAAGAACCCACATGCCATGGAGCAGCTGGGCCCATGAGCCATGGCTGCTGAGCCTGCATGTCCGGAGCCTGTGCTCCGCAATGGGAGAGGCCACAACAGTGAGAGGCCCGTGTACCACATTAAAAAAAGAAAAAAAAAGTGGTGAGAGTGGACATCCTTGTCTTGTTCCTGATCTTAAACAAAATGCTTTCAGCTTCTTACTGTGGAGAATGATATTAGCTGTGGGATTGTCATATGTTGACTTTATTATGTTGAGTTATGCTCCCTCTATGCCTACTTTCTGGAGTTTTTAATCATAAATGGATGTTGAATTTTGTCAAAAGCTTTTTCTGGTGGTTGAGAGTCCACCTGCTGTTGCAGGGGACATGGGTTTATGCCCCGGTCCGGGAGGATCCTACATGCTGCGGAGCAGCTGGGCCCATGAGCCATGGCCACTGAGCCTGCACATCTGGAGCCTGTGCTCTGCAATGGGAGAGGCCACAGCAGTGAGAGGCCCGTGTACCGCAAAAAAAAAAAAAAAAAAAAAGCTTTTTCTGCATCTATTAAGATGATGATATGGTTTTTATTCTTCAATTTGTTATTGTGGTGTATCACACTGATTGATTCACAGATGTTGAAAAATCCTTGCATCCCTGGGATAAATCCCACTTGATCATGGTGTATGATCCTTTTAATGTATTACTGGATTTGGTTTGCTAGTATTTCATTTAGTATTCTTATGTCTATATTCATCAGTGATATTGGCTTGTAATTTTCTTTCTTTGTGGTATCTTTGTCTGGTTTTGGTATCAGTGTGATGTTGGCCTCATAGAATGAGTTTGGGAGTGTTCCTTCCTCTGAAATATTTTGGAATAGTTTCAGGAGGATAGGTGTTAACTCTTCTCTAAATGTTTGATAGAATTCACCTGTGAAGCCACTGGTCCTGGACTTTCGTTAGTTGGGATTTTTTAAATCACAGTTTCAATTTCAGTACTTGTGATTCATCTATTCAGATTTTGTATTTCTTTCTGGTTCAGTCTTGGGAGATTGTACCTTTCTAAGAATTTGTCCATTTTATTGTCACACAGTTTTTTTGTAGTAGTGTCTTATGATCCTTTGTATTTCTGTGGTGTCAGTTGTAACTTCTTTTTCATTTCTAATTTTATTGATTTGAGTCCTCTCCCTCTTTTTCTTGATGAGTCTGGCTAAAGGTTTATCAGTTTTGTTTATCTTCTCAAAGAACCATCTTTTAGTTTTATTGATCTTTGCTATTGTTTTCTTTGTTTCTATTTCATTTATTTCTGCACTGATCTTTATGATTTCTTTCCTTCTACTAACTTTGGCTTTCATTTGTTCTTCTTTCTCTAGCTGCTTTAGGGGTAGGTTTAGGTTGTTTATTTGAGATTTTTCTTGTTTCCTGAGGTATGCTTGTATTGCTATAATTCCCCTCTTCGAACTGCTTTTGCTGCATCCCATAGGATTTGAATTATTGTATTTGCATTTTCATTTGTCTCTAGGTATTTTTTGATTTCCTCTTTGATTTCTTCGGTGTGTCATTCGTTGTTTAGTAGCATATTGTTTAACTTCCATGTGTTTGTGTTTTTTGCAGTTTTGCTCTTGTAGTTTATTTCTAATCTCATAGCATTGTGGTTGGAAAAGTTTCTTGATATGATTTCAGTTTTCTTAAAGTTACTGAGGCTTGCTTTGTGGCCCAGCATCTGATCTATCCTGGAGAATATTCCATACACACTTGAGAAGAATGTGTATTCTGCTGCTTTTGGATGGAATGCTCTATAAATATCAATTAAGTCCATCTGGGCTAATGTGTCATTTAAGGCCTGTGTTTCCTTACTGATTTTCTTTCTGGATGATCTGTCCATTGATGTAAGTTGGGTTTCAAAGTCCCCTACTATTATTGTGTTACCGTCAATTTCTCCTTTTATGGCTGTTAGCATTCACCTTATATATTGAGGTGCTCCTATGTTGGGTGAACATATGTTTACAATTGTTATATTTTCTTCTTGGATTGATTCCTTGATCATTATGTATTGTCATTCTGTGTCTCTTGTAACAGCCTTTATTTTACCGTCTATCTCGTCTCATATGAGTATTGCTATTCCAGCTTTATTTTGATCTCTATTTGCATGGAATACATTTTTCCATCCCCTCACTTTCAGTTTGTATATGTCCTTAGATCTAAAGTGGGTTCTTGTAGACAGCATATATATGGGTCTTGTTTCTGTATTCATTGAGCCAGTCTATATCTTATAATGGGGTTTCATTCCCTTTCAAACTCCATGGGCTTCCTTGCAGTGTCCAGATAGAGAGGGAACAGGGCAAGGCTAGCAGACAGAGCCTGGGTCCCCTCTATCTCAGCCAGAATCACTACACTCCATTTTTTAAAAATTGATTTCATTGATAGCAATGATTTAGTTCGTGTCCTTTATCCTATCGAGAGATAAATTGAGCCCTGGAGTTTCTGACTCACCCAAGGTCCAGCTGCTTAGTTCTTGAGCGAGCACCAACCCTGTAGTACATGTATTAACTCCATTAATTTTCACAACAGCTCAATAAAGGTGCAGGTACTGTTATTAGCACACTCATTTTATATGTTCTTATTGCAATTTTGTTAATTGTTTTGCCTTTGTTTTTGAAGGTCTTTTTTTCCCTCCCTTCTTTTGTTCTCTTGTTATTTGATGACTAAATTTAATGCTATGTTTGGATTCCTTTTTCTTTTTGTATGTATATCTATTGTGGATTTTCAGCTTGCAGTTACCATGAGGTTTTGATATAGCAGTCTATATATGAACAAGATTTTAAGTTGCTGGTCTTTTAATTTCAAATGCATTTCCAATATCCTGCATTTCTACTCTCTTCTCAGTTGCTGGTTTTGGTATCATATTTGTGTGTGGATAATTTCCTACGTTTACTGTATGTTTGCCTTTACTAATGGGCTTTCCCATTCATAATTTTCTTGTTTCTAGTTGTGGGCTTTTCTTTTCCACCTAGAGAAATTCTTTAGCATTTGTTGTAAAACTGGTGTGTTGGTGCTGAATTCTCTTTGCTTTTGTTTGTCTATAAAGCTTTTGATTTCTCCATCAAATCTGAACAAGACTCTTGCTGGGTAGAGTATTCTTGGTTGTAGGTTTTTCCCTTTCATCACTTTAAATATATCATGCCACTCCCTTCTGGCCTGCAGAATTTCTGCTGAAAAATCAGCTGATAACCTTATGGGGATTCCCTAGTATGTTATTTGTTGGCTTTCCCTTGTTGCTTTTAATATTTTCTCTTTGTATTTAATTTTTGTCAGTTTGATTAATATGTGTCTTGGTACGATCCTCCTTGGGTTTATCCTGTCTGGGACTCTCTGTGCTTCCTGGACTTTGGTGACTGTTTCTTTTCCCATGTTAGGGAAGTTTTTAGCTATTATCTTTTCAAATATTTTCTCAGGCCCTTTCTCCCTTCTTCTTCTGAGACCCCTATAATGTGAATGTTGATGTATTTAGTGTTGTCCCAGAGGTCTCTTAAACTGTCCTCATTTATTTTCATTTTTGCTTTATGTTCTGCAGCAGTGATTTCCACCATTCTGTCTTCCAGCTCACTTATCCATTCTTCTGCCTCATTTATTCTGCTATGTATTCCGTCTAATGTTTTTTTCATTTCAGTTATTGTATTGTTCATCTCTGTTTGTTTGTTCTTTAGTTCTTCTAGGTCTTTGTTAAATATTTCCTGTAACTTCTTAATCTGTGCCTCCATTCTTTTTCTGAGATCTTGGATCATCTTTACTATCATTACTCTGAATTCTCTTTTGGGTAGATTGCCTCTCTCCTCTTCACTTAGTTGTTCTTTTGGAACAACTTGTTCATTTATCTGAAACATATTCCTTTGTCATCTCATTTTGTCTAACTTTCTGTGATTGCGGTTTTTGTTCCGAGGCTGCAGGGTTGTAGTTCCTCTTGCTTCTGGTGTCTGCCCTCTGGTTGGTGAAGCTTGTCTAAGAGGCTTCTGCAAGCTTCCTGGTGGAAGGAACTGATGCCTGCACACTGGTGGGTAGAACTGGGTGTTGTTCCTCTGCTGGGCAGGGCCATTTCAGGGCAGGGTGTTTAGACGTGGCTGTGAGCTCAAGAAGGTTTAGGCAGCCTGTCTGATGCTGGATGAGGCTGTTTTCCTGCCCTATTGGTTGTTTGGCCTGAGGTGTCCCAGCACTAGAGCCTACAGGCTGTCGGTTGGGACCAGGTCTTGGTGCTGAAAAGGTGGCCTCCAGGAGAGCTCACACCAATGAGTACTCCCCGGTACCTCCACCACCAGTGTCCTTGTCCCTACAGTGAGCCACAGCTGCTCCCCACCTACCCAGCAGACCCTCCAAGACCAGCAGGTATGTTTGGCCCAGGCTTCTATGAAGTCACTGCTTTTTCCCTGGGACCCAGTGCACACGAGACCTTGTGTGCGCCCTCCAAGAGTGGCATTTGTGTTTCCCCCAGTCTTGTGGAGTTCCTGTGATCAAGCCCCACTGGCCTTCAAAGCCATATGCTCTGAGGGCTCCTCCTTTCAATGTCAGATATCCCAGCTGAGGAGCTGGACATGGGGCTCAGAACTCTCACTCCTGTGGGAGAAACTCTGCAATACATTTATTTTCCAGTTTGTGGGTCGCCCATCCAGCAGGTATGGGATTTGTCTTTTTATCACGTATACACCCCTCCTACCATCTTGTTGTGGCTTCTTCTTTGTCTTTGGATGTAGAATATCAGTTTTTGTGGGTTCCAGTCTTTTTTGTCAATGGTTCTTCAGAGTTAGTTGTGATTCTGGTGTTTTTGTGAGAGGAGTTGAGCTCAAGTCCTTCTACTCTACCATCTTGTCTCCAACCTCCGAAAAATGTTCTAAGAAGTAAGAGTTTTATAGTTTTGCTCTTACATTTATGTATTTGATCCATTTTCAGTTAATTTTTATATATGGTGTAAGGGAAAGGTCCAAAACCATCTTTTATGATGGATATTTGTGCTGAATATAGAATTAGGGCTGAGCAACTTTTGTTTTTTTTTCTTTCAGTATCTTAAAGATTTCATTTCATTGTGTTTGGACAACACTGTTTTTTATATTGTTGTTCTTATGTATGTTAATGTATCTCTTTTCTCTGGTTACTTGTTTTTTAACTTTTCTTTTTTAGCGGTTTGACTATGGTATACATAGGAGTGTGTGTATGTGTGTGTGGGTGCGCACACGTGCATGCACACGCACACATATGCACCCTTATGTGTATTTTATCCTGCTTGGAGTTTGCTGAACTTCTCAGATTTGGATGTTGATGTTTTTGTTGAATTCCAAATTTAAGATATTTGGCCATTATTTCTTAAAATATTTTGTCCGCCCCTTCTCTCTTTTCCTTCTAAGACTCTAACTACACACGTTAGATCATTTGATATTGTCCCACAGGTCCAAGAGATTATTTATTTTTCCTTTATCATATTTCTTCCTGTTCTTCAGATTGAATTTCTATCAATCTGTCTTCAAGTTCACTGACTCTTTCTTCTGCCATCTCCAGTTGTCTTGTTAGCACATCCAGTGATTTTTTTAAAAACATTATTGTACATTTTAGTTGTAGCATCTTCATTTATTTTTAATAATTTCACTTTCTCAGCCTAGAGTCCTATCCTTTCATTCATTAAGATAATATTTTCCCCTGAGGAGTTGCTTCCTCTCCTCTCTTAGTCACTAGGTTGGTCATAGGGTTAAATCTCAGTATAATTCAGTTGGGTTGACTGGGCCTGTAAGGGAGGAAAGAGACCATATACCAAATAAATTGCAAGAATCAGCTAGCATGTGTGAGCAGTTGTCAGGGTAATACCCTCAAAGTTTGATGTCGAGGATGCTGGATCAAGGGGCCTCAAATGTAAGAGGAGATAAGCAGAATTCTTTGACTTAGAAGCACTTTCTTGGAATATGAGATATAACACCTTGGCAAGGACCCCAGTGTATAGGACAAACTGTGTGACTCTAAGTCACCTTCTAAGGTGACTCTTAGAAGGTTGGAAAGAACGATGGCTACTGCTGAGTTTCCCAGAAGATAGCAGAGTAGGGAATAAAGAGGCTGAAGGAAGTAGCCATGCTGAAGTGATTATATTATGTGAAACCAAAGACTCTCAGATGATTATGTGCCAAAGAAGGGCCCAGAGTACATGTCATTTTTTCAAGCTATTAGGAACGCACTGGTCGAAAGGATATGCAGGATCATTAAGAAGTTCAGTGGCGGCTCTTTTCTGCTTACCCAGACTGTTGGTAGGAGATGCAGTCACAGAGCCGGGTTCACTAATATCATGGGGATGATGGGACCCATGAAGTAGTAAATTCCTGGTGGTAGTACTTGACTACTCAAAGCCAAAGTGTCACAATTTTCATAATGACCAGCAAAATCAGGTAGGCTGCCAAGAAAGCTTGATCTTCAGGGAGTTATTGAAATAATTATGGAGTTTGGTACCCCATAGGCAAAATATACAGGCAGCAATTTTGGCAGGTATTGTACAACCAAAACAAACAAAAAAAGGGAGAGGGGCAAGCATGGAGGACAAAGAAGCTGAGGACAAAGAAGCTGAGGGCAGACGCCCCAATAGCATTATGGCACCTTGCTCAGTTCCTACATATGAGCCAATTTTAGATCCAGAACCTATTGGCTGGGTCCCTAGGAGGAAGGACCTTGAAACATGATAGCAAGTATATGCTATAATGATTTTTTCAGTTCTTCCTTATGACCATTTACTCGGGTGACTGTACACTGGAGAAAAAGGAGTGCCCAGTTCCTTTGACATAGGAGGAAAGAGCTATAATAGTAGGAAAAGCCAAGTAACCTGGACAAGATATGAAGTCAAACGCAGTATCACATCCTTATGGTGGAGGTGGGAGGGCAGTGCTGGTAGAAATTAGTGCCACTTTAAAGGCTTAAAGGACATAGCAGTAATGGTCCTTATCATATCTCCATTTAATTTATCAGCCTGTCCCCTGCAGAAACTGGCTAGATTCTGGAGGATGACTGTAGCTACTGCAAACTCAACCAAGTAGTAGCCTAGTAGCAGCTGCTATGCCAGGCATGGTATCATTACTAGAGTGTATGGATAAGGCCTTCAGTAAATGGTATGCAACCAACAATTTTGTGAATGTATTCTTTTCTACTGCAATCAGGAACAGTCTGACCTGGCATAAAAACAGATCCCTAGACCATTGGAACAGAATAGAGAGTGCAGAAATAAACCTAAACATATATGGTCAACCAATTTTCGACAAGGGCACCAAGAACACACAACGGAAAAAGAATAGTCTCTTTTGTAAATGGTATTGGGAAAACTGGACAGCCACATGCAAAATAATGAAATTGGACCTATATCTTACACCATGCATAAAAATCAACTCAAAATGCATTGAAGACTTAAGCATAAGACCTGAAACCACAATGCTCTTAGAAGCATAAACAAAACAACCAAAAAACCCAATTTAAAAATGGGCAAATGACCCGAATGGACATTTTTCTGAAGAAGACAACACATTTTGAAAAGGTGCTCAACATCATCATTAATATACAGGAAAATACAAATCAAAATTATAGTAACCTAACCTCACACCTGTTAGGATGGCTATTATTTTAAAAATTAAAAAATAACAAATATTGGTGAGGATTTGGAGAGAAGGAAACCCTTGTACACTGTTGGTGGGATTGTAAATTAGTCCAGCCTTATGGGAAACAATATATCAACTTCCCCCAGAATTAAAAATAGACTACCATATAATCCAGCAGTCCAACTTCTGGGTATATATTCAAAGAAAATGAAATCACTATCTTCAAAAGATATTTATACTGGCATGTCTGTTGCAGCATTATTCACAATAGACAAGACATGGAACAACCTAAGTGTCTGTCAGTGGATGAATGGATGTAGAAAATGTGGTGTGTGTACACACATGCGTGCATGCACCCACCCACCCACCCACCCACACACACACACACACACACACAAGAGTTCAGGGTTTTGAGGGGCATGAGCCTCCCACCTCCTTTCATGGCCTTGCAATAAACCTTTCTCTGCTCCAAACTCCAACATTTCAGTTTGTTTGGCCTCACTGTGTGACCGGCACTAACAGAGAGAAATATTATGCAGTCATTAAAAAGAAGAAATGCTGTCACTTGCGGCAACGAAGATGAACCTAAAGGACATTATGCTAACTGAAATAAACCAAACATAGAAATACAAGTACTGCAAGATCTTGCTTATATGTGGAATCTAAAAAAATCTGAACTTACAGAAACAGAGAGTAGAATGGTGGTTATCAGGAGCTGAAGGATGGGGAAAATGGGGAGATGTTGCTCAAAGGTACAAACTTTCAGTTATAAAATGAGTAAGTCCTGGAAAGCTAATGTGGCATGGTTACTGTAGTTAAAATAATGTATTGTAAACTTGAAATTTGTTTTTTAAAAAGAGAGAAAGAAACAGTCTGAACTTTTTGTTATTTTTGTGACAATATCACATTGTTTTAATTATTATAGCTTTGTTGGTTTTTTGCAATATATGTAATTAAATATTCATTCCATTTCATATCTAAGAATATCTATCTCTCTAAGACTTTAAAACCATCTTTTTCATTTGTAACTTCTGTCTTGTGTATCTGTCTTGCTTAACAGTAAGAAACCTGAGAAATTAAATTATCTGCATGATTGCTTAAAGCAGGGCTTGTCAAACTTTTTTACCTAGCACACATAGAAAATGATAACATTTGCACAGCCACCTGGAGTAAGCAAAAAAGGCATCTCAAATCCAGACTGACCTGGGGGGTTTTGGCTCCCAAAGAAAGGAATGCAGAGAGATAAAGCAGATGGGTTTCAATTTAACATAGGAAGGTAAGAGTGGGTAGGCCTCATTGAGAAGGTGTCATTTAAGCAAATTCTTAAAGGAGATGAAGAGTTAGTCATGCAAGTATCTGGGGGAAGATTGTTCCAGTATGAGGAAACAGCTGGGACAAAGCCTCAAGGCTAGAGTGACACATTTGGCCTTTAGAAATAGCAAGAATTCCATTCTGAGCAAGGAAGAGTGTAGGGGAAGATGTTGTGGGTATAAAGAGGTAACTACGGCATGTTAGATATGGCCTTAAAGCTCAAAGAAAGGACTTTACTTTTATTCAAAGAGAAATGGGGAGCCTCTACAGGCATTTAGCAGAGGAGTGGCATTATCTGAATAGACTGTAGGGGGACTAGGATCAAAGCAGGCATACCTGAGAAGAGACTATAGCAGTAATCCTAGTGACAGGTGATGTTGACTTAGACCAGATAAGAGCAATGGAAGTGGTGACAAATGTTTGAATTCTGGATATTATGAAGGCTGACTTGGGCCAGTCGCTTAACATCGCTGAATATTAGTTGTAAATCAGTAAAATGAGGATAAATAGTATATACCTTGTAGAGTTATTATGGGATTAAAGGAGATAGTACATGTAAGGTGTTTAGTATGGCACATAGCTCAAAGTAAGCAACAGGGCATGGAAGCAAAAAGTCTTATTAAAAGAATTCAGAAAATATACACATTCATTTATGTACTACAAAAATACTAATTTAAATAAATATTTGTACTTTGAATACAAGTTCAAATTTGAACGGGTTATGGTTAAAGTTCCTTGGGGAAGCCACTTGGATAAAACTGACACCATTGTACTTTTTTGAAGTACAAAATGCTTTGTTGTTGGCTAGAAATGCCCAACCACAATGACTGCAGGAAACTCCAGCCGCAACTCTTATTTATTAAAATGTCTTTTAAGGAGGACACACTTGTGAGTCTCTGCATTTTGCCACTCCCACAACTTCATCTTTCAGCATTTATGCAAAGTCAGATTACCCAACAAGAGCTTTCAAGTCAAGAGAAAACTGGACAGGAGAATTAATGATACCCGATTCAGAGTTTCCAGGTTAAACTTTAGATCTCTCTATCCTGACTTACCTCAAGACTTTTGGGTTCTATTGCTTAAATACAATTAGAAGACCAACCTTTCAATAATCCTGGTGTGTGTGTAATTGAAGAAGAATAAGGGCTACAGCCTTATGATGAAGCACTTACGGTAACTATTTGAGTAAGTACACTGTTTAAGTCATACCACATTCTGCGCAACATTTATTTATTTATTTATTTATTTATTTATTTATTTATTTATTTATGGCTGCATTGGGTCTTCGTTGCTGCACGGGCTTTCTCTAGTTGCAGAGAGCGGGAGCTACTCTTCGTTGTGGTGCGCGGGCTTCTCATTGCGGTGCTTCTCTTATTGCGGAGCACGGGCTCTAGGCGCGCGGGCTTCAGTAGTTGTGGCACTTGGGCTCAATAGTTGTGGCTCGTGGGCTCTAGAGTGCAGGCTCAGTAGTTGTGGTGCACAGGCTTAGTGGCTCCATGGCATGTGGGATCTTCCCGGACCAGGGCTCAAACCCATGTCCCCTGCATTGGCAGGCAGATTCTTAACCACTGAGCCACCAGGGAAATCCTTGCTCAACAAACATTTTGACAAAGGGGGAAAACCTTTCAGGTTAATTTTTAAGAGATTATCCAGACTGTCTTGAGTAATATGATCTTCTGAAACTAGTGTGGCAGAGATAAATGGCTTTATGTACACTCAGCACCTTCATCTTTATTATGTCTCCATGAGCGGGTATTGGGCACAGAGGATACAAAGAAGAATGAGGCACCATTAGGAATTTCATCTAGGAGAGGGTGTCAGTCTGGGAAGATACCCAGTGACCCAAGGAGCATACTTCCAGCTCTGCCTCAGGCTAGACCCCTGGCCCTCAGACAGAGATATCTGCCCAGGGAAGATGCCTAGATAGAGATGGGGATCTCTGGCCTTTGAGCTGGATACCTTCTGTGTGCCTCTCTAGGCCCACTCTCCATCCCCCACAGTCTGCTGGTGATTACAGAGGCTGACTTTATGGGCTGCCCCGCTCAGCAACTTTGCCCAGATTAGTATAACAAATATCTATTTCTGTCTCATGTGACACGAGGGCTGAGAGTTGTTGGCACATCTCTGTCTCTGTGGCTCAGCTGTGGGTGTGGGGACACTACAGGTCTGTGCCACATGTCTGTCTTAAAATCCAGGGTCCTTAGCCGAAGGATCAGTCACTCTTGGGACATACAGGAGAGCGAGGTCAGGGCTTGTAGTTCCTGAGCTCCCTCCTTACCAAGTCTCTGCATGTTGATGGTTTCCCTGTGCTGAACCCTCAGCTGCCACCTGACAGTCCGTTCCTAGAACTACACTTTCTGGGCCCAGCCCTCTCCTCCTTCATGACCCTTCTAGCACAAAAAGCAGCACCATGCTCGGTTCCCCGTCATACTGTGCTTGTAACTTTTGTAACTGATTCTTTCATTAGCCCTGCTTGGGTTCCCTGTTTGGAGTGCCATTATTTTCCTGCTAGGACCTCTCTGACAGAGCTTTGTTACAATAATTAAAAACTGTACTGATGGGACTTCCCTGGTGGTGCAGTGGTGCCAACGCAGAAGACATGGGTTCAATCCCTGGTCCAGGAAGATCTCACATGCCATGGAACAACTAAGCCCGTGCACCACAACTCCTGAGCCTGTGCTCTAGAGCCCGTGAGCCACAACTACTGAGCCCGTGTGCCACAACTACTGAAGCCCGTGTGCCTAGAGCCCATGCTCCACAACAAGAGAAGCCACTGCAATAAGAAGCTCATGCACTGCAGCAAAGAGTAGCCCCCGCTCGCCACAACTAGAGAAAGCCCGTGCATAGCCAAAAATAAAGTTAATTAATTAATTAATTAATTAATTTTTAAAAACCTGCACTGATGGAGCTGTCCTCAGCAGGTAGATCAGGGCACAGGAGAGGTGTAGGTGCCCTGGGACAGCAGAAATTAAATCCCAAGCCAGAAGAAGTCCATCTGGCCAGCAGCCACACTGCAGCCTGTGGAGCCTGTTTTTCCCTTCTCTCTGGCTCCACTCCAGGAGCATAAGAAAAAGCTTGGCCTTTGAGAGCAGTAGTTCACAACCATGGGGTCTGGACATTGGTAAAGTTCAGAAGCATCTAGGTGGGTCCAATGTTCAGCCTAGTTTTCTGGAGAATGACTGGCAGGTAGTTTCCTGGGAGATGTAGGGATGAAAGAGGTGAAGGCACTAGTGTGCAAAGTAGTCTCTCTGTGGAACATCAGAGCCTTCAACCACTTCAGAGCCCTCAAACCATGTGTGAAGGGCATGTGGTGATTGGGACCTGGCATCTCTGAAGCACATCAGGCTAGAGTCTCATGCCAGCCCTGTTTGCTCTATAGAGACCCCTTCTGCAGTTCTCTTGCTATCTGCTGCCCCAGCCCATGTTAGTCTGACAACCTAAGCTACTGGATTTGCCTTCACTCCCTCCCTTAGTTCACAGTTGCTCTCCTCCTTCCTACCCATCTTTCTTTTTTTTTTTTTTTTCATTTAACCAGAGTCTGTTTTTTTTTTCTTATTTGAGGTATAGTTGATGTATAATATTGTATAATTTTCAGGTGTACACCACAGTGATTCACAGTTTTTAAAGGTAATACTCCATTTATAGTCAAAATATTGGCTATATTCACTGTGCTGTACAGTATACAATTGGCTATATTCCCTGTGTTGTAGCTTATTTATTTTATACATAGTAGTTTGTACCTCTTAATTCCCTACCTCTACCTTGCCCCTCCCCACTTTCCTCTCCCCACTGGTAACCACTATTTTGTTCTCTATATCTGTGAGTCTGTTTCTTTTTTAAAAAAATTTTATTGGAGTATAGCTGTTTTAAAATGTCATGTTGATTTCTGCTGTACAGCAAAGTGATTCAGCTATACATATATATATTCTTTTTCATTAGTTTATTGGATATTGAATATAATTTCCCTGTGCTATACAGTAGGACCTTATTTTTTATCCATCTGGCATACAATAGTTTGCATCTGCTAATCCCAAACTCCCAATACTTCTCTCCCCTACCCCTCTCCCCTTGACAACCACAAGTCTGTTCTCTATATCTGTGAGTCTGTTTCTGTTTCATAGAGATGTTCATTTGTGTCATATTTTAGGCTACACATATAAGTGATATATATGATATTTGTTTTTCTCTTTATAACTTATGTCACTTAGTATGATAATCTCTAGTCCATCCATGTTGCTGCAAATGACATTATTTCATTCTTTTTTATGGCTGAGTAATATTCCATTGTGTGTGTGTGTGTGTGTGTGTATAATAATAATATAATATATATATACACACACACATATATATACACCACATCTTTTTTTAATAAATTTATTTATTTATTATTTATTTTTGGCTGTGTTGGGTTTTTGTTGCTGCACATGGGCTTTCTCTAGTTGCGGCGAGTGGGGGCTACTCTTCCTTGCAGTATGCAGGCTTCTCATTGTGGTGGCTTCTCTTTGTTGCAGAGCATGGGCTGTAGGCCTGTGGGCTTCAGTAGTTGTGGCACGCAGGCTCAGTAGTTGTGGCTTTGGGGCTCTAGAGCACAAGCTTAGTAGTTGTGACTTACAGGCTTAGTTGTTCCATGGCATGTGGGATCTTCCTGGATCAGGGCTCAAACCCGTGTCCCCTTCATTGGCAGGCAGATTCTTAAACATCGCGCCACCAGGGAAGTCCCACCATATCTTCTTTAACCATTTATCTGTTGATAGACATTTAGGTTGTTTCCATGTCTTGGCTATTGTAAATAGTGCTGCTATGAACATTGGGTGCATGTATCTTTTCAAATTAAAGTTTTCTCCAGATATATGCCTAGGAGAGGGATTGCTGGATCATATGACAACTTTATTTTTAGTTTTTTGAGGAACCTCCGTAGTGTTTTCCATAGTGGCTGCACAAATTTACATTCCTACCAATAGTGTAAGAGGGTTCCCTTTTCTCCACACCCTTACCAACATTTATTACTTGTAGACTTTTTAATATTGGCCATTCTGACCAGTGTGAGGTGGTACCTCATAGTTTTGATTTGCATTTCTCTAATAATTAGCGATGATGAGCATCTTTTCACATGCCTATTGGCCATCTGTATGTCTTCTTTGGAGAAATGTCTATTTAGGTCTTCTGCCCATTTTTCGAGTGGGTTGTTTCTTTTTTTGTTATTGAATTGTATGAGCTGTTTGTATATTTTGGAAATTAAGCCCTTGTCAGTCACACCATTTGGAAATATTTTCTCCCAGTCCATATGTTATCTTTTCATTTTGTTTATGGTTTCTTTTGCAGTGCAAAAGCTTATAAGCTTGATTAGGTCCTCTTTGTTTATTTTTGCTTATATTTCTATTGCCTTGGGAGACTAACCTACGAAAACATTGGTACAATTTATTGTCAGAGAATGTTACCTTCTCTTCTAGGAGTTTTATGGTGTCTTGTCTTATATTTAAGTCTTTAAGTCATTTTGAGTTTATTTTTGTGTATGGTGTGAGGGTATGTTCTAACTTCACTGATTTGCATGTTGCTGTCCAACTTTCCCAATGCCTCTTGCTGAAGAGACTGTCTTTTCCCCATTGTATATTCTTGCCTCATTTGTCAAAGATTAATTGACCATAGGTGTCTGGGTTTATTTCTAGGCTCTCTATTCTTTTCCATTGATCCACATGTCTTTTTGTGCCAATACTACGCTGTTTTGATGACTATAGCTTTGTAGTATTGTCTGAAGTCTGAGAGGGTTATGACTCCTCAGAATTGGTTTGGCAATTCTGGATCTTTTATGGTTCCATATAAATTTTAGGATTATTCTAGTTCTGTGAAAAAATGGCATAGGTAATTTGATAGGGGTCACAATACATCTGTAGATTGCTTTGGGTAGTATGGCCATTTTAACAATATTCATTCTTCCAATCCAAGAGCATGAGATATCTTTCCATTTCTTTGAATCATCTTCAATTTCCTTTATTAAAGCTTTGTAGTTCTTAGCATAAATATCTTTCACCTCCTTGATGAGGTTTATTACTAAGTATTTTATTGTTTTTTTATTCAATTTTAAAAGGACTTGTTTGTTTACATTCCTTTTCTGGTATTTCATTGTTGCTGTAAAGAAATGCAATCGATTTCTTTATGTTAATCTTGTATCCTGCTACCTTGCTGAATTCATTTATCAGTTCTAGTAGTTTTTGTGTGAAATCTTTAGGGTTTTCTATACACTGTATCATGTCATCTACATATAATGACAATTTTACCTCTTCCCTACCAATCTGAATACGTTTTATTTCTTTTTCTTGTCTGATTGCTGTGTCTAGGACTTCCAAAGTATGTTGAATAGAAGTGATGAGAGTGGGCGTACTTGTCTTGTTCCAAATTTTAGTGGGAAGGCTTTCAGCGTTTCACCATTGAGTATTATATTGGCTGTAGGTTTGTCATAAACAGCTTTTATTATGTTGAGATATGTTCTTTTTTTATCCACTTTCATAAGGATTTTTACCACAAATGGATGTTGAATTTTATCAAATGCTTTTTCTGCATCTATTGATATGATCATGTGGCTTTTGTCTTTTTTTTTGTAAATGTGGTGTATCACATTGCTTGATTTGCATATGTTGAACCATCCTTCTGACTGACCATGGGATGAATCTAACTTGGTCATTGTGTATGACCTTTTTTATATATTATTGGATTCGGTTTGCTAATATTTTGTTCAGAATTTTTGCAATATTTATCAAAGATATTGATCTATATATTTTTTTTCTGATAGTGTCTTTGGTTTTGGTATCAGGGTGATGGTGGCTTCATAGAATGTCTTTGGAAGTGTTCCTTCTTCTTCAGTCTTTTAGAAGAGTTTGAGAAGGATCCGTATAAGTTCTTCTTTGTATGTTTGGTAGAATTTGCCTGTGAAGCCATTTGGTCCTGGTCTTTTGTTTGTAGGAATTTTTTTTTTTTTTTTTTTTTACAGATTCTATTTCACTTCTAGGGATTGGTCTGCTCAAGTTATCTATTTCTTCTTCATTCAGTTTTGGTGGGCTATATGTTTCTAGAAAATTGTCCATTTCTTCTAAATAGGTTGTTGGATATGTTGACATATAATTGTTCATAGTATTCTCATACAGTTTTTTGTATTTCTGCTGTATCAGCTGTGATTTCTCCTCTTTCATTTCTTATTTTGTTTATTTGGGTCTTCTCTCTTTTCTTCTTAGTGAGCCTGGCCAGAGGTTTGTCAATTTGGTTTACCCTTTCAAAGAACCAACTCTTGATTTTATTGACTTTTGTCTATTGTTTTTAACCTCTTATTTATTTCCTCTCTGGTTTTTATTATTTCCTTCCTTCTGCTGACTTTAGGGGTTTTTTTGTTTTTCTTTTCCTGATTCTTTTAGGTAGTGGGTTAGGTTGTTTATTTGAGATTTTTCTTGTTTTCTGAAGAAGCCCTCTATGACTATGAGCTTCCCTCTAAGAACTGCTTTTGCTGCATCCCACAGACTTTTTATGGTTGTCTTTTCACTTTCATTTGCCTCAAGGTATTTTTAAATTTCTTCTCTGATTCCATCATTGACCCAATTGGTTTTTTAGTAGCGTGTTGTTTGGCCGGCATGTAATCATTTTTTTCTTATTTCTTTTACTATGTTTGCTTTCTAGTTTTATGATGTTGTAGTCAGAAAAGAGGCTTGAAATTATTTCTATACTCTTAAATCTGTCAAGCCTTGTTTTGTGCCCTAGTATGGGGTCTATCCTAGAGAATGTTCCATGTGCACTTGAAAAGAATGTGTATTCTGTTTTTGGGGATGTAATGTCTTGAAATTATCAATTAAGTCTAACGGTTCTATTGTATCATTTAGGATCTCTGTTGCCTTATTGCTTTTCCATCTCAAAGCTCTGCTTCTTCACTTTACTTATATTTCTCTTATTCTATGAGTTTAGGAGAAACAGTTTTCTACTGTGGTCTTGGAGGGCTATTTTTATGTGGGAGTGTCCCTGCATAGCCTGCATGGGTTTAATATTTTTTGTGCAAGGGCTGTTTTTAGTGGGATGCCTGCTGGCTCTTTCCTCACTGTGTGCTGGCTGTTATCCCCTTGATAGGGGGCATGACTGGTGTTCTGGTGACTAGAGCCTGCACTGGATATTGAGTGGGGCCTCTTCTTTGCTCTGTGTTTGTCACTGCCCTGTCAGGGGCAAGGTCTGTGCCCTGGTTGTTGGGATAGAAGCCCCCAGATCTGTTTCTGCGCTGTAGTGTGAGGTAGGCCAGACTGGAGCACCCCAGCTGGGAGAGGAGCCACTGAGTATTCCTTCATCAGAGCTGTCCACCAGGGAGTGTGCTCTGTGGTGTCATCTGTTTGGGCTCACAAAATACACTGTTGTTGGCACTTCCCTCAACCTTGCCTCCACTGTGGGAATGCAGGCAATTAGCTCTAGTGACCCTTAGTCACTGTGTTCACAAAACCACCAGCACAGATCCTTAGGCACCAGTCTACTGAAGTCAGGTACCAGGACTATAGTAGTCATACACCTGGACCCACTGGGGGAGCTATGGAAGCAGCCCAGATCCCGGACCTACCTCTGCATGCACATGCCCACAAAGCCCACAGCTGCTAAGGCTGGACCCATCCCAGCCATGGTAGCACCCATTGTCCTACTCCCAGAGCTCATAAAATTGGAGCGGAGAAAGCGCCCGCTATGGCAGGCCCCATACCTCCCTTCGCATATCCCTTAGCAATGGTGCTTTGCTTCTATGGCAGGCCTGGGCTTCTTCCACGTAAACCCCCCAGTTGTGGCCTGCACCACTCTCCAGCCCCTTCTGGCTGTCTCCATGCAGCCGACCCCAGTCCTCTCCCTGGTCTGTCCTCTGAAACTGGAGTTTCAGCACCCAGCCCCCACATATACCAGCAGGCATGCATCTTGGACAGGGGATTGCAGCGAGGTAGTGCAGGTCCTATGTGCCAGTCTCTCTCTGTTCTGCTTGCTGCCAACCAGCTGCTGCACTCTCCTCTGAGCCTCTGAAGCTCCCTTCCTGTCCAGGCTGATCTCTCCACCTCTGAAGGGGGCTCCCAGGGTACGGGAACATTTCCTCTTTCACAGCTCCCTCCCGGGGTACAGGTCCTGTCCCAATTTCTTTTTTTCTTTCATCCTACCTGGTTATGTGATCTTTCTTGCACTTCTGCATATCTGATATCTTTTACCAGCATTCAGTAGGGTATTCTGTGAAAATTTTTCCACATGTATTTTTGAAGTATTTGTGGGAGGAGGTGAGTTCCACGTCCTTCTATTCCACCATCTTGATTCCTCCCTGTTTCTTTTTTGTTATATTCACTAGTTTGTTGTATTTTTTAGATTCCACATATAAGTGTTATCATACAGTATTTGTCTTTGTCTGTCTGACTTATTTCACTTAGCATAATATTCTCCAAGTCCACCCATGTTGTTGCAAATGGCAAAATTTCATTTTTTTTTATGGCTGAGTAATATTCTACTGTGTGTGTGTGTGTGTGTGTGTGTGTGTGTGTGTGTGTGTGTGTATACCGCATCTTCTTTACCCATACATCTGTTGATGGGCATTTAGGTTGCTTCCATATGTTGGCAATTGTAGATAATGTGCTATGAACATTGGGGCATGTATCTTTTCGAATTACTGTTTTCATTATTTTTTCGGATAGATACCCAAGAGTGAAATTTCTGGGTCATATGGTAGTTCTACTTTTAGTTTTTTGAGAAAGCGCCATACTGTTTTCCACAGTGGCTGCACCAATTTACATTTCCACCAACAGTGTATGAGGATTCCCTTTTCTCCACATCCTCACCAATGTTGGTTATTTGTGGGGGTTTTTGATGCTGACAGGTGTGATGTGATATCTCTTTGTGGTTTTAATTTGCTTTTCTCTGATGATTAATAATCATTAGCATATTTTCACGTGCCTGTTGGCCATCTGTATGTCTTCTTTGGAAAAATGTCTATTCAGGTCTTCTGCCCATTTTTTAATCAGGTTGTTTGTTTTTTTGATGTTGAGTTGTATAAGCTGTTCATATATTTTGGATATTAACCCCTTATTGGTCATATCATTTGAAAATATTTTCTCCCATTCAGTAGTTTGTATTTTTATTTTGGCAATGGTTTCCTTTGCTGGGCAAAAGCTTTTAAATTTAATTAGGTCCCATTTGTTATTTTTGCTTTTATTTCCTTTGCTTAGGAGATGGAGCCAAAAGAGTATTGCTACAATTTATGTTAAAGAGGGTTCCACTTATATTTTTTTCTAGGAGTTTTATGGTTTCTGGTTTTACCCATCTTTCTTTTACATAGTAACTGGCCCCTTTGGCTGGTCTCAAGAACTTTCTGTTAATGATGCTAAAGTTATGTCCAATGGACCATGTCTGGTACCTTGCCTTCCCCCCACTCCCTCCTCCCTGGGTCTAGTTTTGGGGTACTGGACCCCTGGTTAGTGAGATTTGCTAGTTAAAAGATCCAAAGTGATTGGCCAGTGTTACAGATTGGGAAATTGGTGAAAGGGGCAAGATTGAGTGGTTGACTCTAAGAGGATAACTATTGTCTCCTGTACCCTTAACATGAGGATTATATGTAGTTGACCTTCATATAATAACAGTAACACTTTTCTGTAAATCTAAAACTTTTAAAAATAATGTTTTTTAACAACAACAACTACACCACAACTAATAATATTGAGTCCCACTTAGTTGAGCTCACCAGGTACTTACTATAGCCAAATTCGTCAGCTGATGAATATATGTTAAAATTAGGAATGAGAAAAGTTGCAGATATGTATTAACATAAAACACTAATAAATATTAAGAAAGCTAAGCCTTTGTGATTCATACCTATAGAATTCCTCTCCAGCCATTTTCTGGCAAAGAATCTTGAGCCCTGAGTGGCACACTCCAGGGATGCTTCTAAAAGAAGGAAACCATGGATCCCACCAGATAGCTTAGCACCTACTACAATAGAAGTTCCCAAAGAAAGGACTCCCTTTCCATACATGGTAAGCTGTTCTAAACCTGGCCAAGAAAAAACTAACTATCCAGTTCTTGGAAATAAGGAAATTTGCAGGCTTTTTGTAAATCATGACCTACGTTGGTGTAAGACTCACTCATGAATCAGGTTTTAATCACCAGTGAATAAAACTTTCTGTACTAGGAAAAATCTCATGTGGTCATGAGTGGGGACAGCCTGAGTGAGACATGCCTCTGCATGGGTGCATAGAATGAGCAAACAATCATAATGGGCAAGAGTAGAGTGGATCCCATGGTGAGGATAAAGTTGTACAAAGCAACTTACCCAACAACAGGATATCTGGAAGAAAGGGACCACTGGCTATTGCAGAAGCTGTGCCCAAAGCCTGACTCCAGACTCTTGTATCTTCTCTCCCCTCATTTCTCACCATGCTCAGTCCAGCAACATTTCTAGGAAGAGCCCTACTTTGATGTAGCTTTGCATCTGTCTTCCCCCTTGGCTTATCTTAGAACATGCACTTTCTTTAATATGAGCCAGCATAGAGTGTTTTCCTAGATGATTGGTCAATTGGAGTGGCTCCACTTTTATATGTTTATATATCTAAGTTTGTTTAAGATTTTGTTTGAGAAAATGTTTCTGCCATGAAAGAAGTTTGAAAGCTGCTAAGCTAAATTAAGCCTGTCAAATGCATGGAGAGTAAAATTTCTGTCCTGCTGAGAAGTAATCTGAAATGTTGGATCCAACTATAGAAGAGATGAGGCATCTGCCTCCAAGTTCCTGCTACCTCTGAATTAGTAACTGAGATAGTTACCAGCAGAAGGTAAAGTCAAAAGGAGGGTAGCCATGAAGTGGTGAGAGTCAGGGTCTTGAGGTGAAGTAGTAACATGAGGAGTCATGGCCAGCCAAACAGCTTGCCAGTGAACCTGTCTTGTTTCATCTACTTTTCACCCAGCCAGCCCCACCACCCTACTGTATTGTTTAAAGCAAATCTCAGACATTATCTCAATTCATCTGTCAATACTTCATTATGCTTCTATAAAAGGTGAGGACTCTTTTTTCCTCCCCAGGTTTATTGAGTATAACTGACATATAATATTGTGTAAGTTTAAGATGTACATTGGATTATTTGATACATATATATTGTGAAAAGATCACCACCATAAAGTTCGTTAACACATCCATCACCTCATATAATTACCTTTTTTTTTTTCTTGGTGGTCGTGGTAGTGGTGAGAGCATTTAAGGTCTACTCTCTTGGCAACTTTAAAGAATATAATAAAACATTGTTAACTATAGTCACCGTGCTCTACCTTAGATCCCCAGAACTTATTCATCTTGTAACTGGAAGTTTATACCCTTGGACCAATATCTCCACATTCCCCCCTGCCCCCCAGCCCTTGGCAACCACCATTCTACCCTGTTTCTATGAGTTCAACTTTTTTAGAGTCCACGTATATGTGATATCATATGGTATTTGTCTTTCTCTGAAGGACTCTTTTCTAAAACATAAAAGCACAATTCACATCTAAAAAATATTAATTCTTTAATATTATAAAATATCCAGTCATAGTTCAGATGTCCTGGTCTGTCTCAGAATTTTTTAACCTTTAGTTTGTTCACATCAGGATCCAAACATTTCTCATTATATCTCTTAAGTCTCTCTGGTTTTCTGCAGTTCACCTTCTCCTCTTTTTTCCCTTGCTATTTGTTTGTTAAAGCAACCAGATTAGAATATTTTGTTACTTATTTTTTTAATTAATTAATTAATTTTTGGCTGCATTGGTTCTTCGTTGCTGCGTGCAAGCTTTCTCTACTTGTGCCTAGTGGGGACTACTCTTTGTTGTGGTGCACGGGCTTCTCATCGCAGTGGCGTCTCTTGTTGCAGAGTATGGGCTCTAGGCACACTGGCTTCAGTAGTTGTGGCATGCGGGCTCAGTAGTTGTGGCTTGCAGGCTCTAGAGCTCAGGCTCCGTAGTTGTGGCACACAGGCTTAGTTGTTCTGTGGCATGTAGGATCTTCCCAGACCAGGGCTCAAACCTGTGTCCCCTGCAGTGGCAGGTGTATTCTTAACCACTGTGCCACCAGGGAAGTCCCTAGAAAATTTTTAAAATTTTAAAGTTTTCAACACAGCAAAAGAACATTCTGCCTATTTGAATCATTGTCTTCAGTCAGAAATGAATCAAAAGTTGCTAGTGGTTGTGGACATCATGTGAAAACCATACCAGTTTGATTAAACGCTTCTCGTATGCCAGACACAAGCAATCTGAAGTAAACCGTGTTTGGTCAGAATTATTTTAATTGAAGATATACATGGAAGCATCTAGTAATAAATGTGTTCTTAAATATCTACAGTTTTTTTACATTCTACACATAGAAAAATCTTTTTTTAAATGGACTTTAAAAACCAACAAGGACCTACTGTATAGCACAGGGAACTCTGTTCTATATTATGTAATAACCTAAATGGGAAAAGAATTTGAAAAAGAATAGATACATATACATGTATAACTGAATCACTTTGCTGTACACCTGAAACTACCACAACATTGTTAATCAACTATACTCCAATATAAAGTAAAAAGTTAAAAAAATTCTTTATGTAAAAAAAATTTATTGAAGTGTAGTTGATTTACAATGTTGTGTTAGTTTCTGCTGTACAGCAAAGTGACAGTTTTATATATATATATATTCTTTTTCCATTATGGTTTATCACAGGATATTGAATATAGTTCCCTGTGCTGTACAGTAGGACTTTGTTGTTTATTTAGCCTATATATAATATATAGTTTGCATCTGCTAATCCCAAGCTCTTAATCCTTCCCTCCCCCAACCCCCCTTCCCCTTGGCAACCAGAAGTCTGTTCTCTATGTCTGTGGGTCTGTTTCTGTTTCATAGGTATGTTCATTTGTGTCATATTTTAGACTCCACATGTAAGTGATATAATATGGTATTTGTCTTTCTCTTTCTGACTTACTTCACTTAGTATGATAATCTCATGTTGCTGCAAATGGCATTATTTCATTCTTTTTAATGGCTGAGTAATATTCCATTGTGTGTGTGTGTGTGTGTGTGTGTGTGTGTGTGTGTGTGTGTGTACCACATCTTCTTTATTCATTCATCTGTCAATGGGCATTAGATTGTTTCCATGTCTTGGCTATTGTAAATAGTGCAGCTATGAACATAGGGGTGCATGTGCCTTTTCAAATAATAGTTTTGTCTGTATATATGCCCAGGAGTGGGATTGCTAGATCATATGGAAACTCTATTTTTAGTTTTTTGAGGAACTTCCATACTGTTTTCCATAGTGGATGCACCAATTTACATTCCCACCAACAGTGTAAGAGGGTTCCCTTTTCTCCACAACTCCCTCCAGCATTACTATTTGTAGACTTTTTAAAATTAATTTTTATTAGAGTATAGTTGCTTTACAATGTTTTGTTGGTATCTACTGTACAGCAAAATGAATCATCTATAAATATACATATATCCCCTCTTTTTTAGATTTCCTTCCCATTTAGGTCATCAGAGTGCATTCAGTAGAGATCCCTGTGCTATGCAGTATGTTCTCATTAGTTATTTATATTATACATAGTATCAATAGTGTATATGTGTCAATCCCCATATCCCAATTCCTCCCACCACCCCCCTTTCCCCCTTGGTATCCATACATTTGTTCTCTACGTCTGTGTCTCTTTTCTGCTTTGCAAATAAGATCATCTATACCAGTTTTCTAGATTCCACATATATGCATTAATAGACGATATTTGTTTTTATCTTTTTGACTTATTCACTCTATGACACTCTGTAGGTCCATCCACAACTCTACAAATGACCCAATTTTGTTCCTTTTTATGGCTGAGTAATATTCCATTGTATATGTGTACCACACCTTCTTTATCCATTTCTCTGTTGATGGACATTTAGGTTACTTCCATGTCCTGGCTATTGTAAATAGTGCTGCTATGAACATTGGAGTGCATGTGTTTGTTTGTTTTTTTTTAACATCCTTATTGGAGTATAATTGCTTTACAATTGTGTGTTAGTTTCTGCTTTATAACAAAGTGAATCAGTTATACATATACACATGTTCCCATGTCTCTTCCCTCTTGGGTCTCCCTCCCTCCCACCCTCCCTATCCCACCCCTCTAGGTGGTCACAAACCACCGAGCTGGTCTCCCTGTGCTATGTGGCTGCTTCCCACTAGCTATCTATTTTAGATTTGGTAGTGTATGTATGTCCATGCCACTCTCTCACTTTGTCACAGCTTACCCTTCCCCCTCCCCATAGCCTCAAGTCCATTCTCTAGTAGGTCTGTGTCTTTATTCCCGTTTTACCCCAGGTTCTTCATGACTTTTTTTTTCTTTTCTTTTTCTTAGATTCCATATATATGTGTTAGCATACAGTATTTGTTTTTCTCTTTCTGACTTACTTCACTCTGTATGACAGACTCTACATCCATCCACCTCACTACAAATAACTCAATTTAGTTTCTTTTTATGGCTGAGTAATATTCCATTGTATATATGTGCCACATCTTCTTTATCCAGTCATCTATTAATGGACACTTAGGTTGCTTCCATGTCCTGGCTATTGTAAATAGAGCTGCAATGAACATTTTGGTACATGACTCTTTTTGAATTATGGTTTTCTCAGGGTATATGCCCAGTAGTGGGATTGCTGGGTCATATGGTAGTTCTATTTTTAGTTTTTTAAGGAACCTCCATACTGTTTTCCATAGTGGCTGTATCAATTTACATTCTCGCTAACAATGCATAAGGGTTCCCTTTTCTCCACACCCTCTCCAGCACTTATTGTTTGTAGATTTTTTGATGATGGCCATTTTGACTGGTGTGAGATGATACCTCATTGTAGTTTTGATTTGCTTTTCTCTAGTAATTAGCAGTGATAAGCATCTTTTCATGTGCCTATTGACCTTCTGCACACAGAAAAACCTTTAATACTATCAGTCCACTTATTCAATAATTCCTTCAACCACTTGACAATATGTAGTCATGGATTAGATTCTTTATTTATTGTAATATTCGTATGTGATCAGAAAATACTTGGTCAGAAGAGGACAGTGTCACGTGGACATCCAGGTGTGTGATTTGGGTAACAGGATGGATGGTGGAGCCTGCCCAAAATTAGGGAACCCAGGAGGAAGAGTTGGAGTCAGGCAGAGTTGGAGAAGAGATGATAAGTTGGCTTCTGAAGAAACAAGAAGTAACTGTTTCTGACTCTGTTCCTGCCCTTTCTCTGCCAGTGCTGTTGAATCCAAGTTTTCTGAGAACCATGGTGCTTCCTCCCTAAAGAAGGAACTACAGCTTCCCTGGTGGCGCAGTGGTTGAGAGTCCGCCTGCCGATGCAGGGGACACGGGTTCGTGCCCCAGTCTGGGAAGATCCCACATGCCATGGAGCGGCTGGGCCCGTGAGCCATGGCCGCTGAGCCTGCGCATCCGGAGCCTGTGCTCCGCAACGGGAGAGGCCACAACAGTGAGAGGCCCGCGTACTGCAAAAAAAAAAAAAAAAAAAAAAAAAAAAGAAGGAGCTAGCTCACTGCAGATGAGCCAGTTCTTCTACCAGCCCTTGGGAAGAATGACCTCTACATGGTTTAGCCATCAAGCAACCACCCAGTCAATCGAAGTTTGGGGCTACTCCTAGGGAGGAATCACCAGGAAGAAAGTGGATAGCAGAAGAGAGATGACCTTGTAAGCACTCTCCTCTGATGTGGCCCCAGGATCTGAGAAGGGACCCAAATATTTCAATTCCATCTGACATTAGATAGAGGCCCTGCCCTTTCCCCATATCTCCTTCCCTACTACTTCTAGACCCTAAACCCAGAGCAGTCTTAGTCTCCCCTTATTTGATGGAGAGTCTTAAACTCAGTGTATGGGGCCTGACCATGCTCAAAGTCTGCTTCATTTCTTCTACCAGGTAGTTTCAACATTTTCCTTATCCAAATTATACTTTTGAAAAATTTGGAGCTATCATATTAGCCCCAAAATAAAAAATGTGTAAGTAAAATATATGTAAAATATAGAACAATCTGTTATGAGGCTTTGAAATTAATGGTATTATACATGGGATAAGTTAAAGTAACTGGGTTAAGTGGAAAAGTAAGGACACAAAAATATATGCAACCTGAGTTATAGCTATGAGAAAATGTATCTGTAGAAAAGGAAAAAGGGAGCATGTTCTTTTGCTGGCATTCTTTCTTACCCTCTTGCTTCCACCTCTGATAAAGCCAGCTGGTATGCTGTGACAAGCTCTATAGAAAGGCCCATGTGGAAAGGAGTTTTTGTTATAGTAATCATGTGAAGTAGAATTTATCAGATTCCTGAGTTTGTAAGCGTAAACCTATAGAAAGCCTACAAGCAACCTGAAAGAAACTTGATGGGGGTTTCTTAAAATTTTCCTGCAGAAATACAGGGGGAAATGTATTATAGAGTTATTTCAGGAAAATTAATCAAAAAAATATGTTTTCTGGGAAAAAAGTAAAAATGAAGAGAAAAATAGCAGCAATTTTACTAGGTGTGTGTGGGATTATGGATGGATATTTTTCCTTTAAAAATTGCTTTAATATCATCATAATTGAAAAATAGAAACAAAATAAAAACTAGTGTGTTGGAGTAAAAGAGAGAAAGCATGATCCTTAAATAATACTTGATGTAGGTGAAGAAAACGATAATAGAAAAAGTGGAACATAAAAGAGTCATCCTTATTTATGAAGGAGGGAATGGTTAACTATGAAGCAATAGAATAGATGATTTCCAACTTATTTTAATATTTATTTTATTTACTTTTTAACTTTATCAGTTTTCTGATATTTTTAATAAACTGTGTGAAGTGTTTTAACCATTTAGCAAAGCAAAGATATGTATATTACTGTGTTATATTGATCAAACTACAAACGTTGTTTGGAAAAGAGCTCCAAGCTAATGAAATCTCAAAGAGCTTTCATTGGCAATTATAATTCCAAAAACATTTTTACATATCTATTGTGTTTCTTGGAAAACCACGGGAAGTAGCAGATTGACACATTCCCATGGAGTTTTGGAGCACTCTTGGAGGGGGATTTTTCTCTGTAGAGTCAAGTAGGTAGAGCTGGGCCCTAGCTGGACATAGCCAGAAAAACAGCCAGTGGCTAGGTGCTAGGAAGACTCAGAGTTGACAGGAATAATTTAAGCACATGTTATAGAAGTTTATACATGAATAGAGAGCACACAGAGTCCAGGACAAGGCAGGAACACCCTGTAAAACTGCCCAGAAGATGAATGCCAAAGAGAAATGATTTAATGGGGAATGACTGCAAATGAGTATGGGGTTTCTTTTTAGCATGATGAAAATGTTCTGGAATAAGATAGTGAAGGTTGCATAACTGTGAATACACATACACCCAAAAACCCCACTGAATTGTATACTTTAAAAGGTAAGTTTTAGGATATACGCATTATACCTCAATAAAGCTGTTATTTAAAACAAGAGAGCGAGAAATGATTATTTGGGTGCCAAGTTTGGATAAAAACTCCCTTTTAAATTGAGGCAGCATCTTCAAAAGTACTCTATTGATTATTAAAAGTTAGACACAGTATCATCTTCCCAATGCCCAAACCTTCTCTCTACAAGACATCCCCACCCCACCATGTCACTATTAATGGATAATCCATGACTTCTAAGCTAATTTGCATCTCCCTATAGAGAACCAGCTTGTCTCAATTAGGTGGGCACAGCACTACATTTCTCTGGAGCTGAAATGATGAGATACCAATAAATTAGTTCAAATTTAAGAAGCGATACTGACATAAAAAATATTATTATAACTCATACCACACACAAAATTAAATATTAGGTTGGCTAGAAACTTCGTTGGGTTTTTCCGTAAGATGGCTCTAGTAGTGCTTAGTTGTCTTTAACTTCATTAAAAACAATTTTGTTAAGATTATATTGTGACATCTGTCATATCAACATGCATTTTTATTATTAATGTTGTTTTTTTGCGATACGCGGGCTTCTCACCGTTGTGGTCTCTCTCGTTGCGGAGCACAGGCTCCGGACGCGCAGGCTCAGCGGCCATGGCTCACGGGCCCAGCCGCTCAGCGGCATGTTGGATCCTCCCGGACTGGGGCACGAACCCGTGTCGCGTGCATCGGCAGGCGGACTCTCAACCACTGCGCCACCAGGGAAGCCCTCAACATGCATTTAAAAAAAAATCAAAATTGGTAAATTTTTCTGTAGCCATTTTAATATTGAAGATGGAAGGAAAAAAAGCAACATTTTTGGCATATTTAAACTTTATTATTTCAAGAAAGGTAAAAACGCAACTGAAACACAGAAAAAGATTTGTCTGGTGCATGAAGATGCTGTGACTGATCAAACGTGTCAAAAGTGGTTTGTGCAGTTTCGTGCTGGAGATTTCTCACTGGACAATGCTCCAGGGTCAGATAGACCAATTGAAGTTGACAGCAATCAAATCGAGACATTAATTGAGAACAATCAACTTTATACCACACGGGAGATAGCGGACATGCTCAAAATATCCAAATCAAGCACTGAAAACCACTTACACCAGCTTGTTTATGTTAGTCGCTTTGGTGTTTGGCTCCCACACAGGTTAAGTGATTAAAAACCTTCTTGACCATATTTCCACATGCAAGTCTCTACGTAAAGGCAACGAACACATTCCATTTTTAAAACAAATTGTAACAGGAGGTGAAAATTGGATACCGTATAATAAGGAGGAATGGAAGAGATCATGGGGCAAGGGAAATGAACCACCACCAACCACACCGAAGGCTGGTCTTCATCCAAAGAAGGTGATGTTTATATGGTGGGATTGGAAGGGAGTCCTCTATTATGAGCTCCTTCCGGAAAACCAAATGATTAATTCCAAATACTGCTCCCAATTAGACCAACTGAAAGCAGCACTGGACGAAAACCGTCCGGAATTAGTCAACAGAAAATGCATAATCTTCCCTCAGGACAACGCAAGACCGCATGTTTCTTTGATGACCAGGCAAAAACTGTTACAGCTTGTCTGGGAAGTTCTGATTCATCCGCCATATTCACTAGACATTGCACCTTTGGATTTCCATTTATTTCAGTCTTTACAAAATTCTCTTAATGGAAAAATTTTCAATTCCCTGGAAGACTGTAAAAGGCACCTGGAACAGTTCTTTGCTCAAAAAGATAAAACGTTTGGGGAAGATGGAATTATGAAGTTGCCTGGAAAATGGCAGAAGGTAGTGGAACAAAAGGGTGAATACGGGGCTTCCCTGGTGGCGCAGTGGTTGGGAGTCTGCCTGCCGCTGCGGGGGACATGGGTTCGTGCCCCGGTCCGGGAGGGTCCCACATGCCGCGGGGGGGCTGGGCCCGTGGGCCATGGCCGCTGGGCCTGTGCGTCCGGGGCCTGTGCTCCGTGGTGGAAGAAAAAAAAAAAGGGTGAATAAGCTGTTCAATAAAGTTCTTGGTAAAAATGAAAAATGTGTCCTTTATTATTACTTTAAAAACCAAGGAATTTTTTTGCCAACCCAATATTTCTTGGGTCTAGTAAAATACATAAATTTATTTAGATTTTATGCTTGAGAAAGTGTTTCAGTAGTTCTTTGGAGTTTTAGGGTCTCATGGAATTGCCATTTCGCCATCCTTTTTTTCAGAGAAAGCATGGCCTTTTTGGATACATTTTGGATGCACTTCTGTCTTTCCAGGATACATGCAAGTTTCAGTGTTACTAGATTAATTATCAGATTATTTTGATAATCACAGTCAACTATGACCACTGGTGTTTTCTTATCTCCAAGGAGGCTTCTTTACTCACTGCCTTCCTCTAATTTCATAGGGATCTGGTGACTACACTGTCAGGAAGCTAGTGACTATTTCTTAGGAGATGATAGATTTTAGTGCTTAATTTCAGGTCATTGTTTGGATAAGCTTCAGCCATTTTTAGTAGTTCTGACTCATGCTCCCAGTGGTCACAGTGATTGACCTGTTATGGTAGTTCCCAAACTCAGGTATCATGTGACTCCCCTTCCTCCACTTCAAGGTCAGTCCAGTGTCACAGAAGCCTTGGTAAGTAGAGAAGACTAATGGAGGATCTCATAGGTGATGCTTTCCTGGTCCTTGCACTTGCGATTGACTTCTTTACCTCCATGGAAGTCTTCTCCAGTGAAGTCTTATACATAACAAGACTACTTAAATAGAGCAAGACTTTACACAGACATCAAAAATATTTTATACAGGTATCAAAAATACTAATTCTGAAGACTTTAGATAGAGAGATCTTGAAATAGAAATTTCTCGGCTGAATGGGAAAATGATCATGAAGAAAGAATTACACAAGATCATTCACAATGTTAACAGACCCCTAAAAATGGACACAAATCTGGAAACAAAGAAGGTATGGGGAGTGGATATAGACCAGAGAGACATGGGTGAGAATTCTGGCTTCCCACTTATCTGGTTCTATGACTTTGAGGAAGTCATTAACCTCTCTATGCTTCAGTTCCCTTTTTCTGTGATTTGAGTATAATACCAGTTATCTTTGAAGATTAGACTAGTATCTGGCATTTAATAGGACTCAACAAATGGCAGATGGTAGTAACAGCAGTTTTTTTTTCTAGTTTTGAACTAAGAGTATTAATATTGACAGAAGCTTTTGTATGTAGAGATAAACAATCCTGTGTTTTAGACTGTAGAACAGCCAGATGTCTAGCTGGACACTGCCATGGAAGAGTCTATAATAATGAATTATTTAAAAGATGTTTTAAGATTTTTACTAGAAGTTCATAATACAAAAAAATTGTTTTAAAGAAATAGTAGCATTATCTCTAGCTGGGGATTCATTGGCATTTTATAATGTTATTTGAAAAATAGAGCAAAACAACTTAAGGACTGCAATCCTCACCTGTAAGAACTAAAAAGAATTGTTTCTCTGAAAGCAATGCTAATTTCTTCCACTCAGGGGCAGCCTAATAATTTCTCCTTGGCCAGATGTTTTGAATATTGTACATCTGTTGGAACTTACAAAGATTTAAAGAGAGCTGTCAACATGTTGTGAACAATTAGTCCACTTCTTAGTCCATACCAGAAAAGTTTTTAAATTTAACTAAGGTTTTTGGTCTCTGATAGATATGATATCTGTTAAGACATAACTAGATATTTAAAAACACAAAACCTGAAAAGTGGTTTCCAGTATAATAACGCTTTTAATGAAGCAAAACTACTCCCAGAAAGAGTGAGAAAAAAATTTAATTCTAAATTGTGAAAGTGAAATTTGAAACCCAAAGAAATTTTTTTGTACAAAGTCTTTAGAATTCCAATGAAAAATTAGTGTCCTTAGAAAGATAAAAGCAGATGTGGCACTCAAAAAATAAGAACAGGATGTGGTTTAAAAACCTTAGAAAACCAGAAAGAACTCTTGAAAATGTAAAATAGGAAAGCCAAAATTTTAAAAATTCAATAAAAGAGTTATAAGATTCAGTTTATGAAAGAAAACAGAGGAAAAATGACTTTCAAGTTTCAGCTCTATCATGTATAGAGCTTAGAAGTTATCATTCCTGTCCCTACAAAAAGAAAAGCCTAGATAAACTGAAAATCAACAACTTTTCATGGACACATCAAAAAACTGAGGTCACAGGACAAACCACAACTCTGAAATCTGGAGAGACAAGTATATCCAGAGAGAAAAAGATGATATATGCTTACCTGAAGCAGAAGTTGCTGGAGCCATAAACTGGTAAAACACTTAACTGGTAATTTTGATGAATTTCTGGAGGCTATGTGGACTATTGGACTGGTGTGTAAGTGAGAAACTTTGGAGGCCACTACACTTTTGTGGCTTTTGCTTCCAGGAACCCCACCAGGTTCTCATAGTAAAGACCCAAGAAAGATTCTTTGTGGTTCTGGCAGGGAAAGATGAGGAATGACTGTTATAAAATATGCCCAGGATCTTCTCCATGACAAAGAACCACTCTCTAGGTGAAAGTACATTGTCAGAGCCTTATCACAGCTTGGAAAAGCATTCCTTCTATTTTATTCTCCTTTAGCTTTTCTGTCTCACCTAATATGGGGGAAAAAAGCATACTCAACAGGCATAAGGTCTTCAATAAAATAGATTTGTAAAGCTGAAACAAGGGAAGGAAGTAGAAGGTAGGATGGAAAAGCTGTATCACTGAAGCAACACTTGTAAAGGTCACAGCCTGAAGACATAGACCCACTAAAAGACTGAGATGTAATCAGAAGATGGTAGAATGTTCCCCCTCCCCTATGCCACACAGATGGGGCTGCACAATAACAACTATGGACCACAACTGAAACAGATGCAAGATACAGATTTTCTGAGGAGGAGTACTGAGAGAAGCCCAAAGTCAACAGGTGAGACAAAGACACTGCAGGAATTTGAAGTCTCTGGCACCAATATCTACAGGAAATATTTAAAACAGTTGAATTTCTAACCAGTTTAGTATTAATCCTCTAAAGACAAGAAAAGACACAGTCTAAAGAGATGCAATCAGCAGAACCAGATTCAGATGTGACATAGATATTGGAATTATCAGACAGGGAATTTAAATAACTATGATTATTGTTAAGTGCTATAATGGAAAAGATAGACTACATGCAAGAACAGATGGAGAATATAAGCAGAGAGGTAGAAACTCTAATAAAGAATCAAAAGGAAGTTGTAGAAATAAGAAACATAGTAACAGAAATGAAGAATGTCTTTGATGGACTCATCAGTAGTCACAACATGACTGAAAAAAAATCAGTGAGCCTCAATATATGTCAGTAGAAACTTCCCAACCTGAAATGCAAAGAGAGAAAAAAAGAAAGACAAGAAAACCAGAACATAATATCCAAGAAATGTGGGACAATATCAAAAGGGGTACTAGGCATATAATTAGAGTACGAGTAGGAGAAGAAAGTGAGAAGAAACAGAAGAATATGTAAAATACTAATGATCAAGACTTTCCAAAATTAATGCCAGACAAGCCACAGATCCAAGGAGCTCAGAGAACACCAAGAAGGATAAATGAAACTAAACAACAACCCCAAACCCCCACATATATAATTGTGCATCATATTAAAACTATAAAAACTGGGCTTCCCTGGTGGTGCAGTGGTTAAGAATCTGCCTGCTAATGCAGGGGACACAAGTTTGAGCCCTTATCTGGGAAGATCCCACATGCCGTGGAGCAAATAAGCCTGTGTGCCACAAATACTGAGCCTATGCTCTAGAGCCAGTGAGCCACAGCTACTGAGCTCACGTGGCACAACTACTGAAGCCCATGTGCCTAGAGCCCATGCTCTGCCACGGAGAAGCCACAGCAATGAGAAGCCCATGCACCACAAGTAAAGAAAGCCCACGTGCAGCAACAAAGTCCCAAGGCAGCCAAAAATAAATAAATAAAATTTTTTTAAAACTACAAAAACAAAAAAGATAATCTGAAAATAATCTTTGCAAAAAAGAATACATTATCTCTAGAGCAACAAGGATAAGACTTAGAGTAGACTTCTTGTCAGAAACCAGGCAAGCAAGAAGAAAGTGGAGTGAAATATTTAAAGTGTTGGGAAAAAACAAAAAAAAAACACTGACCTGGAATTCTATATCCAGTGAAATTACTCTCCAAAAGTAAGGGATTAAAAAAAGATTTTCTCAGATAAAATCAAAACAAAACAAAAAACCCACAACAACAGAGAATTAATCACCAGAATAAATATTAAAAGGAGTTGTGTAACTATCCCTCCCCTTCCCCCTTCCCCCTTGGTAACCATAAGTTCGTTCTCTTAAGTCTGTGAGTCTGTTTCTGTTTTGTAAATAAGTTCATTTGTATCATTTGTTTTAGATTCCACATATAAGCAATATCATATGATATTTCTCTTTCTCTGACTTACTTCACTCAGTATGATGATCTCTAGGTCCAACCATGTTGCTACAAATGGCATTATTTCATTCTTTTTAATGGCTGAGTAATATTCCATTGTATATATGAACCACAACTTCTTTATCCATTCCTCTGTCGATGGATAGTTAGGGAGTTTGGGATTGACATGTACACACTGCTGTATTTAAAATAAATAACCAGACGTCCCTGGTGGCACAGTGGTTAAGAATCCACCTGCCGAGACATGGGATATGTGTTCAAGCCCTGGTCTGGGAGGATCCCACATGCCATGGAGCAACTGAGCCCATGAGCCACAACTACTGAGCCCGTGTACCACAACTACTGCAACCCATGTGCCTAGAGCCTGTGCTCCACAACAAAGAGAAACCACCACAATTAGAAGCCCACACACCACAACAAAGAGTAGCCCCCACTCGCCGCAACTAGAGAAAGCTTGTGCACAGCAACAAAGACCCAATGCAGCCAGAAAAATAAATAAATAAAATTTAAAATATAATTAAATAAATAAGCAACAATGACCTACTGTATAAAAAAAATGAAGAGGGGACAAGAGAATGATATAGATGAGATGAGACTGGCCATGTGTTGATAATTCTTAAAGCTAATTGATGGATTCATGAGGATTTATTACACTACTCCTTCCACTTTTGTGTTTGAAATTTTCCATAATAAAGTCTAAAAAAATGAAATAAAATAAACTGTAGACATGCCAATCTCAAAGGAGCCCATACCACAAGCAATCAGTACTTCACATTCTTACTAATGGTGATTTTAGTGAAATAAAATCTAGCATATTGAATTAATAGTTAATTTTTTAATTCTATTTTTATACTGTGTTTTGATTTTGAAATTGGTTTAGATTTTATAATGGTAAAAATGTAATGAGATTAAGAAATTTCTATATAGTGTTAAGTTTGTACATATGTAAGCAATATTATAATAAAATTATTTTGACTCAAAAAAAAAAAAGAAGTTCTGTGGGCAAAAGAAAAATAATACAGCTCAGAAACCTGCCACATAAAAATAAGGAATAGAATCAGGGAATAAATAAAAGTGAAATAAAACTTTTATTTTTCTTAATCTTAATTAAGTAAATTTAAGATATAACTTTTTAAAGCAATAATAGTAACAAGGTAGTGGGTCATTATAGCATGTATATAAATGAAATGAATGACAGTAATATCACAAAGGATAAGAGGGAGGAATTAGAAGTACTCTGTTTTTTTGTTTGTTTGTTTTTATTTTTTTGCGGTACATGGGCCTCTCACTGTTGTGGCCTCTCCTGTTGCAGAGCACAGGCTCCAGATGCACAGGCTCAGCGGCCATGGCTCATGGGCCCAGCCGCTCCACGACATGTGGGATCTTCCCGGATCGGGGCACGAACCCATTTGCCCTGCATCGGCAAGCGGACTCTCAACCACTGCGCCACCAGGGAAGCCCAGAAGTACTCTGTTTTAAGGTATCTGCCCACGTGAAGTGACATAGTGTTATCTGAAAGTGTCTTAGACTAGTTAAAAATGTACGTTTTAAATTTCACTACAGTTTTTAAACAGAATAATTGATTGGTTAATAGAGGAGATAAAATGGAGTCATATAAAATATTCAATTAAAACAAGAGAAGGCAAAAAAGATAGGAGAAAAGAAGAAAAAAAACAAATGCAATGAATAGAATACAGTTAAAAACATGGTAGATATTAATATAACTATATAAATAATCACTTTAAATGTGAATGTTCTAAATATACCAATTAAAAGACAGATTATCAGAGTGAAAAAAAGACCTAACTCTTTGTTGTTTACAAGAAACCAACTTTAGAAAATTCCAGAAAGCATCCTCTAACACTGGACATGGTCACTATAAAGACAGATGAGCACAAAGGCTATCTGCCTGAAGACATCTTTAGTCTGGTGAGCAAGAAGGTCCTGGTCACTGTTGAAGAAGATTACACCATCATGGAGGAATCAGTAGAGAATCATGACAAAAAAAAAAAAAAAAAAAATCAAGCCTTAAAATATCATTCCCTGAAGAAAAAAACCCCACTATAAAGGTGAAGACTTTATTAACTTAATAGTAAAGGGACAGCAGCACAAAAGAAACCTGGAGTATCTATACTAATACCAGACAAAAAAGACTTTGGAACAAGAAAGATTATCAAAGTTAAAGAAGGGCATTGCACAATGATAAAGGCAGTACATAATGATGAATTCTCTGAGAAAACATAACAATATTAGATATGTATACACCTAACAAGAAAGTGTCAAAATATATGACAGAAACTGATAGAACTTGAAGACAAACCTATTTTATTAGAACAGGGACTTCAATACCCTTCCATTAGTAATAAATAGATCAAGCAAGCAGAAAAGCAGTAAGGATATAGGAGAACAGTGCTATCAACTACATCTAATTGATATTTATAGAACACTCCTCCCAATGACAGCAGAATACACAGTCTTCTCAACCATGAACACTCACCATGATAGACAACATTCTGGGCTGTAAAACAAACTTTAACAGATGTAAAAAAATAGAAATCATACAAAGAATGTTCTCAGGCTTCCCTGGTGGCACAGTGGTTGAGAGTCTGCCTGCCGATGCAGGGGACACGGGTTCGTGCCCCGGTCTGGGAGGATCCCACATGCCACGGAGCAGCTGGGCCCATGAGCCATGGCTGCTGAGCCTGTGCATCCGGAGCCTGTGCTCCGCAACGGGAGAGGCCACAACAGTGAGAGGCCTGTGTACCGCAAAAAAATAAAAAATAAAAAGAATGTTCTCATACCACAATGAAATAGTGATAAGTGATAGAAATAAGTAATAGAAAGATAGCTGGAAAATTCACAAATATATGGAAATTAAATAACGCATTTCTAAATAATCCATGGGTCAAATAACAGGTCTTAAGAGAAAATAAAAAATACTTTGAACTAAATGAAAACACAACTTTTCAAAATTTGTGAGATGCAGCAACAGCAGGGATTAGAGGGGAATTTAAATCATTAGATTCATATATTATTGATCAAAGGATAAAGATTTAATATCAGTTATTTAGCTTCCATCTTAGGAAACTGAAGAAAGAAGAACAATTGAAGCCTAAAGCAAACAGAAGAAAATATATAATAAAAATTAGATCAGATGTGAATGAAATTGTTAAAAGAAAAACAATGGAGAAAATCAATGAAGCCAAAAGCTTGTTCTCTGAAAACATCAATTAAATTGATGAAGCTCTCATCAGTCTAACCAAGAAAAAGTGAGAGAAGGCACAAATTATCAATATCAGAAAAGAAAAAGGGGTCATTAGTACTAATGTCAACACATTATAAGATTAATAAAGGAACACTATGAACAACTCAATACTGACAAATTTGACAACTTATCTGAAATAGACCAGTTCCTTTAAAGACACAAACAAGGAAAACACAAGGAGAAATAGATAATATGAATATCTATGAAAGAAATTGAAACAACACACAAAAAAGCGAGAACTGAATCCAAACATAACACTAAAAATAGTCATCAAATCAGAAAAGAAGAGAGCAAAAGAAGAAGAAAGGAACAAAAAAGAACTAGAAAACAATTTTTAAAATGCAGTAAGTACATACCTATCAATAATTACTTTAAATGTAAATTGACTATACTCCAATCAAAAGACATAGAGTGGCTGAATGCCTAATAAAACAAGACCCACCTATATGCTGCCACAAGAGACTCACTTAAGAGCTAAAGACAGACACAGACTGAAAGTGAGGGAATGGAAAAGATATTCTATGAAAATGGAAACAAAAAGCTGAGGTAGCAATACTTGTATCAGACAAAATAGACTCTAAAACAAAGACTGTAACAAGAGACAAAGAAAGGCATAATATGACAATAAAGGGATCAATCCAAGAAGGAGATATAACAATTGTAAATATATATGCACCCAACATAGGAACACCTAAAAGCATACAGCATACTAACAAACACAAAGAGAGAAATTGACAGTAACACAATAATAGTAGGGGACTTTTATACCCCACTTACATCAATGGATGGATCATCCAGAAGACAGAAAATCAATAAGGAAACAATGGTCTTAAACAACACCTTATAATGGGTGAACTTAATAGATATATATTGAACATTCCATTCAAAAGCAGCAGAAAACACATTCTTTTCAAGTGCATATGGAACTTTCTCCACGATAGATCACAAGCTAGGCCACAAAACAAGTCTCAATAAATTTAAGATTGAAATCATGTCAAGCATCTTTTCTGACCACAATGGCATGAGACTAGAAATCAACTACAAGGAAAAAAACTGCAAAAAACCACAAATCTATGGAGGCTAAAAAATGTGCTAATAAAGAACAAATATGTCACTGAAGACATAAAATATTAGCAAGCCAAATACAACAATACATTAAAAGGATCATACAACATGATCAAGTGAGATTTATCACAAGGATGCAAGGATGGTTCAATATCCACAAATCAATCAACATCATATACCACTTTGACAAACTGAAGGATAAAAGTCATATTATCATTTCAATAAACGCAGAAAAGTCTTTGGAAAAAATCAAGCATCGATTTATGATAAAAACTCTCAATGAAGTGGATATACAGGGAACATACCTCAACATAATAAAGGTCATATATGACAAACCTACAGCCAACATCATATTCAATTGTGAAAAACTGAAAGTATTTCCTCTAAGATCAGAAACAAGACAGGGATGCCCACACTCACCCCTTTTATTCAATATCGTATTGGAAGTCCTAGCAACAGCAATCAGACAAGAAAAAGAAATAAAGGCATCCAAACCAGAAAGGAAGAAGTAAAACTGTGATTGCAGGTGAATGATACTATATATAGAAAATCCTAAAGATGCCGCCAAAAAAAAAAAATTAGAACTAATAAATGAATTCAGTAAATTGCAGTATACGCAATAAATGTACAGAAATCTGTTTCATTTCTATACACTAACAACAAACTATCAGAAAGAGAAATTAAGAGAACAATCCTGTTTACAATTGCATCTAAAAGAATAGCTAGGAATAAATCTAATTAAAAAGGTAAAAGACCTGTACTTGCAAAATTATAAGACACGGATGAAAGAAATCAAAGATGA